>NC_091366.1:21871583-21961583 GCF_038502225.1 Cherax quadricarinatus
TTTCCTGTAGTGGCTTAGTTAAGAACAACTTAACGAGCATTGCAGTACTGACTTTTTAAGTGGGACATGCCAGAGGTTCACCTATAAACATAGTAAGTTTGTGCTAGAAGTGTTAAGTGCTGCAGATTTGTTGTAACTATTTGCACGAGTGAATTTCACTGACTTAGGACATTGTACTACCATTAGTACCTACGCAGGCTTAAAATGAGTGAGGAATGTCTGGCCTGCTGGGTGACCTTGAAAATGGCACTATAAGACCCGCATGCCACTTACACCCATACTGCGTGTGTCTAGTGAGGTGAATGTCCCTTCCTCGACTTTCCTATTTACCGGTATCCCTTAACTCGTCGCCATTATCTACATATGGGATAAGGGCGAGTTTAGCAGATCCAGGCTAAACAGCGCTCCAAGCCAGCCTTTGTGAACGTTCTACAGTGTTCCGGCCGTACCTTCGGTGTTGTGAGAACTAGTTCTTATGTAGTGAAAATTTGTCTGTCATTCCAAGACACGTGTGCTAGATGTGTTAAGTGCTGCAGGTTTGGAGTAATTAACAAGTAGTACAGTGTTGGTAACTCTCGAGACGACTGTGGGCCCACTGAATGACCTTGAAAATCGCACTGCGACCCGCAGGCCACTACACCCATATTGCCTGTGTCTAGCGAAGTGAATATCCCTTCCTTGTCCCTTCTATTCACCGTTATCCTTTAGCCCATCGCCAGTGTGAAACTCCTGTCAGCTGTGAATATAGCTGATGGTGTTGACGTAGATGATGGTGAAGGCAGATTTGAAACATATTTTAGTAAACAGGCTCGGAAAAAAGAACGAGGCTTCCAGAGAAAGCTTGCTGAAAGCAATACAGTGGGCGCACACCCTCCCAAAGCTGTCAGGTTAGATTTCCCTAACAATACTGATCAAGAGACCAAGTTTAACTGGTTTTTCGAAGCTAGTGTAAACAATCATGAGAAAACGATCAAGTTTGTCCGCGATCAGTGAATGACCTTGAAAATTGCACTGCGACCTGCAGGCCACTACACCCATATTGCCTGTGTCTAGCGAGGTGAATATCCCTTCCTTGTCCCTTCTCCTTCCTCGATTTGAAACTCAGCCGTTCACCTCTACTTGCTTGTGGTCTAGAGGCGGTTTTTGCCAGACCACATGGGTGCTTGAGTGCCCGTGTCCTCTGTGCCGCACTCCGCTCATCTTGCGAGTGTCTCCTGTGTGCCTGCCTGCCTGCTGCGAGCAGGTGTCTGGGTGGTTGGCGCGGGCTTGGCGAGCACAGTCAAGCAAGCTTGAGGGCAGCACTAAAAGCTAGCCAGAACAAGCTAAGGCAGCCTGCAGTTATAGCTGTCCTAGGGCCCAGCATGTCTGTGTATACGTTCTGCAGTGCTGCTGGCATACCAGTGTTTCCTGTAGTGGCTTGAGAACAATTTGATGAGCATTGCAGTGCTGACATTTTGAGTGGGACATGCCAGAGGTTCACTTATAAACATAGTAAGTTTGTGGTGATTGGCTTGTACAGAGTGAACATTCATCTGTCATACGTGTGCTAGAAGTGTTAAGTGCTGCTTTCCCCAACAGTTAATTGTCATTTGTAAGCCTGTATTAAGACTTTAAAAGGCTCAGAGTGTGCTTCAGTGTAGCGACTCCTTACATTTGATAAATCGGTGTAATACATGCTCTGCTCAGTGTAACTGAACTATTAAACACGGTTACATAATTAAATTGCTTGTCCTAGTGTCATTGCTGTGTTTTCTAATACATTTTCTCGTTCAGACTGAAACTTTACTGCTAAATTCCCAGTAATATTTCAAATTGCAGTGTTCATCTGTGGTGTGAGTGTGTAACTTATGCTTTGTATTTTTACTGTGAACAAGCTTACTGCTGCATAATGTTCAGTTTCATGAATACTTTCTCTCTTGAGTAATTCGGTTACCTTTCAACTGTGTTAAGCAAGAGTCAGCCTGTTAACATCTATGTTCCTTGCCATCTCATCTAGTGGGTCTAGTGCCTAGTTAAAATTGTAATAGTAACAATTTGCAATCATTATACTTCTAGTCATACATTGTGTAAATTGTTTTAGACTATTTGATCAACTGGATTGTAGTGTTTAACTTCTGATACACCAATTTAATGACTGCAGACTCGCACTGACACATAATAAACACATTAAAACGCTGGTACCTCTCCAGAAGCTGGGCCTAGTGTGTGACTTTGACAAGTTGAGAGTGTTTATTACGACCAGCGGTGTACCACTCTCACCTATATTTACATCAACAAAAGTATATTCTAAGTGATAAAGTGTACACTTGGTGTACTTGGTAACACTTCTCATACATAGTAACGCGTGTGTAAGTGAGATTGTTTAGGTACTGGTTCATCTATCTACAGCTGCACACTTATGCTTGCATACATATATAACACAGTAACGTGTGAGTTACCCAGGATGGACCAAGCAAGTCCACCACAGTGATTTATCTCATTGTCATTGTAACATTACCTAGTTTTTTTTTTTTTTTTTTAGTAATACTGTTTACAATCTATGGTTGGGGTAAGAGGTTGTCTTCAGCATTCATTGTGATGTCTGCTATATTATTATTTCAGTGAGGTACATTAGGTGGCAGTAGCCTGAACTAACTCAAGTGGAAGTTATCATTGAATCTGAACCTCTTGTTTAATGTGATGTATGACAGAATTCTAATTTTATGCTCAATATTACCTACTTTGTCTCTCTCTCTCTCTCTCTCTCTCTCTCTCTCTCTCTCTCTCTCTCTCTCTCTCTCTCTCTCTTCATCTTTGTAATTTGTGATAAGGTGTAAGACCTCGCCTGTACCATCCATTATATCATTATATGTACCATATTATTAACACACATACAAGAGGTCTCTGAGTGTGTTTTTGGTGGGGTGTGTGTCGTATTGAGTGGTGGTGATCTGGGTTGAGTATGGTTGGAGGTGTTCATTGAACTTGAGCACTTGTGTCTTGTGATCTATTTTGAACTTCTGACTTTGTAGTGAATATTTGCTCTTGCATAAGCTATAAGGGAAAGATAGCGAGGAATTCTTGTGTTGTGAGTCTTACACCAGATATCATCACTGGCAAACATGGCAACTGTCATAGAGGAAACTATTTCTGCAGGTGATGGAAATGATGATAGCTTCCAGACCTTTAAAAGTAAACAAAAGAGAAAAAGCGAGAAAGGGCTAGAGCGTCGACGTAGTCAGACTCACTTGACTCGTACACAATGTGATACTAAACGTCCTTGGTGCACAGAGGCTGCAAGAAATCTTTCTTCAAAGGAAGAATGTGTTAAGCTGAACTTCCCTGACAACACCCCGCTGCCTGCTAAGTGTGCATGGCTAATGGCAGCTGTAAACAAGCATCCTAACTCAAGGATCCAATTTAGGAAAAACACACACAACTTTGTGTTTGTGGAACAGAATGCAGAACTGATCAATGATCTACTTAGTACACCTTATGGGGGTATTAAGCTCCTCCGACCTCCATCAGACACTCACCACTTTAAAAAATGGGTCAGTATCATAATCTTTGGATACCCTCTCTGCATGGACCCATCCCATCTGACTCTAAGTGAGCATATCATCAAGCCTAAAAGACTTAAAGGAAAATCCCAAATTATTGCCAGTTGGGTGGGTCCTGTGCCCCTCCCCCGGAATATCTGGGTGCATGGTTTACGTTTCCTAAACATCGAAGTGTACCTACCCCCTAAACGTAGGTGTTACAAATGCCAGCACTATGGCCATGTTGCAGTAGACTGTGGAATACTACATTCTTGGTGTGGTAAGTGTGCTGGGAAACATTCCACTAGAGAATGCACAGTAGGCCCTGACAGCCAAAAATTTAAGTGTATTAACTGTAAAGAAGTTGGGGTTACAGTTTCCCACAAGGACTGCAGTCAGAACCCAAACAACCTTCGATGTAAACCTGATAACAGTCCTTTAATGGTAACTGAGGATGGGGCCATCCAGTCTACCACAGCCAGATCTGAGACTGAACCTCTGCAAAGTGTGCAAGAACCCCACCTCACTGCAAAGGATTCTGGTGATACCAGAATGCCATCACACACACCAGCTGTGGAGGAGCTAGCCATCCCTGCTAGCACATATGGAACTACTGGTCTGCCACTACAGATACCTATGGCTACACCTGAATATGGGGATGAGTTTGTCATTTCTCCCAATACACACAACTACAACAGTCAGACGGACACCACACAGGTAACCTCCCTGGAAATTGGAGATGAGTCAGATGCACAGGACCTACCTGCAATGAATGATGAAACAGAGAACACTAATGTAACCATGGTACCTGTTAAGGTGATAGGTGTTAAAGAAAGCACTAACCCAGAAGTGCCATCCTCAGGAGAGGCATTGGATTCGCCTGACCTTCCTCATATTATAACAAATTTCCAGAAAAAAATTGAGCATCTTGAACAGATCCTGACAAGTTTAATAAATATATGTAATCAGGATGATGCTATTGAGCATGGTGATGATGTCAAAAGTGCAGCAATCCCCGTTCAGCTTCCAGCAATTTGTAAGAAAGAAGCCCATGACTCTTGTTTTCAAGACTTGCCTTGGAACTGGCTGCCAATATGCCGAAAAATGCTTAAAAATAAAGGTCCTGAAGATAAAGACGTACAAACTATGCTATTTGCTCTTAAGTGCCTGCACACTGTAGTCAAAGCATAATAGTTTTACCATCTTATGAGCAAGAGATTGTAATAACTCACTACAATGGATACATTACAAATCTTTTCATGGAACATTGCTTCCATCAGGAAGCGGTTGCCTGACTTACATCATATTAGTGCAACCAAGAATATTGATGTCATCTGTTTGCAGGAATGTAGATTGAAAGATGGAGCACCTCCACCAAACTTGCCTGGATATGCAGCTTATAACCTAAGGTCAACCAACTGTTGTGTGATGTATGTCAGAAAGAACTTGCCACATTCACTCCTTTCCTTGCAGAGTCGAGTTAACATGCAGTATCATGGTGTGAAAGTATATGCAGGCGATTTTTCCACAAACATTTTTAATCTCTAAGCCCCAGTGAACCAGCTTCGACCTGATGCTTTACCAGATCGCATCAATAGTGAACCTACCATCATTCTTGGAGAATTTAATGCCAGATATAAGAATATTGGTGGGTCTATAACAAACACCAATGGAACTAAACTAGTGAGATTGCTAAATGAGCAGGATAATGTTCGAATTGTGGGCACTACTGAGCCTACTCACATATATGGTGGCATACTAGATCTGTGTCTTGAATTTAATACATCATATACGATGCACGACTCTGTCATAGCTGATGATCTTCTATCTGATCACTTCCCAAGACTAACAACTGTCAATCTTGATCACATCTCCAGCAATCAAGGAGCTAAATACAGAAGGAGGAAACTTATTCTCAAACCAGAACACAGAGACAACTTTATTAACCACTTGGATCAATGGTATAAGAATTACGACCCCATTGGCACACAAAAATTTAATGATGATTTAATTACCACTATTGAGAGTGTTCTCACAGATCAAGTGGGCAGGAATAGGAAACAAAGACCCTCCACTATAAATAACAATAAAAACCAATGTAAATACTATAATGATCCACAGCTGCGCAATCTAACACATGCAGCTAGGAGGATTGGTAAAGCATACCGTGAATGTAGAACCCCAGACCTGCTCAGAACGTTCCAAGCTGCACTAACAAATGCAAGGAATAGAAAGGAAGAACTTAGGCAACAGGAATGGGAACAGTTTGTTAGTGGATTAAATAGGTCCACCCCTTTGAGTTTGGCTTGGAAAGGTATAAATAAAATAACCAGGAAAAAGACTGGCAATGTTGCTCATCCCTTTCCTCTTGAAAAAGCAAATGACCTCATAAATGACTGGTCCAAAACATCCAGGCATGAAAACCTTCCATCTCATATTAGAAAAAATTTAGAGAGTACTTCTGAAGAAATGTTAAAACTGATTAATTTTATGAGCCAAAATATTGATGAGAGTGATTGCCTCTTTACCGAGTATGAATTAGATAATGCATTAACCAAAGGTCGATCAACTGCTCCTGGAGAGAATGGTATAACCTATGATATTCTCAGAACTCTAAGGCACGTGCCTGATAACCCTCTGTTGGCATTGTATAATCTCAGTTACATTGAGGGCGTTCTTCCTACTTCCTGGACCAATAGTCTCATTGTGCCTATCCCTAAGCCCCAACAGCCTGATACATTTAGGCCGATCTCCTTAACTAGTTGTCTTTGTAAAACTTTTGAAAGAATGATGCTTAACAGACTGTACTACAGAATCAGACATCAACTTTCCCCCTACCTCTATGGGTTCATGAAAGGTAAAAGTGTGCAGAACTGTATTTCCACCTTTCTCACTGCACACACCTCTACTAGTTTTACCACTTTTCTTGATCTAAAATCTGCATTTGATATTGCGAACAGAACCGTTATACTACATGAACTAGCCAAAATGAATATTGGTGGTAGCTTACTCTGCTGGATAATAGGATACCTGTCAAATAGAGTATCCTCTGTCCTTTACCAAGGCTTCAGAAGTGATTCTAAAGAAATGTCTTTAGGTACACCGCAGGGAGGAGTTCTTAGTCCCATGCTATTTAATATTCTGATTAATGCTCTCCTAAATGCTCTACCTGCCTCACCTAAACATATAGCTATAAGCTATGCTGATGATATCATGATCCATACAACAGGGCATAAGAAGATGAATATCATTCTTAATGAAGTTCAAGCAATTTGTAATCGACTAGGCCTCATAATATCTTCCTCTAAAACAAAGATATTAACAAGCAAACGACATCCCCCACCCATCTATTTGCAGGGTGAAATCATTAGCTACGTTAAAACTTACAGATATCTTGGTGTAGATGTACCCTTTAACAAATCCACTATACCACAACTAAACAAGAAATGTAAAGCTAAGCTAAATGCTCTCAAAGCTGTTGCTGGCTACAATCCCAACTATGGTGCTAATGTGAGAATCGTGAGAATGATGTACATAGCCTATGTTAGGTCCTTAATTGATTATGCTGCTCCCATGTTGATATTAGCTAGAGAAAGTTCTCTCCGACCCTTGGAGTTAATGCAAAATGAAGCTCTCAGGATCATTCTTGGCTGTCCCAGATCTACAAAAGTTCTTAACATGAGGAAGGAGCTTGGTATTTCTAGTATCAGTGATAGGAGTGTTGAAATTAACACTGTACTCGGTATTAGAATGTTGAGAAACGAACCAGACACTGTCACAGTGAATCTTACCAAGTGTCTAGAGGTAAATATACACAGATCTAAATGGATTGTGAAAACGTGCAATTGCATTAAGTTTTATAACCTGCATGAACTGTATCACTGTAGGCAACAAGAGCATTTCACCCCTCCATGGAAGATGTGTTCATTTAATATCACATACCTACAAGTCCCTCCCAAGAAGCTCATTGCTAGTAATCCCTTCCTTAAATCTCTTGGTAGAGCAACTGCTCAAGAAGAAATTTCTCACCTAGCTGGTAGTAATAAGTTATCACAAGTTATATACACTGATGGATCTAAACAGGAGTCTTCTGGCAGGGCTGCATCTGCTCTTGTTGCCACCTCCCTAGTTAAGAACGATAATAAATTTGTTCAGTTAGGCATAAGAATTAACAACTGGGCGTCTACACTGCAAACTGAATTGTTTGCAATCCTAATGGCGCTAAAGCTAACCTATGACACTGAGCCTGACTCTGTCATCATTACTGATTCTATGTCATCATTGAAGGCTCTTGACTCATATAATGACTCCAACAACATGCTCATTGGAGAAGCCAGGTATAGATACTCAAAAATTAGGGACAAAGGAATTAATGTACAATTGCTATGGATCCCATCACACATTGGATTACTCCTTCATGATAAAGTTGATATGTTAGCCAAGAAGAGTACCCAGAAGGAGAATGTAGAATATAACTTTGGTATAACTGTGTCTAGCATTAGGAATAATATTAGGAGAGAAGTAAATAATGAAAATGATTGTTATAGGAATGCAGTTAGAAGCCTGAGTAGATCTATAACCCACTATGATAACATGAATGTAGATAAGTATGTTTATGGAGCAACTTGCAATGTGAACAGACTGACTGATGTTGTAGTGGCCAGGCTTAGGCTTGGTTACAAGTACTTCTGGCAGTTTGGGAGACACACAGATGATGATCAAACTAAATGTAAATTATGTGATCAGGCATATGGTCACTCTCTTGAACACTATGTGCTTAATTGTCCACTCATTGAGGAATACAGAGACATACAGTATAATAACCTATGTGACATGTCAAGATATCTTATTAATGAAAATAAGATACCAGATATACTAAGTAAATTTCCTAAATTTGCTTGTAACAGATAAGTGAACTATAGATATGTAGATATAAATCCATATGTATTCCTGTTAACCCTTTGGGGCCTAGTTCCTAGGCCTTTTGTGTATCCATATGCTCTCGTGCTACCGTCCACAGGATGGATATGGGATGCACAATAAACTAGCCACTTCGGTGGCAAAATCTAATCTTTACAGGCATCTTATCTGACTTCCTTAAAAAGTCTGTTTACCTGGAGTTTACCTGGAGAGAGTTCCGGGGGTCAACGCCCCCGCGGCCCGGTCTGAGACCAGGCCTCCTGGTGGATCAGAGCCTGATCAACCAGGCTGTTGCTGCTGGCTGCACGCAAACCAACATACGAGCCACAGCCCAGCTGATCCGGAACTGACTTTAGGTGCTTGTCCAGTGCCAGCTTGAAGACTGCCAGGGGTCTGTTGGTAATCCCCCTTATGTGTGCTGGGAGGCAGTTGAACAGTCTCGGGCCCCTGACACTTATTGTATGGTCTCTTAACGTGCTAGTGACACCCCTGCTTTTCATTGGGGGGATGGTGCATCGTCTGCCAAGTCTTTTGCTTTCGTAGTGGGTGATTTTCGTGTGCAAGTTCGGTACTAGTCCCTCTAGGATTTTCCAGGTGTATATAATCATGTATCTCTCCCTCCTGCGTTCCAGGGAATACAGGTTTAGGAACCTCAAGCGCTCCCAATAATTGAGGTGTTTTATCTCCGTTATGCGCGCCGTGAAAGTTCTCTGTACATTTTCTAGGTCGGCAATTTCACCTGCCTTGAAAGGTGCTGTTAGTGTGCAGCAATATTCCAGCCTAGATAGAACAAGTGACCTGAAGAGTGTCATCATGGGCTTGGCCTCCCTAGTTTTGAAGGTTCTCATTATCCATCCTGTCATTTTTCTAGCAGATGCGATTGATACAATGTTATGGTCCTTGAAGGTGAGATCCTCCGACATGATCACTCCCAGGTCTTTGACGTTGGTGTTTCGCTCTATTTTGTGGCCAGAATTTGTTTTGTACTCTGATGAAGATTTAATTTCCTCATGTTTACCATATCTGAGTAATTGAAATTTCTCATCGTTGAACTTCATATTGTTTTCTGCAGCCCACTGAAAGATTTGGTTGATGTCTGCCTGGAGCTTTGCAGTGTCTGCAATGGAAGACACTGTCATGCAGATTCGGGTGTCATCTGCAAAGGAAGACACGGTGCTGTGGCTGACATCCTTGTCTATGTCGGATATAAGGATGAGGAACAAGATGGGAGCGAGTACTGTGCCTTGTGGAACAGAGCTTTTCACCGTAGCTGCCTCGGACTTTACTCTGTTGACGACTACTCTCTGTGTTCTGTTAGTGAGGAAATTATAGATCCATCGACCGACTTTTCCTGTTATTCCTTTAGCACGCATTTTGTGCGCTATTACGCCATGGTCACACTTGTCGAAGGCTTTTGCAAAGTCTGTATATATTACATCTGCATTCTTTTTGTCTTCTAGTGCATTTAGGACCTTGTCGTAGTGGTCAAGGTCCTAAGAAACCTCTTGAACTTTCCGACGTAGCTCGGGAAAAGTTTAATGAGATTAAAAATATATTTTCGAAAGACCCTATACTTAAGATTCCAGATATTAATAAAACATTTTGTTTAAGAACTGATGCCTCCAATACTGGCTTAGGTGTGGTGTTACTACAATACCATGATGGTACTCCCTTCCCTGTATGCTTCCTAAGCCAGAAACTCCTTCCCGCAGAAACGAGATACTCCACCATAGAAAAGGAATGTTTGGCCCTTGTGTGGGGTATCTCCAAACTTAAATTTTATTTCTGGGAAAAGAATTCATTTTAGAAACTGACCACAAACCTTTGATATATCTAGAAACTTTTAAGGGAACCAACAGTCGCCTCTTGAGGTGGACATTGGCACTCCAGGCTTTTAAGTTCCATATTGTGTATATCAATGGTTCATCCAATTATTTCTCTGACTGATTAAGTCGTGAGAGTCAGTAGAAGATTTGTTGCCTTATGCGACTTCCATATGTTAGAACTTTTTCCTCACCTATTCTTTTTATACTCATTGACTATAAGTCTTGGTATGGGGGAATGTGAGGGAAAAGTTCAATAGATAGGAGTAGCGAGGGAGTATATAGTAACAATAGTTTCATTGCCAGCTACTTGTTAAGGTAGGGTAAGTCAAGCTCCCACTATTCCTGCCTTTTTTCCCCCACCCCTAAAGTGATAGTTTGATTGCCGGCTGCTTGTTAACGTAGGGTCAGTCTAGCTCCCACTATCCCTTCCCCTCCCTCTTCCCCCCCTGAAAGGTGACGTGAGAGGCTATGGTCAAACAGTAAATCACTTGACTCACAGCTCTCAACACTACTGTAAGTACATGCCTGCCTTGTATTCTAGTGGATTTATTTGTTGAAAGCTTCACTTTTTACCAATAATAAACTTAGTCCTTTCAGTCTTGCTCTAAGTTGACTGTTGTAATAATCAGCACATCTTTTGGGTATTGTACTTACCATGGAGAGTGATTTCTTAAGAAGTGGGTAACCTGTCTATCTTTTCAGCTTGGATGACAGAGAGGGTCACCTGTCAATCAACGAGAAGAACTGATGGAGAAGGACTAACGTCCAGAGACTTCTCCATTTTGGATTTAATTACCTGTGCACCTGTATGAAATTGCAGGACGTAACCCCACATCATTGCAGTGGTAAAGAACCTGCTTTCCTGTCATCGGGATAGAATACTCACGGCGATACTCTGTGAAGAACTAGCCGGTGGTGGTCACCAACACCTGCGACCCCCCCCCCTCACATCAGCAACGGCTAAGATTTCAACAACACTAAGTGTCACCAACACCAGACACCCCTATATATATTAGCATTGAGTTCAAATGTTATTTTATTCATTTCATTTTTCATTTTTCTTTCAAATAGGATATACCTTTCATGTTTTATTGTTTTATGTTTGCTTTAATAAATAATAAAGTGTTTATCTTTGTGAATTATTATTTCTTTTTCTATTCATTAATTTTCCTGAGGAGGAGCCATCCTTGGTAATACTGACTGAAGTTATTACAGGGCTGAGTAAGCCTTCACACATATCAAACGTCCCAGCTGCTCGCTTACGTGTGCCACCTTTTCCACACATTGCCTCAACATCCATGTCCTCCTGATGCACCTCAACCACCACCATGTGCTGCTTACTCTCATTGCACAAGGTGTCCTCACACTCCTGTACAGCTGCTACTCCCTCCAATGCCCTCCCATCCTTCTCCCCTTCCAGACTGTCTTCCACCTCCCCCAAGAAGTCTTTCAAGACCTCGTCCAACAGAGCATCCTGTTGTAAGTCACTTCTGTCAACAATCGCATCCGTAGATGGTCACTCAGACACAGTTCCCACAGGTAACGTGGTGCACGCTCCCAACTCTGACTCCGCTCTGTCTACTTCTTCACTCCAACTACCAGACGCCTGTCTTGCAGCTTCACCTGTCCCAGGTGCCAAGGAGCCCAGCTGTAATTCCACCGTTGTTGGTGCCTGTTCCCTCCGTCCCTGCTTTTGATGACATTTGGCCACCATATGGTCATAAGATCTGCACAGGCTACATGTCCGACGTTGTCCTGCATAATATACATAAACCTGTGTTCTGAACTCTTCCATCAGAACGTACGATGGTATAGGTTGTTTCAATGTCATCTTCAAGGTGAAAGATCACTCTGGCAGCCCCATATAAGGCCCATCCTTCCACACTCCCAACTCTGCCGAATGGATCTTGCCATATCTATGGAATACCTCCACAACATCAAATTCCAAGGCCTCAAAGGGGACATTTCTCACCTTTACCCACGTCACATATCTTGATACGTCATATAGGCAGACCTCCACTGCAGAATTAATGGTCATCCTCTTTTCTTGGAAGGCGTCGACTCTGCTGGAGTAAAACCCAGCACACTTGAACTTGATGAATATCCTCGACACTCCATTCACTGCTACACAATACAGCTCGTCGTTTGGTATGCCGTACACATCGCGGATGATACTTGGCAGAAGCACCTGCATTGTAGAACTACTCAGGGTACCATGTACCAGCTCCACACAGACAGTATTTACCCTGCGTCCATGTCTGTCTGCCATTTTGATTGCTCAAAACAGGAAAACTGCGCAGAAAACCAGATGATTCAGGAGCTACTACGCAGCATGTCCACACGGCCCGAAAGCAATGAGGACAATTACTTTAAAACTTCTCCTCTGAGTTTGGGTATCAAAATAGGTTTTGTACTGGTCCATTGATAAGCTTAAGTTTTTCGAAACTATGTCAGAGGTCTCCTCAAGTTTGGATCTACCTGGAGTTTACCTGGAGAGAGTTCCGGGGGTCAACGCCCCCGCAGCCCGGTCTGTGACTAGGCCTCCTGGTGGATCAGAGCCTGATCAACCAGGCTGTTACTGCTGGCTGCACACAAACCAACATACGAGCCACAGCCCGGCTGATCAGGAACCGACTTTAGGTGCTTGTCCAGTGCCAGCTTGAAGACTGCCAGGGGTCTGTTGGCAATCCCCCTTATGTATGCTGGGAGGCAGTTGAACAGTCTCAGACCCCTGACACTTATTGTATGGTCTCTTAACGTGCTAGTGACACCCCTGCTTTTCATTGGGGGGATGTTGCATCGTCTGCCAAGTCTTTTGCTTTCGTAGTGAGTGATTTCCGTGTGCAAGTTCGGTACTAGTCCCTCTAGGATTTTCCAGGTGTATATAATCATGTATCTCTCCCACCTGCATTCCAGGGAATACAGGTTCAGGAACCTCAAGCGCTCCCAGTAATTGAGGTGTTTTATCTCCGTTATGCGTGCCGTGAAGGTTCTGTGTACATTTTCTAGGTGAGCAATTTCACCTGCCTTGAAAGGTGCTGTTAGTGTGCAGCAATATTCCAGCCTAGATAGAACAAGTGACCTGAAGAGTGCCATCTATGTTCAAGGAGAAATTGATAATAAGAAGAACCTCAGCATTCACCTCCTCGTTAGTCCATAAATCATGAAGGATGGACAATGGACCTCTGGCCTGTCTACCATAGAGAAGTTCAAAAGGTGAAAACCCCAAAGAGTCACTGGGAACTTCCCTCATGGCAAACAAAGCACAGGGTAGGTAATGATGCCACTCATTAGGTTTAAGGGAGCAAAGTTTCCTTAAAATGGACTTGAGAATTGAATGCTGGCGCTCAATCCTCCCATTACAGCTGGGATGATATGGTGTTGTGAAGAGAGGCTTCACTCCCAGAAGTTGGTAGAGATGTTTGTTACGAGTATGGCCTTTTTCTAAATGCATTGTATTATATTGTTTTGTACTGATTCTGATTGGGTCTTCAACCTGGAGATCTTAACTTAGTCAATAATTCTAAATCATGCCTATTGTCTTAACTTTGCTGTTAATTCCAAGAGTCTGATAACTCTTCTGCTTAGGAATGGTAACTGATTTACTTCCTTAAAGCTCCCATAGTCGTTCTTATTTGAACTGTTCATTGTAATTATTGTATTATGCTTAATTCATAAGGATTTGAACATAAGCGTTATATTAAGAATGTCAGTTTCATGTAGTGGGAAACCACTAGTTGGAGCACCAGTTACTAGTTCAGGTACTGGCCTGTCTCCCGCCAAGTCACGTGATCCATCCTGACGTCAGTTTACCACTCAGTGGTACCATCAGTAGGTTCACAGCACTTGCTCAGAGAAGGTTCACCACCCTTGTTCTGAGTATGTTCCCACGTTCACTCTGACTAGCACTCCCACTTCTAATCTGATTTCTAAGAGTTCACTGATCATGTTACTTAAAATCGTATTTTAGCAACATATTGATTGCCTAACTCTACTACTGAGAATTGTTTCCTAGTAGACTCTTGTGTTGCAACAATAGTTGTATATATATATATATGTCGTACCGAATAGGCAGAACTTGCGATCTTGGCTTAAATAGCAACGCTCATCTTGCCATATAGGACAAGTGAAAATTTGTGTATGCAATAATTTCGCCAAAATCATTCTGAACCTAACGAAAAAAATATATTTCACTGTGTTTGTTTAGTATTAAATTATTGTAAACAGATCTAAAATATATTTAGTTGAGTTAGGCTAAAATAAATTGTTCTTGTTATAATAAGGTTAGGTAAGTTTTCTAAGATTCTTTTGAAGTAAAATTAAAAATTTTTACATTAACATTAATGAAAAAAATATATCTTTAAACGTATAAGGGAAAATTTTAGAAAGGACTTAGTTTTAAATGAGTTCTTGCTAACTGACCAGTTTTACATATTCGGCACGACATATATATATATTAGTATCCTTAATGTGTAAAGAAAAAAGTAATTTTATTTCTCAGCTTTAATTAAGATAAAGTTCATAAATTTATGAAGATCTTATGTAAGTTTTTATTGTTATTAAAGACAGATTTTAAGTTTTGGCCATCCTACAAAAAGGTTAACAATGAAAGTGCTTAAAACTGTTATATTTGCAGCACTAAAACCTTGTTGCTATGGAGTTCTTCCCTAGACAATGTTCAACCTAGCAACTGATTCCCCATCAAGGATCAGTAGCCTAATGTTATACACTCCATATCATAAATGGCGGCCTGTCTGGGATCTTGATCTGTGCTCCACCCAATAAATGGATGCCCTGCATCTGGAAATCTGATCCAAAGAAAAGGATCAATGCAGTATGTTACCACAACAAATGGAAATTCCTTCTTTCTGATTAAAATGGATGACCTAAAAAAGTTAAAGTATGGCAATCTGTAAAGATATTGACTCTGACAATGATCACTACTGATGTTTGACTCTCTTACGACTCTAAGAAACTACAGGGTATTGGGAACTTTTCTTCCCCATTGCTATGGTATTGGCGACACCATTACTGAGTCCAGTGAAAGGATTGATTTTGACAGGTTCTTGGTGGGTGCCCCCCTGTAAGTTTGAAGCTATGACGATTGGCTTTATCATCTCCTCGGGTATCAGAGCTGCCAAGAGCATCCACACAAAGGAAGCTAGCATGGTTGGTGCTGCTGTTTGCATCTCAAGTAAGACCAAGAATTTCAGTCATTTTCGGTGAGTCACTGCTGTCCTAGGATGAAGCATATCATCATAGATGGTATATTGAGAGGATGCAAGTGGAACAGAACCTACTCTCTAGTTCCTTTATGTCTGCTGCAGGTTAATGTAGACTTCATTAATCTGTTCTACAGCCGTATTGCCATTGTTTGCTCAGCTACTGTTCTAGCTGATACTGCTGGTGCCTCTCTTTGTACGATTTCTGTATAAAGAAATCTTTGTACTGCTGCTGGTCTCATTAGTCTTATTGTCGACTTGCAGACGTGAAGACTAAGATGAGAAATAAGACTTGTATTTGTTCAAGCTTTTATGGAAAAAGTATGGTGATATCTCGTGTTTTCACCTCTGGCTCTCGGTAATGAGGGTTGAGCGGAGATGAAGAAAAAATTATAAGGGCTACTCTTGGACAACAGTCACGGGTGATGCTACAGTCACAGGTGACACACTACAGTCATGGATCACACTACAACCTTAAGTGACTCTACACTCACGGGTGAGATGTTAGTCACTGCCGACGCCCTCAATTGCAGGTGATGCGACACAGAATTCTTCAAAGAAATTTACTTACAGGAGTAATAAAGGTGTGGTCAAGTTACTGTCACTTGAGACATTAGCAGTGCTCTTGACAGGATATTTACGATGGGGAAGTCACTGTCTGAGTCGGACTTGTCAAAGGCACTCTCATATTGTTTGGCTTGTGTGATTCAGGGATTGTCTTCCAGTCTGTTACTGGGCCGTTGCTTCAGGAACTTGTTGTTGCTCAGATGAGAGGAGACAGAGGAGCAACTCATCAGAACCCCAAGACATGCTTTGAAAACGACGGTTTTCTTGCCGCATTGTCTCGTGCTGTTGCATCTCTTCTGAGTATCTCACTCAGAACTTCCATCGTCGCCTGGAAGAGGTAGTTTTGAAGGTATACACACGTCCAGCAGAGGGACACGAGTAGACATGATGAACACTTCAGGAAGTTCTTCGTATTCTCTTCAAGATGTCGTTGTTCTTGGTGCCTGGGAAAGATTTCATTCCCAGCATTAATATTTAATACACACCTTCTGACATTAGCCTGTATTATAAGCTAGTCCCTGAGCAGAAGCCTGCATATACCTCCTGACATACTAGCCATTGTCGTATAAGCTAGTCCATGAGCAGAAGTCAGCATACACTTCTGATACACTAGCCTCTGTACCATAAGCTAGTTCTTGAGCAGGAGCCGACATACACTTCTGACACACTAACCTCTGTATCACGAGTTAGTTCCTGAAGAGGAGTTAGCATATTCTCCTTACACACTAGCCTATTTATCACAAGTTAGTCTCTGAGCAGGAGTCTGTATTTCCGCCAGACTGGTAAACTGGTGAGCCTCTTGGAGCAGAACCTAGTTGATTGTTCTGTCAACTATGATAATGGCGACTATAGTGGAATTGATGCCGAAGATGCCTACCCTGTGAAGCTGAGGATGACAAATGTCGGTATAACCCATGCAAGTCTAGTGCCGAAGACGCTGGCTTTGTTGATTTGTGATAGTATGCCTATGTTCCTGGCAGTATGTTTCTGGGAACAAACTATTGGCTTTCCACGTAAAGAGTTGGAAGGTGAAGAGCATTAGTGTTCAAGCTGAAGACGTCTTTGTTCTGAAGGTTTTGATGGCGACCAGCACTGTAGTCTTCTTGCGAGTGATACACCTCAGTGTGAGTATCAATGAACATGACCCTCTCCGATGATTTCTCCGATGTACACTTCAGTGCTTCCGCTCGTCATCTTTGGTCTTGAGAGTACAGAAGTTGCCCTCATCATCGACGATTTCTGCATAGTCTTCAGAGGCACTACCACAACCTCTCTTGGCATTTCTTCCAGTCTTGGAGCTGTGTCGTGAGCTCCTGCTGCTGGCCCTCACTCCCCTTAGTGTTCCAGAGGGAAGTGCGACTATTTTGTCGACCAGGTAACATGTTTGAGGTCAGTAAGGGATTCGGCAATTGGCAACGCTGAGACAGGTAACGCTCAGATCTTCTGCCATTCCCACTACATTGAGCTGGTATCTACATTCTGGTAGGTAGATGAGTGTTTAGTTCAACTTAGTATGAATATTTTTACCAGTTAAGGTATATCATGCTTTAAGCTGCTTCTTTTATGCAGTCTTTTTGTTTAATTCTAGTAATTGACAAGGTCGTATTTGTCTAATACAGTTTAAGTACAGAACTCGCTCCATATTTGTGGTGAAAAGATGGAGAAGTGTTTTGACTGCTAAATGGCTGTATTTTTTTTTTATTTAAAACAGTGCGATACAAAATGACAGAAATATATTAAAAAAAATTACACGAAAAAAAATTAATGCACAAGAATCTCACTTAACCCTAACACATAACAACACCATACAGTATAATGGTAATACACCTCACACACAACACCATACAGTATAATGGTAATACACCTCACACACAACACCATACAGTATAATGGTAATACACCTCACACACAACACCATACAGTATAATGGTAATACCTCACACACAACACCATACAGTATAATGGTAATACACCTCACACACAACACCATACAGTATAATGGTAATACACCTCACACACAACACCATACAGTATAATGGTAATACACCTCACACACAACACCATACAGTATAATGGTAATACACCTCACACACGACACCATACAGTATAATGGTAATACACCTCACACACGACACACTATACATTACAGCGAGTTTCTTTTTTTTTGTTTAAGAACACCACTAACAAGGTTATGTATTACAAAAAACATCAAACACTGGAAATTATATAGATTGTATAATAAAACATTGTGATAAAAACAAACACACACACACAAACACACACGTATACACAACATGACACTACATCAGGCACATACCAGGTAAGGTCTCCGCCTGTCAACACACATGTATACACAACATGACACTACATCAGGCACATACCAGGTAAGGCCTCCGCCTGTCAACACACATGTATGCAAAACTTAACCTAAGATCTCAGGTGCCCAACAGAGCACCACGATACACACACATTAATTTAGGCGATTATCACGAGATCTTAACATAGACATAGGTATTAACGATTCAAAGAAGGAAACAGGATAATACTACAAGTCACAAAATAAAAACATCCAACAAAACAAAACTACGATGTGATATTTTACATTTCAGCAAAACACAAAGAAAAAAAACAATGCAATCAGTTGCATGTAATATAATATAATATTACTGAAAAGCACACTTCAACACAGCATAAAATATAAACATAAAATAAGAACCAATCACGTATGGCAGGAAACACATCTATACAATATACAACAATGTCTTGTATCGAGAGATAAATGATGGAAGACCTTTTAACTTCTGTACATACAAAGTCTTAACAGACACAACAACATCACCATTACATAGGAGACGTATATACACACGGAGACAAAACATTCACATAACTATTATACACAATTAGTCACAGCTGACCAGTCGTTAGATCACCCACTGAACGCTCACAAACTATCTCAAATCTCTTAACTCCAAGGCTTTATATTCAGATGAGAAATCTTTCTCCCATCTCCCCTCACATACCAACTTGTTTCTACACTTTGTCCTATAAATCGCTCCGCTAAAACCCGAATTCTACTATTACTTTCAAAGTGCCTCATTGCCCATGACACATAAATATAATCGGCCACAATGTACGACACTGCACGTTGTACATGCATGTCAATCCCACCTACATCAAAACTCAACACTCAGAATGCCGACAAACATCCCCCCACACCAAGCACAAAACCCTACTGAACCACTCATGTACCATACCTAAAATCTCACAGAAATGCACAACATGAAAAGCAGATTCCTCCGCCCCACAAGCCGAACAACCACGGTCCTCCTCCAAACGCCAATTATACAACACCACCCCAGACAGCAGGATTCCATGCAAAAATTTAAAAACCACTTCCCGTACTTGAGGTAGGTGACGCAACTGTATATGGTATACGCGTATATGGGGTACATTCCTTCAACTCACACCACGACTCTCTCCATACCAGCCCTTTCCAAAGTACATAATTTAACACTCTGCATGTCCTGCATGCGCAATAACATGCGGAGCATCGTCTCGCACCTAATTAAATCCCTCACTCCCCACCACCTGCACCGGTTGCAATACATTTCAGTTAACCCACCATGCATCCCACCCAGTTGGAGAAAACGACGCTTCATGTAACATGCTATGACACGAGCCCCTAGAGGAATGAGACCTAACCCTCCCTGATGCATTGGTGTCTCTACCACCGCTCTTGTGAGCCAATCGCACCCCGAGCCCCACAAAAATCTATAAACTCTATGCAAAAGATGTTTGACATCCCCCTGCAACAGAGGATACAATGCAGCAACATGCCATACTTTACTAAAGAGCAGAATATTAATGACCACCGCCCTATAGTAAAGTATGGCATGCTGCTGTGCTGTATCCTCTCTTGCAGGGGGATGTCAAACGTCTTTTGCATAGAGTTTATAGATTTTTGTGGGGCTCGGGGTGCGATTGGCTCACAAGAGTGGTGGTAGAGACACCAATGCATCAGGGAGGGTTAGGTCTCATTCATCTAGGGGCTCGTGTCATTGGTGCAGGGTTAAATGTCACAGCCATAGACTATTTAAACGCTGCAAGACACTATGTACCACCCTCCCCATATTACATGCCCTTGTCTGATCAATCTCTCACATATACTGAATACCACATATAGTGATATGATCAACCACCGTCAACGTCTCTGTACCCACTCCTTCTCCCACCGACTCTCCCAACACCATAATCTTCGATTTTTCTCTATTAACACACATCCCCGTAGCCTTACCAAATACATCAACAAGTCTCCCAACAAAACCCAACTGCTCCCAAATACGTAATGGCACAGTAGTATCATCTACATAACCTACAAGGGCCGGTCGACCACTACTTGAACCCAACGACGAATCTACTCCCTGCCCACAAACAGCCCAGTAAAAAGGGTCCTGCATACAAGCAAAAAGCATTTGAGACCTGGGGCATCCCTGTCGAATGCCCCTGTTCAAGTGGACAAAGACACCTAACTTCCAATTAATTTGTTCTTTAAAACCAGCACCATTATACAAAGAACTGGCCCACATGACGACCTCATTTCCAAAACCCTGCCATCTCACGAACTTCCACAGCACCTCCCTTTCCACACTATCAAAAGCAGCTTGCCAGTCTAAAGCCAAAACACCACCCCCACCACTCATTCCGCATTCCTCGACAAACTCCCTGATGTTCTCATGACCATCATACATCGACCTACCTGGCACGCCAAACTGACCCTTATGGATTACCTTTATTTATTTATTTATTTAATAATTTGAACATACATACAGAGGTACAAAAAATACAGGCAAGAGCAGCATGCCAAAGCCACTTGTATGCATAGCATTACGGACTGGCTTATGATTAACTTAAGAATAACTAAACAATGATGTATTCAGTGATAAAGCATTATTGTAAACAGATAACAATAAAGCACAAATGAGTATTACAAAGACAGGTCATATGGTTGCATGCATTGCTGTACATTCAGTAGAATGGAGTATTCTGTTAGGTAGTGTATTTAAAAAATAACAAAGTTAGATTGGGTCTTAGGTTTAACATTTATGTGATATAATTGTGAGAAACATTTAAGATATACAATTTATAAGGTTCAGTTATTCAGTATTTATTTGGTTTTGGGTGAGTAAGTGATCTTTGAGAAGAGACTTGAATTTATAAACAGGTAGTGTTTCTTTTATATTTGCAGGTAATGAATTCCAGATTTTAGGGCCTTTTATGTGCATTGAGTTTTTGCATAGCGTGAGATGGACTCAAGGAACATCAAAGAGTGATCTGTGCCTTGTGTTATGGTCATGTGTTCTCTTGAGGTTGGCAAGATGTTTGAGGGGAGGGTTAATATCAGAGTTAAGTGTTCTATGTATGTAATAGGTGCAGTAATAAGTATGGATGTTTTATATGGTGAGTAGGTTTAGTGTTTTGAATATTGGTGGAGTGTGCTGCCTGTAGTGAGAATTTGTTATCATTCTGACTGCAGCCTTTTGTTGGGTAATTAGTGGTCTGAGATGGTTAATTGTTGTTGAGCCCCATGCACAAATTCCATAGGCGAGATAGGGGTAAATAAGAGAGTGATATAGGGCCAGGAGGGCTGACTGTGGAACATAGTACCGTATCTTCGATAGTATGCCTACGGTCTTGGAAATTTTCTTAGAAATTTGTTGTATATGTGTATGAAATTTGAGTCTATTATCAAGGTGGATTCCTAAGAATTTTCCCTCTGTTAGCTTTGTGATAGGTGATCCATTTATCATTATGTTAAGAGGGACATCTGTAGCTCTGTTACCAAACTGAATGAAGTAGGTTTTGTCAATGTTTAGTGTAAGTTTGTTAGTCCTCATCCAGGTAGATATTTTCTGTAATTCTGTATTTACAGTATTGGCTAGTATGACTGGGCTCTAGTGAGAGAAGACGTATGTAGTGTCATCTGTAAATAGTGTGGGTTTGAGTAATTGCGAAGCATTTGGTAGGTCATTTATGTATATGAGAAAGAGAAGAGGGCCAAAGACGCTTCCCTGTGGGACACCAACTGTAATTGGTTGTGTGGAAGAGTTTGCCCCATTTGTGTACACATATTGGCTTCTGTTGCTGAGGTATGACTTGAGGTAGTTGAGGGAGTGCCCTCTTATACCATAGTGTGACAATTTTATGTGGAGCAAGTCATGGTCAACTGTATCAAAAGCTTTACATAAGTCAATGAAGATCCCCAGTGGGACTTCTTTTTTCTCTATTGCAGTGTATCAAACACTTATCAAACACTTTCTTAATCCTATTCATTAAAATTTTTGCATATAATTTATAGTCACTACACATTAACGATATGGGTCGATAATCCTTAATTGCTACGGGTACGTCACATTTTCTAACACCAAAACCTCAGTATGCTGAGACAAACCTAACCTCCCCCCCTCCTTCATCACATTTACCTGGAGTTTACCTGGAGAGAGTTTCGGGGGTCAACGCCCCCGCGGCCCGGTCTGTGACCAGGCCTCCTGGTGGATCAGCCCCTGATCAACCAGGCTGTTGCTGCTGGCTGCACGCAAACCAACGTACGAGCCACAGCCCGGCTGATCAGGAACTGACTTTAGGTGCTTGTCCAGTGCCAGCTTGAAGACTGCCAGGGGTCTGTTGGTAATCCCCCTTATGTGTGCTGGGAGGCAGTTGAACAGTCTCGGGCCCCTGACACTTATTGTATGGTCTCTTAACGTGCTAGTGACACCCCTGCTTTTCATTGGGGGGATGGTGCATCGTCTGCCAAGTCTTTTGCTTTCGTAGTGAGTGATTTTCGTGTGCAAGTTCGGTACTAGTCCCTCTAGGATTTTCCAGGTGTATATAATCATGTATCTCTCCCTCCTGCGTTCCAGGGAATACAGGTTTAGAAACCTCAACTGCTCCCAGTAATTGAGGTGTTTTATCTCCGTTATGCGCGCCGTGAAAGTTCTCTGTACATTTTCTAGGTCGGCAATTTCACCTGCCTTGAAAGGTGCTGTTAGAGTGCAGCAATATTCCAGCCTAGATAGAACAAGTGACCTGAAGAGTGTCATCATGGGCTTGGCGTCCCTAGTTTTGAAGGTTCTCATTATCCATCCTGTCATTTTTCTAGCAGATGCGATTGATACAATGTTATGGTCCTTGAAGGTGAGATCCTCCGACATAATCACTCCCAGGTCTTTGACGTTGGTGTTTCGCTCTATTTTGTGGCCAGAATTTGTTTTGTACTCTGATGAAGATTTAATTTCCTCATGTTTACCATATCTGAGTAATTGAAATTTCTCATCGTTGAACTTCATATTGTTTTCCGCAGCCCACTGAAAGATTTGGTTGATGTCCGCCTGGAGCCTTGCAGTGTCTGCAATGGAAGACACTGTCATGCAGATTCGGGTGTCATCTGCAAAGGAAGACACGGTGCTGTGGCTGACATCCTTGTCTATGTCGGATATGAGGATGAGGAACAAGATGGGAGCTAGTACTGTGCCTTGTGGAACAGAGCTTTTCACCGTAGCTGCCTCGGACTTTACTCTGTTGACGACTACTCTCTGTGTTCTGTTAGTGAGGAAATTATAGATCCATCGACCGACTTTTCCTGTTATTCCTTTAGCACGCATTTTGTGCGCTATTACGCCATGGTCACACTTGTCGAAGGCTTTTGCAAAGTCTGTATATATTACATCTGCATTCTTTTTGTCTTCTAGTGCATTTAGGACCTTGTCGTAGTGATCCAATAGTTGAGACAGACAGGAGCGACCTGTTCTAAACCCATGTTGCCCTGGGTTGTGTAACTGATGGGTTTCTAGATGGGTGGTGATCTTGCTTCTTAGGACCCTTTCAAAGATTTTTATGATATGGGATGTTAGTGCTATTGGTCTGTAGTTCTTTGCTATTGCTTTACTGCCCCCTTTGTGGAGTGGGGCTATGTCTGTTGTTTTTAGTAACTGAGGGACGACCCCCGTGTCCATGCTCCCTCTCCATAGGATGGAAAAGGCTCGTGATAGGGGCTTCTTGCAGTTCTTGATGAACACAGAGTTCCATGAGTCTGGCCCTGGGGCAGAGTGCATGGGCATGTCATTTATCGCCTGTTCGAAGTCATTTGGCGTCAGGATAACATCGGATAGGCTTGTGTTAATCAAATTTTGTGGCTCTCTCATAAAAAATTCATTTTGATCTTCGACTCTCAGTCTGGTTAGCGGCTTGCTAAAAACTGAGTCATATTGAGACTTGAGTAGCTCACTCATTTCCTTGCTGTCATCTGTGTAGGACCCATCTTGTTTAAGTAGGGGCCCAATACTGGACGTTGTTCTCGATTTTGATTTGGCATAGGAGAAGAAATACTTTGGGTTTCTTTCGATTTCATTTATGGCTTTTAGTTCTTCCCGCGATTCCTGACTCCTAAAGGATTCTTTTAGCTTAAGTTCGATGCTTGCTATTTCTCTGACCAGTGTCTCCCTATGCATTTCAGATATATTGACCTCTTTTAGCCGCTCTGTTATTCTTTTCCGTCGCCTGTAAAGGGAGCGCCTGTCTCTTTCTATTTTACATCTACTCCTCCTTTTTCTTAGAGGAATAAGCCTTGTGCATACATCGAGTGCCACCGAGTTAATCTGTTCTAGGCATAAGTTGGGGTCTGTGTTGCTTAGTGTATCTTCCCAGCTTATATCGGTTAGGACTTGGTTTACTTGGTCCCACTTTATGTTTTTGTTATTGAAGTTGAATTTGGTGAATGCTCCCTCGTGACTAGTCTCATTTTGTCGGTCTGGGGCTCCACGCATACATGTCTGAACCTCAATTATGTTGTGATCTGAGTATATTGTTTTTGATATGGTGACATTTCTTATCAGATCATCATTGTTAGTGAAGATGAGGTCTAGTGTATTCTCAGTCTAGTAGGCTCTATTATTTGCTGGTTTAAATTGAATTTTGTGCAGAGATTTAAAAGCTCGTGTGAGTGTGAGTTTTCATCAGAGCTGCCTCCTGGTGTTATTTCTGCAACAATATTATTTGCTATATTCCTCCATTTTAGGTGCCTTAGGTTGAAATACCCCAGGAGCAAGATGTTGGGTGCAGGAGCTGGAAGATTTTCCAGACAGTGGTCAATTTTTAACAGCTGTTCCTGGAATTGCTGGGATGTTGCATCCGGAGGCTTGTAGACTACCACAATGACTAGGTTTTGGTTCTCGACCTTTACTGCTAAAACTTCCACTACATCATTTGAGGCATTAAGCAGTTCTGTGCAAACAAGTGACTCTGCAATGTACAGGCCAACCTCCCCCTTTTGCCTGTAAATGAACCATAAAAGTCCGGATTACCTCCCAATGTTTGATATAAAATTCACACAGAATGCTGTCAATGCCTGGCAACTTACCTTTGCTCATTCCCTGCAATGCCTCCCACACCTCCACCTCAGTTATAGGCCCACCCATGAGAAAGTGATCTTGATCATTCAACTCATATCGTACACCCCGCCCCAATTCCTGTATTGCATGCTCACTCACTTCTTTACTCTTCATTTGGAGCTTACACCATGTATTGACATAAAAACTTATTCCTTCAGTTGTTGTTAAGACCTGTCCCTCACTATTCCCATCAACTCCATCCTGCCCTTCTAAACTCACAATTTCAGTCGCCTTTTGCCTTTGTGCCTGACTACGTAAGACACAAGTAGATGGCTTATCACCCCATACAGCCTCCTCCACCCCACTCAAAATACATGCCCCATTAAAAACCTTATTTTTCAGTACCTGGATCTGTTCCTTAAGATCGTCAATCTCGTTCACTGAGTAAATTCCAGACGCCTCTCCCTGTGCATAACAATGCCGTAAAGAACCCTGCAGGTACCTCAGAAAACCATACCCCAAGCGAGAGGCCTCCTTACCCCGATGCACATAAAAATCCTTAATTCGAGGCTTCACAACCTCATCTCATTGTCGCACTAAATCCCACCATTCCCAGGAGTCTACTCCCATAGACACCCATAAGTCCATGAATAGTGTCCTATCATCTGCACTTTGTAGCAGTCGCATGTTTAACTTCCAATATCCCTTAAAATGGTTCGGGAGACCTCCCCCCAGTCAAGCTCCAAAAGAACTCTGCGATGGTCGGAGAAATAGAAGTTTAACACGAACACACTGATTATGACCACCCGCTGAGACACATACACCCTATCTAAGTGCTCTGCATAGCCCCTATGCACGAAAGTATGCTCAATCCCCAAGTCACGTCTTCCACTTACATCCACCAACCCCAGCCCAGACAACAATTTACCCAAAATAAGCGAACAAAAACCCGCCCCTCTCGGCTCAATGGCACACCACACAGTTCCAGTCACCACTGACCACTGTAATATCCAGCAGGGGCCTCAAATAGTACACTAGGACATCTTTAACAAAAGTATTTTTAATATTAACATCATGTTTGATAATATAGCATTTATTGTGGTGGAGACGGAAAAAAAAATAGAGAAGCTAGATACAGGGATTGATAAACAAAGGTGGAGGCTCGACCGTTCGTCATTGTAGGAGTGCCAGCAGTCACCGGCTCTTCAACACGCAAGTTATACTTTTGTATCAATCAAATCACATATTACTCGGGTAGATAATTTCCAGTAGATCCTTCATGTGTTAGCTCAAATCACCGACCAGTATGGTTTAAATAAGTGACCCACTGATCAGATCAGATAGACTGGTCCGAACCCTTGACTGGTCCGAACCCTTGACTGGTCCGAACCCTTGACTGGTCCGAACCCTGGACTGGTTTCAAACGGTTTCGTTGTGCACCACCTAGCAGGTTATTAATAGAATATTCAAGAGGTTGCTAGTAGAATTGCAGTAAATCAACCATTCAAATCATTATGAAGCTGTGTGTAGTCTGTGGTCAGTCAAACAAACGGGCTTCCACATGCATAAATTGTCATTTCTGTGGAAATTGGTGTCACGCCCCTTGTGCAGATATCCAAGAACTAGCTACAAGCAGTATTAAAACAGGGAAGTGTTTTTGGGTATGCCCAAATGAGATAAATCTGTGGACTAAAATCACAAGGGTATTAAAAGAGGTCAACATCAAAGCTGCTTTCATAGAAAACCTGGAAGCTTTCTACAACAGATGGGAACATAAAAAGTCTGGGCTGAATGGTACTGCCCTTGATACTGGCCATGTAGTCAATAACTGTAAGGCTGGAGATGATGTCCTGGTAGTCAGTAAATGGGGGGCTGATAGTGCTGTCCTGGGAGACAGTAATGGGGAAGCTGGAGGTGCTGTCCTGGGAGACAGTAATGGTGAAGCTGGAGGTGCTGTCCTGGGAGACAGTAATGGTGAAGCTGGAGATGCTGTCCTGGGAGACAGTAATGGGGAAGCTGGAGATGCTGTCCTGGGAGACAGTAATGGTGAAGCTGGAGATTTTGTCCAGGTAGTCGGGAATTATACGCAGGAAGGAATACATATGAATGACCTCATAGGGGACAGGAGCCATAGTAGGGAAACAAGTGTAGTCAAAGATAAGATAAAACCAATATTGCAAACTAGAAATACCGCAGGAAATAGCAAACAAGAGGACTCCACTAGCAATAGTGAGGATATACTACCAAAAACAAATGGTGGGAGCTCCATTGTTGGTGCTAGGGAGGATAGAAGTAAGACAGGGAAACATGCACCAACAGGGAATACAGTCACAGAAACCCAAGGCAAACGGAAACCAAGCCTGTGCACATACTATGCACTCGGTATCTGCTGGCATGGGAAATCTGGAAAAACAGATGGGACGTGCAACTATGACCACCCTAGGAAATGCCATGCCCATATGACAACAGGAAAATGCAAACTCCCTTCCTGTAAGCTTTTTCACCCTGAACTGTGTACCTCTTCAGTACAGGAAAGACTGTGCTATAACTTAAATTGCCAGGCATACCATCTAAAGGGGACAAAAAGATACAAAACATCCAGGCCATGGGAAAACCTGGGTAGCCACAGCCACTCAAGAGGGAGAGGTTTTTTAGTGCCAGGAAGGAAAAAAAACTGGCAGGAAATGGCAGAAATCGTACACCAAATCCAGTCATTCCTGGAGTGGAACCACTGTCGATGGCCTCCACTCCAAACCAACAGATACAGATACTAATGCCGGAAAAAAAATCCCCCCCCCAGTACCAACAATACCACCAGTCCGATAACATTCTTCTTTGCAAATATACAGGGTCTAAAGCCAGCAACAAACAACAAAATACCTTTCATCCGTGGACTGCTTGCAGAGGCAAAGGCAATGTTCGCGGCTTTCACTGAGACCCACATAAAGGATCACTTGGACAACGAAATATGGATCCCAGGTTACAACCTATACAGATGTGACAGAGTGAACAGGCAAAAGGGGGGGGTTGGCCTGTACATTGCAGAGTCACTTGTTTGCACAGAACTGCTAAATGCCTCAAATGATGTAGTGGAAGTTTTAGCAGTAAAGGTCGAGAACCAAAACCTAGTCATTGTGATAGTCTACAAGCCTCCGGATGCAACATCCCAGCAATTCCAGGAACAGCTGTTAAAAATTGACCACTGTCTGGAAAACCTTCCAGCTCCTGCACCCAACATCTTGCTCCTGGGGGATTTCAACTTAAGGCACCTAAAATGGAGGAATATAGCAAATAATATTGTTGCAGTAATAACACCAGGAGGCAGCTCTGATGAAAACTCACACTCACGTGAGCTTTTAAATCTCTGCACAAAATTCAATTTAAACCAGCAAATAATAGAGCCTACTAGACTGGAGAATACACTAGACCTCATCTTCACTAACAATGATGATCTGATAAGAAATATCACCATATCAAAAACAATATACTCAGATCACAACATAATTGAGGTTCAGTCATGTATGCGCAGAGCCCCAGACCGACATAAGGAGATTAGTCACGAGGGAGCATTCACCAAATTCAACTTCAATAACAAAAACATAAAGTGGGACCAAGTAAACCAAGTCCTAACCGATATAAGCTGGGAAGATATACTAAGCAACACAGACCCCAACTTATGCCTAGAACAGATTAACTCGGTAGCACTCGATGTATGCACAAGGCTTATTCCTCTAAGAAAAAGGAGGAGTAGATGTAAAACAGAAAGAGACAGGCGCTCCCTTTACAGGCGACGGAAAAGAATAACAGAGCGGCTAAAAGAGGTCAATATATCTGAAATGTGTAGGGAGACACTGGTCAGAGAAATAGCAAGCATCGAACTTAAGCTAAAAGAATCCTTTAGGAGTCAGGAATCGCGGGAAGAACTAAAAGCCATAAATGAAATCGAAAGAAACCCAAAGTATTTCTTCTCCTATGCCAAA
The DNA here is from genome assembly GCF_038502225.1 of Cherax quadricarinatus. Classification (NCBI taxonomy): domain Eukaryota; kingdom Metazoa; phylum Arthropoda; class Malacostraca; order Decapoda; family Parastacidae; genus Cherax; species Cherax quadricarinatus. The sequence continues at coordinate 21,901,000 of NC_091366.1, forward strand.
TCAAAATCGAGAACAACGTCCAGTATTGGGCCCCTACTTAAACAAGATGGGTCCTACACAGATGACAGCAAGGAAATGAGTGAGCTACTCAAGTCCCAATATGACTCAGTTTTTAGCAAGCCGCTAACCAGACTGAGAGTCGAAGATCAAAATGAATTTTTTATGAGAGAGCTACAAAATTTGATTAACACAAGCCTATCCGATGTTATCCTGACGCCAAATGACTTCGAACAGGCGATAAATGACATGCCCATGCACTCTGCCCCAGGGCCAGACTCATGGAACTCTGTGTTCATCAAGAACTGCAAGAAGCCCCTATCACGAGCCTTTTCCATCCTATGGAGAGGGAGCATGGACACGGGGGTCGTCCCACAGTTACTAAAAACAACAGACATAGCCCCACTCCACAAAGGGGGCAGTAAAGCAACAGCAAAGAACTACAGACCAATAGCACTAACATCCCATATCATAAAAATCTTTGAAAGGGTCCTAAGAAGCAAGATCACCACGCATGTAGAAACCCATCAGTTACACAACCCAGGGCAACATGGGTTTAGAACAGGTTGCTCCTGTCTGTCTCAACTATTGGACCACTACGACAAGGTCCTAAATGCACTAGAAGACAAAATGAATGCAGATGTAATATATACAGACTTTGCAAAAGCCTTCGACAAGTGTGACCATGGCGTAATAGCTCACAAAATGCGTGCTAAAGGAATAACAGGAAAAGTCGGTCGATGGATCTATAATTTCCTCACTAACAGAACACAGAGAGTAGTCGTCAACAGAGTAAAGTCCGAGGCAGCTACGGTGAAAAGCTCTGTTCCACAAGGCACAGTACTCGCTCCCATCTTGTTCCTCATCCTTATATCCGACATAGACAAGGATGTCAGCCACAGCACCGTGTCTTCCTTTGCAGATGACACCCGAATCTGCATGACAGTGTCTTCCATTGCAGACACTGCAAAGCTCCAGGCAGACATCAACCAAATCTTTCAGTGGGCTGCAGAAAACAATATGAAGTTCAACGATGAGAAATTTCAATTACTCAGATATGGTAAACATGAGGAAATTAAATCTTCATCAGAGTACAAAACAAATTCTGGCCACAAAATAGAGCGAAACACCAACGTCAAAGACCTGGGAGTGATCATGTCGGAGGATCTCACCTTCAAGGACCATAACATTGTATCAATCGCATCTGCTAGAAAAATGACAGGATGGATAATGAGAACCTTCAAAACTAGGGAGGCCAAGCCCATGATGACACTCTTCAGGTCACTTGTTCTATCTAGGCTGGAATATTGCTGCACACTAACAGCACCTTTCAAGGCAGGTGAAATTGCCGACCTAGAAAATGTACAGAGAACTTTCACGGCGAGCATAACGGAGATAAAACACCTCAATTATTGGGAGCGCTTGAGGTTCCTAAACCTGTATTCCCTGGAATGCAGGAGGGAGAGATACATGATTATATACACCTGGAAAATCCTAGAGGGACTAGTACCGAACTTGCACACAAAAATCACCCACTACGAAAGCAAAAGACTTGGCAGACGATGCACCATCCCCCCAATGAAAAGCAGGGGTGTCACTAGCACGTTAAGAGACCATACAATAAGTGTCAGGGGCCCGAGACTGTTCAACTGCCTCCCAGCACACATAAGAGGGATTACCAACAGACCCCTGGCAGTCTTCAAGCTGGCACTGGACAAGCACCTAAAGTCAGTTCCGGATCAGCCGGGCTGTGGCTCGTATGTTGGTTTGCGTGCAGCCAGCAGCAACAGCCTGGTTGATCAGGCTCTGATCCACCAGGAGGCCTGGTCTCAGACCGGGCCGCGGGGGCGTTGACCCCCGGAACTCTCTCCAGGTAAACTCCAGGTAATGTTTGGCCGGCCCATATACTCCTACGAAACCAACCCTTCTATTACCCCAATCTCCCATGACTCGCACCACCCAACCCTCCCCCCCTTCCTTGCAATGTTTCATCACAAACGGGCTGGTTGCTTTTATCAACACAGCCGCTCCACCTTTCAGATGTCTTGAGTGAGTCATATAAACATCATAACCATCTATCTCAAACAAACTTCCTACTTTATGATTATGTTCTCGCAAAAAACACACATCCACTGCAAAGCGATTCAACCACTCACGTACCTGCACACGCTTTCTGAGAGTTTTCAAACCATTAACATTAATAGTTACATGCCTAACTTTGCCAAAGGTGGCTTTCCTCTAGGGGCCACCACACCTTTTTTCTCTTTGCGTCGGCAAGCACTTAAGGCACCGCCCATACCTTTGGCATTCTCCGTGATATTACCTGCTGTCCTGGATCCGCGTGACCCCCCACCCGTGATTTCTGAGCAGGTCTTCTTCCCTGACCGTTGTCCAGGGGTCAAGACGTCGTCGGAGTTGGACGGGGTAGCCGCATGCTTGCTTCCTAGAAACAGCATCCTCCACTATGTAAGGACTTGAGATGTTCTCCTTGTGAATGTCTACCTCAACAGTATGAAATCTCGGACCCTCCACATCTTGCACGTTGTTGTGATAGAAACACAGGCCTTATCTCTAGGCTTTATTGAACATAGAATCTTCATAGTACTTCTGCAACAACAAAATATAATGACTAGTACATCTAATAATGGCTTCTACAGGGATGGTGATGTCTTGCATATGTCAAGAGAAAAGTTATAACTACAGGCCACATATTTAAACTCACCATGTAATCTGCATCACTGATAAATGGATATAGTAGGAGAGAATCACACACCATGTGTTGGCGCCCATGACACACACCAAACTGTTGTTGTTGTTAAGGGCCCCAAGAGGTGGTGCAGTATTATCCTGCTGCTGCTCCCCACAGGACCAGTATCACTACAATCTCCCCCTTCTAAAATATCAGAGACAGTAATCTCCCAAACTGTTAGGTGGGCGGCGTATACGTCCCGACCTTCGTAGCCCTTTAGCCTCTTCACCAGGTTCGATATTTTCCAGCGGGGTTTGATTAACTGCTGGAGCAGAATCCTCTATTTCCATAGGGGTAGTCTCAAGGGGCTTTCCAGGAGAAAACGAAGCATCTTTCACATCTATTGGTGTATCTTGAGATTCCACACTAATAGGGATTTCAACTGGGGATAAATGTCTTGTAGATACTGTAGTCTCTTCACCATTTTGGTAGCGAATGTGGGCGTAATGTGGATTAGCTTGCAGGAGCTCTACCTCTTCCACTAAAGGATCTGTCTTGTTCATTCTACGGTGACTCTTCAGCAGAACGGGTCCAGGATGACATAACCAAGTGGGCACGGAGGCTCCCGTAGAGGAACGACGTGAATAGTTGAGGAGTCTTTCATGAGGGGTTGCATTAGTAGCTGTGCACAGCAGTGATCTAATAGAGTGAAGAGCATCAGGTAGGACAGTTTGCCAGTGTTGAACAGGTAGATTGCGCGACTTCAATGTCATTGTAACTGCCTTCCATATAGTACCATTGAACCGCTCCACTTGACCATTGCCTTGAGGGTTGTAGCTTGTTGTTCTGCTGCAGGCAATACCTTTGCTAGCCAAAAACTCCTGAAGTTCGTTACTCATGAACGAGGATCCCCTGTCTGAATGGATATAAGCTGGCATACCAAAAATAGAGAACAACTGTGAAAGACAACTAATAACAGTTGAAGCAGCCATATTTGCACAGGGGAATACAAAGGGAAACCTTGAATATTCATCTACTATGTTAAGGAAATACCTATTCTGATTTGTGCTTGGTAGAGGTCCTTTGAAATCTATATTCAATCTTTCGAAAGGCTGGGTGGATTTTATGAGATGAGTCTTCTCTGGCTGATGAAAGTTTGGCTTGCACTCTGCACATACTCTGCATGCTCTGATCACTTGTCGCACATCTTCCACTGAGTAGGGCATGTTCTTTGATTTGACAAAATGGTACAGGCGTGTAACTCCTGGGTGACACAAAGCCTTGGGGAGAGCTGAGAGTGATTGAAAATCATGACATGCTGCTCCACAGTGGGACCTAGAGAATGCATCAGGTGAGATGTTCTCTTGACCCGGTCGGTACAGAATATCAAAGTCATAACACGATAGTTCCATCCTCCAGCGTAATATCTTGTCATTCTTTATCCTACTTTTGTGCTTCTTGTCGAACATATACATCACGGACCGTTGGTCAGTCCTTATGGTGAAATGTCTACCAGTTAAATAATGCCTCCAGTGGCGAACTGCTTCTATGATGGCCTGGGCTTCCTTTTCTACAGCAGCATAACATTTCTCTGATCCTTGAAAAGTTCTCGAAAAGAAGGCTACTGGTCGTCCTGCCTGAGATAAGACTGCAGCAATGGCAATGTCAGATGCATCCGTTTCCACTTCGAATGGTAGGGACTCATCAATGGCTTGAACTACTGAGTTTTCAATGTCCTGTTTGAGAGTATGGAAAGCGGCTTCTGCTTCCTTTGTCACAGGAAATGTGGTAGCACTCAATGGGCGGACTTTACTTGAATAGTTGTAGATCCATTGTGAGTAATAAGCAAAGAGACCAAGAGTTCTTCGGAGTGACTTTTTGTCTTGAGGCATTGGAAGTTCCCGTAGAGGTCATAGTCGTTCAGGGTCTGGGAATATTGAACCTCCTTCCACTACATAACCAAGGATGCTAAGCCTTTTAGTTGAAAAAGTGCACTTTTCCTCATTGTAACTGATATTTTTCTTCTTGGCGGCTTCCAAAAACTTATCAAGGTTTGCATCATGTTCCTCCTGGGTCTTGCCACAAATGGTAACATTATCTAAATACGCATAAGTTCCCATGAGTTGCTCTTCCTGAATGAGTGAATCCATAATTCGTTGGAAGCAGGCTACCCCATTGGTGACTCCAAAAGGGACTCTGGTAAACTGATACAGGCCATCACTAGCCTGAAACGCTGTGTATGGTTTATCTTCATTCCTTATAGGGACTTGATGATAGGCACTCTGTAGATCAATTGTGCTAAACACATAGTACTGAGCAATTTTGTTCACTGTATCGTCAATTCGAGGTAGAGGGTACCCATCAAGAAGTGTAAATTTGTTGATTGTCTCAGAGTAATCGATAGCCAGTCTCCGTTTCCTATAACCATCTTTAACAACAACAACCTGTGCACGCCAAGGGGAATCACTCGGTTCTATAATACCCTCCTTCAGCAGCCTCTGAGTTTCTTTCTCAATGAACATCCGATCCTCATAAGAATAGCGGCGTGACTTAGCTGATATAGGATGGCAATCCGCGGTAAGATTTGCAAACAGCTTTGGTGGGTCTACCCTTAAAGTGCTAAGTCCACAGACCACAAGAGGAGGCAGTTCACCTCCATATGTTAAGGTGACACTACCATGCAGCTTCTGAAAGTCCTGACCAAGGATAACATCAGAGCACAGTTGTGGCAGAATAGCTAAATGTACATCTTGATAATCCTTTCCATTAACTCTGAGATTTACCTTACAAAACCCTAAGGTCTGAATAGAGAGAGATGTTGATGCCATGGAAACGGTACCTGATGAGTGATGTAGAGTCAAGGAGAGCCGTTTAACTAAGTCAAGGTTGATGAAACTCTCTGAGCTGCCACTATCAATAAGACCATCTACTTCTGTTCCTTTGATGAATACTTTCACAACTGCCTTTGACAGTGAATTTGGAGTAGCCGCAGAAGTCACTGTTGCTAGAGTCGCATGATCACTGGAATGTGTGGAGGCACTAGCTCTTGTTGATGCATTAGCACGACATACTTTAGCAAAGTGACCTTTCTTGTGGCATTTACGGCACATTGCTTCACGAGCAGGACACTTTGGACGTGGATGTCTTGAAAAACCACAAAAGAAACTCACCATACCTGCTGCTGCTGTCACTGAGGCAGGTTCCACAGTAACTTCATTGCAAGAGTCTTGGTCAGGAATTGCAGCACTTACCACTCGAGAAGGCTGAGTGGTACTGTATACTTCAGAATTCTTCTGGGCTGAATCTAGAGCTCTTGCCTGGTCAAAGGCAGCGGCTAAGTCGAGAGTTTTATTCTCCAATAAACGCTGCCTTATTATTGGTGATTGCAGGCCACTGATAAAAGCATCCCTGATGGACTCTTCACAATACTGAGCAGCTGTCACTGCTTGGAAGTGACAGTCATTACCTAAAATTTTCAGTGCTTGAAAGTATTCCTCTAAGGATTCATCAATCTGCTGGCGGCGAGTTGCAAGGCGATAGCGTGCAAAGATTTCATTTGTAGGTTTAATATACTGAGACTTGAGGGTTTTGATAGCATCTTCGTAGGTATTACACTCAGAAATAGCCTCATATATCTTAGGTGACACAAAATTGATGAGCAGACTTAGTTTATCTAGATCTTCTTTAGGAAGGGCTCCCAAGAAGTTTTCGAAAGTCTTAAACCAGTGCTGGGGTCACAGTCTAGCCTCTCAGGTTTCAGTAAACGCTCCATGTTGTGATGTAGTCTAGCGCAGGATCACCACCAGGTAGCCCAGGATTCTATGTTCAATAAATTGTTGTGATAGAAACACAGGCCTTATCTCTAGGCTTTATTGAACATAGAATCTTCATAGTACTTCTGCAACAACAAAATATAATGACTAGTACATCTAATAATGGCTTCTACAGGGATGGTGATGTCTTGCATATGTCAAGAGAAAAGTTATAACTACAGGCCACATATTTAAACTCACCATGTAATCTGCATCACTGATAAATGGATATAGTAGGAGAGAATCACACACCATGTGTTGGCGCCCATGACACACACCAAACTGTTGTTGTTGTTAAGGGCCCCAAGAGGTGGTGCAGTATTATCCTGCTGCTGCTCCCCACAGGACCAGTATCACTACACACGTTAAACCCATCCTGTGGCTGGTTGTCACACCATACCCTTCCTGTGGGTTGTAGTCACCCTATACCCATCCTGTGGGTGGTAGTCACTGCATACTGATCCTGTGGGTGGAAGTCTCCCCATACCCATCCTGCAGGTGGTAGTCACCTCTTACCAATCCTGTTGGTGGTAGACACCTCATACCCATCCTGTAGGTGGTAGTCACCTCATACCCATCCTGTGGGTGATAGACACACCATATGCAAACTGTCATTGGTAGTCAACTCATGCTGTTGCAACCCCTGAATGGTTGCAATGATTATGTATATATATAATTATTACCTTTTCATTTAATTTTATATTGCTTATATTTGCGATAATAGCTAAATCGTAAATGTATTGCTTTATATTGTTATTTGACGTAGTTTCCTTTGTTAGGTAGGATGTAACATATTATGTGCTCAGTTCAAGTCTTGATTGTCTTACTGTAATTATCGCTGTTTGCTCGTTATATTGCCGGCTTCTTGCTGGGCGACTGCTACCCACGGAGCTATCACGTGTTCGAGAGGGGGGGGGTGTCCTCACCTCACGTGAAGTATTCAGTCTGATCTAGACTCTCTTGGTGGTTGGACAGATTGTCTGTCTCATTATTCTTGTTAGTTCTGTAGAACTCTGTTCACAGAACATTGTATAGACTTAGTGATTTTCGACGTTGTACTGAGGTTGTGTGTCTCATAGACACTCTGAGTAACTCAGGTCCTGACCTAATTTGTACTGGTATCTGTGTATTATCACAGTCGGGGATTTTCTTATGCTGAACTTAGATTCAGTAGTATGGGAGTTTTGTGACTTTTGTGGAGGATCTGCTGATGGTCTCTACTTAGTGTCGTTATATTATCTCCTTGATCCTGATTGTTTCGCAGTTGCTTGTTGTATTGCTATTGGGCTTAGCATTCTTTTTATTGTTCAAGCAGACTGTTCTGGTTGCCAGTCGGTCAAGAAGTTAGTTTATGAGAGGACTTTGTCAGTCACTTGTTTAAGTCTAGTTGAGTCGTGAGACATAACGAACTACTTAGAGCACTTACACACATACATACTTACTTGTACATATTTGTAATATCTTATTAAATGTTAATGTACCAGACAGTACTTAAGAATTATAAATGTGATATGTGCTTTCAGCACAATAATATTGTACTCGAGAGATTGATATTATTTTGATTACTGGGATTAATTTAATTTAATTAATTTGATAATATACCTCTAGACTTAATAAATTTATTAAATTTTAATTTCTCTAGTTAGTAGCCTACCAGTTGTAATCTTAAAGCACTAATAATTCATACTGAATTCTAATGGATAACTGGACAAGGATACTGACTACTTGTTACGAAAACCCAGTAACAGGCTGGATGCTAGAAGGGCAGTCCTTTCTAGTATTCACTGGAGATCTCTAAGTTTTTAGAATCGCGTTTTTTGTAACAAATGGGGGCCTGTCCGGGATGCTCTTGATCCAAGGTGTTGGAGAAATTGTCCAGTTTGACATACTAGTAACTCTATGATCAAACACTTTGAGTACTTTCCTAATCTGAAGACTTTGAGTTTAGTCTTGTACAACATACCAGGTGGATGTATGTACCTGAGTCTCTTGATCCAAGGAGATGGAAATACTGTTTGAGTTCTAGCTCTACGACAACCAACACTAAAATTCCTATCAGGATTATAGTTTCCAATAATCACTCTCTCGTAGTACAATTATTTTCGTGATGTATGCCAAAGTGAAACAGTTAATTGATACTCTGACTTTGTCTGAGTTAAGTACATTAAAACTTCAGACGTGTTGGCGAGTAGCCAAATATCTCGGTGTGACGTATAACAGGAATTACACCGCAGAAACTGTCAGAGCATTAATTAAAGATATATTGTTTCCTGCTCATACAGAGATGTCTGATTATGATTCAGATTCAGAAAGTCTAGTGTCACAATTAGGAAGTACGACTCTATTTGATGAAGAAAGAGCAACTACTGCAGAAGTGTCTGAGCCTAGTGAACCTCCGCTCACACCTTCCCGCCTCACTGACACAATAGTACAGAGTGTAGATGATTGGATGACGCAACCACATACTGGTACAGTGTATGCTACACCTGTATCTACTTATCCTAGACCAGATATAGACTCTCTAGAGACGGCTGGACGAAGTGTCCGATCTAAGGACCATCCAGACCACGTTAGATTCCTTACTCCTCCATTACCTACTGGTCCTATCTCTCAGGAACAGTTTGAGAGGTTTGAACGCCTCATTATGTTGCAGACTGCACAAATAGAGGCTCAGAGGAAATTGAAGGAAGAAGATTTCTAAAGAGAAAATGTTCGTCTGGGAAGACAACAGACTGATAGATCACAGGGCACATTTAATGTGCAGAAAGCTGCCACTATGGTTCCTAAGTTTTTTGAGAGTGACTTAGACACCTATTTTGATGTGTCTGAGAACCAGGCACATGCTATGAACTGGCCATGTAAGCACTGGGCCACCTTGTTGCATACAGGTTTGACAGGAAGAGCTCAAACTTGTACTGCTGCTTTACCATTTGCCAAGTACGTTAGTTATGACACTGTCAAGCAAACTATTCTAGAGACATATAACTTGTTACCTGTAAGTTATCAAAGCGCATTTCATACATTACAACGACGACAAGATCAAACTTGTGTAGAGTTAGCTCGTGAGAAAAAAGTTGCATTTGAGAGGTGGTGTAGGTCTGCCAAGTGTAACAACTACGACAGCCTTGTTCAGTTGTTACTACATGAAGAGTTTAACAACTGTATGTCTGCTGACATACAAGAATATCTGATCGATCATACTACCTTGGATATTCTGGAAACTGCAGCATTAGCAGACAATTACAAGATTTCTCACAAACTTGTATGTACTAAAACACAGAGAAACAAGGTAACTAAAAATTGTCCTAGAAGTTGGCAACCTAAATCAGCTGCTCATTGCCGGCCAGATGTACCTGCTACTGTAACTTCTTGTACCTTTACCAGGAAAACTCACAATCCTGAATCTGTCTCTGTGGCTAGACAGAAATCTGATATCAAGAAAAAGAAATTAAAATGTACCTATTGTAACAGAAAAGGACATGCTAGAGAGTATTGCTATAAGTTAGAAAGAGATACCAGAAACAGTCGTGCGGCTGGCGCCCCCACACAAGTCGTATCCTCTTCCGAGCAACAAAGGCACCAAAATCCTAGTAATACCTCTGATTTTACTGTTTTAGATAATGTTACTCAGGACAGATGACTAGCGTCAGAAAGTGTATCTGACAAAAAGATTCATTCAGCCATGGGTCCTTACTTTTCGAGAGGTAAAGTAGGATTTGACGAATCACATCTAACTGAGATAATTACTTTCAGAGACACTGGCAGTTATCTCACGTTATTAAGAGAAGATGTACTGCCCATAACTGATGATACCTATTGCAAGATAGATGTATTGTTAGAAGCCTATGGAGGGGCTGTTATAAAAGTTCCTCTTCACAAGGTATACATTGAAACAAGCTATTATGCTGGTTATATTTCAGTGGGTATATCCAGTGGTGTATTTCCCATCAGGTCAGTGGACTTGTTGATAGGGAACGATATCCTTCATGCTGGTATATGTAAAGAACCACTTGTGATTGATAACAACACTGATGATAATTATGCCATTGAAGCTTGTAGAGAGAAGCCTATTTTATTTCCTCTCAGCGCAATTACTAGAGCTATGTCAAAGATACAACAAACATCCTTGTCTCCTGTTGAGTTAGTTGATGACAATGATTTGGGGTTGAATATGTTGTTTAGTGACGCTCTGCGCCCAGGATCATTAACACTGACTCCCCCCGGTCATCAACCTAGTCAGGACACAACTGACGTTAAATTTCTAACTCATGATGATTTAATCAAGGATCAGTTTGTTGATCAGTCACTGGAAAGACTGAGAGATATAGCAGTTACTGAGAGTGAAGCAAAGGATCTCGATAATTGTTACTATTATAGTAACGGTGTACTGATGGAGAAAAATACATGTAAGTTGTCAGCTGATAGTGTTTCCACCACAGTCAAGCATCTCATAGTGTTACCAGATACATTTCGTGAACAAGCCATTGATTTTGCTCACAATAGTCCCATAGGAGGACATTTGGGTGTCAAGAAGACACTCGGTAAACTGGCAAAACATTTTACTTGGCCAAAGATGAAGGAAACAGTAGCTGATCATGTGCAACGTTGCCACGTGTGTCAAGTGACAGGCAAGCCAGCACACACACCTCCACCTGCACCTCTCACTATGAGCTCTAGTAGCAAAGTTCAGTTCACCTGGACTAGTGATTGTTCTGATTTGTTCAAAAGGTTGAAGCATCTGCTTTCCTCTGTTCTTGTGAAGAGTCCTAATTTCAATCTTCCTTTTTTACATATAGATGCGAGTGTTATGCAGTGGGCGCTGTGCTGCTCCAACAGTCAACATACACTGATATTCTCTATCCTATATGTTACTATTCATCTAAGCTTAAACGACACCAGAAAAATTATGCCACTATTGAGAAAGAGGCTCTAGCTCTTGTGGTGTCCTTGGAACATTTTGACGTGTATTTGGGCACTTCCCCATTTAAAATTAATGTTTTTTCAGACCACAATCCCCTCACTTATATTAACACTATGAAGATTAAGAATGCTAGGATCATGAGGTGGGCCCTCAGAATCCAACCTTATTCTATTAGTATAAAACACATAAGTGGTCATTGTAATGTAATTGCTGACGCTCTGTCACGTCCTTAATAATAATCAGTTACATTAAATTAACGTAATTTTATGCCCAAATACCTTTCGTTACTTGCTATGTCAAATTCAGTAGAGTAACTTAATCCCTCCAGCCCATATTAGCTATATATACTCATGTCATGTCTAATTATTATATTTATATATTCACAGTATTGTTGTGTGAGGAGGAGACATAAGCTGAGTGTTGAGTGGGTAGTGTGGTGTGGGTGATGTACTGCGTGACGCAACACTGTCCTACCGCAGACCCCCCCTCACTACACACCTTAAGCTGTTTCCTACTCAGATGTCCATACTGCCTAGCATTCCACAACTACTACTTAAGAGTGGAATGCAGTCTCCTCTACTATGATCGAGCCTCAAAGTGCCCTGCTCATCTTCGCTATCCTGTCTCTGCACTGATGTACATAACCACGAGTATGCAGAGATACGATACTGTGTACTGCCCTAGTACTAGGGGCATATCCTAGTGACAGATGCTGTGAAATTGTAGAGGTGCTTGGCATAAGAGACTGATCAATTTTTATATTATATTGTTAGTAATGTAACCTGAATAATCAGTAATAATGTGAAAGACATTAATGCAACTCCTAGTGCGACCGTCTGTCATGTTGGGAGGGGGGTGTTGCAACCCCTGAATGGTTGCAATGATTATTATGTATATATATAATTATTACCTTTTCATTTAATTTTATATTGCTTATATTTGCGATAATAGCTAAATCATAAATGTATTGCTTTATATTGTTATTTGACGTAGTTTCCTTTGTTAGGTAGGATGTAACATATTATGTGCTCAGTTCAAGTCTTGATTGTCTAACTACTGTAATTATCGCTGTTTGCTCGTTATATTGCCGGCTTCTTGCTGGGCGACTGCTACCCACGGAGCTATCACGTGTTCGAGGGGGGGGTGTCCTCACCTCACGTGAAGTATTCAGTCTGATCTAGACTCTCTTGGTGGTTGGACAGATTGTCTGTCTCATTATTCTTGTTAGTTCTGTAGAACTCTGTTCACAGAACATTGTATAGACTTAGTGATTTTCGACTTTGTACTGAGGTTGTGTGTCGCATAGACACTCTGAGCAACTCAGGTCCTAAGCTGTAGCTTCTGACCTAACTTGTACTGGTATCTGTGTATTATCACAGTCGGGGATTTTCTTATGCTGAACTTAGATTCAGTAGTATGGGAGTTTTGTGACTTTTGTGGAGGATCTGCTGATGGTCCCTACTTAGTGTCGTTATATTATCTCCTTGATCCTGATTGTGTCGCAGTTGCTTGTTGTATTGCTATTGGGCTTAGCATTCTTTTTATTGTTCAAGCAGACTGTTCTGGTTGCCAGTTGGTCAAGAAGTTAGTTTATGAGAGGACTTTGTCAGTCACTTGTTTAAGTCTAGTTGAGTCGTGAGACATAACGAACTACTTAGAGCACTTACACACATACATACTTACTTGTACATATTTGTAATATCTTATTAAATGTTAATGTACCAGATGGTACTTAAGAATTATAAATGTGATATGTGCTTTCAGCACAATAATATTGTACTCGAGAGATTGATATTATTTTGATTGATTAATTTAATTTAATTTAATTTGATAATATACCTCTAGACTTAATAAATTTATTAAATTTTAATTTCTCTAGTTAGTAGCCTACCAGTTGTAATCCTAAAGCACTAATAATTCATACTGGATTCTAATGGATAACTGGACAAGGATACTGACTACTTGTTACGAAAACCCAGTAACAGGCTGGATGCTAGAAGGGCAGTCCTTTCTAGTATTCACTGGAGATCTCTAAGCTTTTAGAATCGCGTTTTTTGTAACAATGCCCATCCTGTGGGTGGTAGTCTCGACATTCCCATCTTGTAGGTGGTAGTCACCAGATGCCCATCCTGTTGGTGGTAGTCACCCCATACCCATCTTGTGGGTGGTAGTCACCTCATACCAATCCTGTGGGTGGTAATCACCTCATACCCATCCTGTGGGTGGTAGTCACCTCATACCCATCCTGTGGGTTGTAGTCACCCTATACCCATCCTGTGGGTGGTAGTCACTGCATACTGATCCTGTGGGTGGAAGTCTCCCCATACCCATCCTGCAGGTGGTAGTCACCTCATACCCATCCTGTAGGTGGTAGTCAACTCATGCCCATCGTGTGGGTGGTAGTCTCGACATTCCCATCCTGTAGGTGGTAGTCACCAGATGCCCATCCTGTTGGTGGTAGTCACCCCATACCCATCTTGTGGGTGGTAGTCACCTCATACCAATCCTGTGGGTGGTAATCACCTCATACCCATCCTGTGGGTGGTAGTCACCCCATACCCATTGTGTGGGTGGTAGTCACACCATACCCATACTGTGGGTGGTAGTCATTCCATACCCATTCTATGGGTGGTAGTCACCTCATACCCATCCTGTGGGTGGTAGTCACTCCATACCCATTCTGTGGGTGGTAGTTACCTTATACCCATCATGTGGGTGGTAGTCACCTCATACCCATCCTTTGGGTGGTAGTCAGCCCATACCCATCCAGTGGGTGGTAGTCACCTCATACCCATCCTGTGGGTGGGAGTCACACCTTACACATCCAATGGGTGGTAGTCACCTCATACCGATCCTGTGGGTGGTAGTCACTTCACACCCATCCTAAAGGTGGTAGTCACACCATACTAATCCTGTGGATGGTAGTCGTCCAATACCCATCCTGTGATTGTAGTCATTATATACCCATCCTTTGGGTGGTAGTCACCCTATACCCATCCTGTGGGTGGTAGTCAAAACATACCCAATCAGTGGATAGTAGTCACCTCATACCAATCCTGTGGATGAGACTAACCCTATACCCATCTTGTCGTTGGTAGACACCTCATACCCATTCTGTGGGTGGTAGTCATCTCATACCCATCCTGCAGTTGGTAGGCACCCAATTCCCATCCTGTAAGTTGTAGTCACCACATACCCATTATGTGGGTGGTAGTTACCCTTTACCTATCCTGTGGGTGGTTGTCACACCATATGCATCCTGTGGGTGGTAGTAACCCCATACCCATCCTGTGGGTGGTAGTCACCCCATACCCATTCTGTGGGTGGTAGTTATGCAATATCCATCCTGTGGTTGGTAGTCACCCCATACACATCCTGTTGGTGGTAGTCACTTTTTACCGATCTTGTGGGTGGCAGTCACCCAATACCCAACCTGTGGGTGGTACTTAACCCATACCCATCCTGTAGGTGTTAGTTACCTCATACCGATCCTGTGGGTGGTAGTCACACGATATGCATCCTGTGGGTGGTTGTCACCTCATACCCATCCTGTGGGTGGTAGTCACACCATTCCCATCCAATGTGTGGTAGTCACTGCATACCCATCCTGTGGGTGGAAGTCACACCATTCCCATCATGTGGATGGTACTCACCTCATGCCCATCCTGTGCATGGTTATCACATCATTCCTTTCCTGTGGGTGGTAGTCACATTATACCCATCCTGTGGGTGGTTGTCACACCATGCCCATCCAATGTGTGGTAGTCACTGCATACCCATCCTGTGGGTGGAAGTCATCCAATACCCATTCTGTGGTTGGTAGTCACCCCATACCCATCCTGTGGGTGGTAGTCACCCGATACGCATCTTGTGGGTGGTTGTCACCTCATACCAATCTTTTGCATGGTAGTCACACCATACCTATTCTATGAGTGGTAGTCACACTATACCCATCCTGTGGGTGTTAGTCACCTCATACTGATCCTGTGGGTGGTAGTCACCCGATAAGCATCCTGTGAGTGGTTATCACCTCATACCCATCATGTGCATGGTAGTCACACCATACCCATCCTGTGGGTGGTAGTCACCTCATACCCATCATGTGGGAGGTAGTCTCCTGATATGCATCCTGTGAGTGGTAGTCACCTCATACCAATATTATGGGTGCTAGTCACACCAAACAAATCCTCTGGGCGGTAGTCACCTCATACCCATCCTGTGTGTGGTAGTCTCCCCATATCCATGCTGTGGGTGGTAGTCACCTTATACCCATCCTGTGGGTGATTTTTGCTTCATACCCTTTCTGTGGGTGGAAGTCACCTCATACCAATCCTGTGAGTTTTTGTCACACCATGCCCACCCTGTGGGTGGAAGTCACCTCATACCCATCCTGTGGGTATTAGTCACCTCATACAAATCCTGTAGGTGGTAGTCACACTATGCCCATCCTGTGGGTGGTATTCACCCAATACCCATCCTGTGGGTGGTAGTCACACCACACCCATCCTGTGGGTGGTAGTCACACCTTACCCATTCTCTAGGTGGTAGTCACCCCATACCCATCCTGTGTGTGGTAGTCATCCCATACCCATCCTCTGGGAGGAAGTCACACCATACCTTTTCTGTTAGTGGTAGTCCCACCATACCCATCCTGTGGGTGGTAGTCACACTATACCCATCCTGTGGGCAGTGGTCACCTTATACCCATCCTGTGAGGAGTGGTCACTTTATACCCATTCTGTGGGTTGTAGTAACATCATACCCATCCTGTCGGTGGTAGTCACCTCATTACTATCATGTGGACAGTAGTCACCCTATACCCATCCTGTGGGTGGTAGTCACACCACATGCATCCTGTGTGTGGTAGTCACCCAATACCCATCTTGAGTGTTAATCACCTCGTACCCATCCTGTTGTGGTAGTCGTCCGATACCCATTCTGCATTTGGTAGTCACTCCATACCAATCCTGTGGGTGGTAGTCACCCCATACCCATCCTGTGGGTGGAACTCACAATATGCCAGTCCTGTGGGTGGTAGTCACCCCATATCCATCCTGTGGGTGGTAGTCACCCGTTACCCATCCTGTGGGTGGAACTCACAATATGCCAGTCCTGTGGGTGGTAGTCACCCCATATCCATCATGTGGGTGGCAGTCACCCCATAACTATCCTGTGGGAAATAGTTACCCCATACCCATCCTGTGGGTAGTAGTCACCACATATCCATCCTGTGGGTGGCAGTCATGCTATACCCATCCTGTGGGCAGTAGTCACCTCATACCCATCCTGTGGGTGGTAGTCACCCTATACCCATCCTGTGGGTGGTAGTCACCCATACCCATCCTGTGGGTGGTTGTCACCCATACCCATCATATGGGTGGCAGTCACCCATACCCATCATGTGGGTGGTAGTCCCCCATGCCCATCATGTGGGTGGTAGTCACCGATACCCATCATGTGGGTGATAGTCACCGATACCCATCATGTGGGTGGTAGTCAAAGGATTACAGAGGTACATAATGGGCCCAGGGACTGGGCCCCAAAGTTTTTATAGCTGAACATGGTACAAAGGTAATGAATTCACAAATTAGAAAGGTAATGAATCATGTAAGTTTACTAAAGTTTATACATGGTTACAATCATTATCTATTTATAGAGTAATGAGCAATTCACACGTCCACACCCGGTCACAACTGCAATGAGTTATTAGTGCAAATATTAATTGAGTCACACAGATACACACACATACATGCACACACGCACACACATAATCACACAACACACACACGAGCATGCGCACACACACACACACACACACACACAGGAGCATGTGCGCACACACACACACACACGAGCACACACATGAGTGCACACAAAAATACACACAAACACACACACACGAGTGCACTCACACCTAGGAGCACACACAAGTATACACACACAAGCATGCACATAAAGGAGCACACACGAGGAGCTATGTATCGACCCCTGTAATTCATAGAGGTAAGTAAACACATACATGAGATACATATACACACGAACACACACACACGTTCGAAGGTTTGGTACATGAATGCGGATGGAATAGTGAATAAATATGAGAAGAGGCATGAAAGAATCAATGAGAAGTCCCCAGACATCATAGCAGTCACAGAAATGAAACTCACCGAGACAATAACAGATGCAATCTTCCCACCAGCATATCAGATCCTGAGGAATGATTGAAGGAGCAGAGGGGTTGCACTGCTCATAAAAAACATGGAGATTTGAGGAAATGGAAGTCATGGGCGAGACTGGAGGGACTACATAGTAGGTATACTTCAGTCTCGGGAACATAAAGTAGTCATTGCAGTGATGTATAATCCACCACAGAACTGCAGGAGGCCAAGAGAGGCATATGAAGAGAGCAAAAGAGCAATGTTGGGCACACTAGCTGAGGTGGCAATAAGAGCTCACTTGAGCAGAGCAATTTCACTTGAGCAGAGAGATTTCAACCACCGGGATACACAAATAACCCGCACATAAAAGAGAGAAGCTTACGACGACGTTTCGGTCCGACTTGGACCATTGACAAAGTCACACTAACAGAGGTGGAGCAGGACGGCTATATATAGGCAGTTAGAGGTGGAGGTAGTAGTAGTAGTAGTAGTAGTAGTAGTAGTAGTAGTAGTAGTAGTAGTAGTAGTAGTAGTAGTAGTAGTAGCAGTAGTAGTAGTAGTACAAGAATTGTATATAATACCGACAGGATGAAATTAAGACACATGCACAACACCCGGGCATCCCCATCGTAGACGTTTCGCCATCCAGCCAGCCAATGGATGGCGAAACGTCCACAACAAAGACAACCAGACGCCGCACATGTGTCTTAATTTCATCAGTAGTTGTAGTAGAAGAAGAAGAGGTAGTAGTGGTAGTGGTAGAAGAGGGAAATAAGGATGATGAGCCAGTCAAATACAAAGGAAGGGGAGCACTGCAAGAGAGCTAGATGCCCACAGAGGGAGAGCAAGCGCACAGAGGTGCGTGAAAGGGGAAGTGGTGAAATAAAATAAATGAAGAAGGAACAGAAACACGAGACAGGAGAGAGAAAGACAACCCAGAGGAGAAAAGGAGAGAGGAAAGGGGAAGTGGAAGAAGAAAAATAAAAAGAAAAAAATGAGGATTCAGGTTAAGTCACGGGTGTTCTGAAGTTTGGAGCATTTTACAATGTAGTGGGAGAGGAAGGCATCTACAGAGATGAAGCCAGGGCTAAGGTTCATACAAGGAAAGTTGTGTATTAGAGAGGATTCAACTAGACGGCGACTGTTCGAGTTGGAAGTAGGGAAGACAGTTTTAGCAGAAGACCAGTCAATAGGATGGCTATGATCTCTGACGTGACAGAAAAGAGCATTGTTAGTGTCGGCAAGCCTAACACTATTTTTGTGCTCCCTAAGTCTGTCAGAAAGAGATCGACCAGTTTCTCTGAAGTATTGAAGAGGACAGGAGGAGCAAGAAATAGAGTAGACACCAGGAACATCTGTAGAGGGAGGAGAGGTATGAACGAGATTAGTGCGAAGAGTGTTAGTCTGGCGGAAGGTAAGCTTGATGTCTAAGGGACGGAGAGAATTGTTGAGATTAGAAAGACCAGAAATGTAGGGAAGGCAGAGGATAGAAGAGTTCCCATGAGTAGAGAGTTTGGGAGAGAAGAAATTGCGTTTAGCACGTGAGAGGGCAGAGTCTATGAAATGGGAAGGGTAGCCAAGACGGGAGAACGAATTATGAAGAGTGGAAATTTCTGCTGGAAGGAACTGAGGATCACAGATGCGGAGAGCATGGAGAAAGAGGGAGATAAGAACACTTTTCTTGACAGGGGAAGCATGATAGGAAAAGTAGTGAATGTACATGCCACTGTGCATAGGTTTGCGGTAAATGGAAAAGGAAAAACCTGTATCTGAGCGGTGGACATGGACATCAAGGAAAGGAAGTAAGGAATTAGATTCCCATTCAGCTTTAAACTTAATGGAAGGGGCAAGATTATTAAGAGCTTCAAGAAAAGGTTGGAAGAGACTGGAGTCATGAGGCCACAGAGCAAAGATGTCATCCACATAGCGGAGCCTGAGTGAAGGTTGCACATCGAGGGTAGGAAGAAGAACAGTCTCGAAGTATTCCATGTAAAGATTAGCAAGGACAGGAGAGAGAGGAGAGCCCATAGTGACACCGAAGGTTTGAGAATAATATTTCCCTTGGAAGGAAAAGGAGTTAGAGTCCACACAGAGGCGGATCAGATCAAGAAAGACATCAGTGGGGATAGGGAGATGAAGAAACCCTTCATGGGCCTTCTCTCTAAGGAAATCAAGGACATCATCAAGAGGGACATTGGTGAAGAGGGACTCAACGTCAAGATTAAGCATCTTACAGGTTGGGAGAGAGCGAACCCGTTCAATGAAGTCTTGAGAGTGACGGAGGTGGGCAGGAGAAAAAGTACCAAGAAAGGGAGTGAGGGTTTTGGCCAGCCAAGAAGCAAGAGAATAAGAGACAGAACCTCCAGAGGATATGATAGGACGAAGAGGAATATCAGGTTTATGAGTTTTGGGAAGGCCATAGAAATAGGGAAGAGAGGGACAGATGACACGAAACCGTTGAACAAGGTCAAAGTCAGGAGGACAGAGGTCGGAGAGAGTCCTTAGTTTTTTGTTGAAAGTTCTCTTGATGCGATCAAGAGCGTTGGAAACAAGAGGAGTGTAGGTGCGTGAGTCAGAGAGCAAGACATCAGCTTTACGGAGGTAATCCTCGTGATCAAGGATAACTACCGAATTACCTTTGTCAGAAGATAGTATGACAATGTTAGTGTTGGATTTAAGAGAAGAAAGGGCAAGTTGGTAATGGCGTGGAAGGTGGTGATTCTTGGAAAACAGACTAACAAGAGCAGGAAGGAGAGCACCACGAAAAGTGGACAAGTCAGGAAGATTACGGAAGCGAGATTGACGAAAGGAATCAAAAGAGCTAATCAGGGAAATACCAGCGCGAGGAGTAGGCGAAGTGGCAAAGGAAAGACCAAAACCAAGAAGTTCAAGCTCATATTGAGAGAGTGAGACAGAAGACAGATTAGTAACACAGTCAGTGAGAGAGAATTTAGACCAAGGGCTAGCTGAGATGAGACGTTGAAGTTTATTTTGTAGTTTAGAAGAATGAATTTGTGCATTCAGGCGAGCAGTGTCAAAGGCAATGGTAGAGAGAAGGTTACAGAGATCCTGTGGTAGATCCGCAAAGAGAGCACGTTGACGTTGACGGAAAGTAAAGAAGGCATCTTCAACCTGTGATTTAGTAGAAAGAATGAGCTGTTGAAGTAGGAGACGGGCATGATCAGGAAAGGGAGTGACCAGTGGGTTGGTTTTCAGGAAATGGGAGAAGGAAGGTGGCAGAACTTGTTCAGCAAGACAGTCACGTAGGAAGCGAAGCTGATTCTTACGACGCCGGGTAGCAATAAGAGCAGCCTCATAAGATCGGGAGATCGGATGGGAAAACCTGGAGCCACACGGGGGTCCCAAAACATAGAGAGCCAAGATGTTGGATGTGGTACTGGAAAACCTTATGCATCAACATGTTAAGGACACTACCAGAGAGAGAGGGGAGGATGAACCAGCAAGACTGGACCTTGTGTTCACCCTGAGCAGTTCAGACATTGAAGACATCACTTATGAGAGGCCCCTTGGAGCTAGTGATCACATGGTTCTGCATTTTGAATACATAGTAGAGTTACAAGTTGAGTGGGTAACAGGAGTTGGAAGGGAAAAGCCAAACTATAAAAGGGGTACTACACAGGTATGAGGAACTTCCTGCAGGAGGTTCAGTGGGACAGAGAATTGGCAAGAAAGTCAGAAAATGAAATGATGGAATACATAACAACAAAATGCAGGGAGGCAGAGGAAAGGTTTGTTTCCAAGGGCACTAGAAATAATGAGAAGACTCAAATGAGTCCTTGGTTTGCCCGAATGTATAGGGAGGCAAAAACTATGTGCATCAGAAAATGGAAAAGGTACAGGAGGCAAAGGACCCAGGAAAACAGAGAGAGTAGTCAAAAAGCCAGAAATGAGTATGCACAGATAAGGAGGGAGGCCCAGAGACAGTATGAAAACATAGCATCGGAAGTCAAATATGACCCAAAACTGCAGCATAGCCACATTAGGAGGAAGACAACAGTTAAAGACCAGGTGATCAGGCTGAGAAAAGAAAGTGGGGAACTCACCAGAAGCAATCAAGAAGTATGCGAGGAGCTCAGCAAGAGACTTAAGGAAGTATTTACAATGGGGACAGGAAGGCCTCTGGGTGGACAGAACAGAGGGGGACACTAGCAAGGAATATACAAAAAAGTGTTAGATGACATACACACAACTGAGGAGGTGAAGAAGCTGTTACGGGACATTGATACCTCAAAGACAATGGGGTCAGACATCTCCCCGTGGGTCCTTAGAGAGGGAGCAGAAATGCTTTGTGCACCATTAACCACAATCTTCAACACATCCCTTGAAACTGGGCAACTACCTGAGATATAGAAGATGGCAAATGTAGTACCATATTTAAAAAAGGAGACAGAAAAGAGGCACTAAACTATAGACCAGTGTCACTGACTTATATAGCATGCAATGTCATGGAGATTATCAGGAGGAGAGTGGTGGAGCACCTGGAATGGAACAAGAGTATAAATGCCAACCAGCAAGGATTTATGGAAGGCAAATCCTGTGTCACAAACCTACTGGAGTTTTATGATAAAGTAACAGAAGTAAGACACGAGAAAGAGGGGTAGGTTGATTGCATCTTCTTGGACTGCACGAAGGCTTTGGACACAGTTCCTCACAGGAGATTGGTGCAGAAGTTAGAGGACCAGGCGCATATAACAGGAAGGGCACTGTAATGGATCAGAGAATACCTGGCAGGGAGGCAACAATGAGTCATGGTACGTGATGAGGCATCATAGTGGGCACCTGTGACTAATGGGGTCCCATTCACATATACAAGAAATAGCAGATGTTTGCAGATGATGTGAAGTTAATGAGGAGAATTTAATCAGATGACGATCAGGTAAGAATTCAAGAGACCTGGACAGGCTGGACACCTGATCCAGCAACTGGCTTCTCGAATTTAATCCTGCCAAATGCAAAGTCATGAAGACTGGGCAAGGGCAAAGAAGACCACAAACAGAGTATAGGCTAGGTGGCCAAAGACTGCAAACCTCGCTCAAGGAGAAAGATCTTGGGGTGAGTATAACACCGAGCATGTCTCTGAAAGCACACATCAAGCAGATAACTGATGCAGCATATGGGTGCCTGGCAAACCTGAGAATAGTGTTCCAATATCTTAGTAAGAAATCGTTCAAGACACTGTACACTGTGTATGTCAGGCCCATACCGGAGTATGCAGCACCTGTTTGGAACCCACACTTGATCAAGCACGTCAGGAAATTAGAGGAAGTGCAAAGGCTTGTGACAAGGTTAGTTCCAGAGCTAAGGGGTATGTCCTGCGAAGAAAGGTTACGGGAAATCGGTCTGACGACACTGGAGGACAGGAGGGTCAGGGGAGAGGCATGATAACGGCATACAAAATATGAAGTGGAATAGACAAGGTGGATAGAGACAGGATGTTCCAGAGAGGGGACACAGAAACATGGGGTCACAATTGGAAGTTCAAGACCCAGATGAGTCAAAGGAATGTTTGGAAGTATTTCTTCACAGAGTAGTCAGGAAGTGGAATAGCCTAGGAAGTGAGGTAGTGGAGGCAGGAACCATACATAGCTTTAAGATGAAGTATGATAAAGCTAATGGAGCAGGGAGAGAGAGGACTTAGTAGCATTCAGTGAAGAGGCAGAGCCAGGAGCTGAGTCTCGACCCCTGCAACGACAATTAGGCAAGTACAATTATGTGATTGCACACACACACACACATGGGCAAACAAATACATGCACAAACACACATATAAGTGCACACACGTGGTAATGCTTTATTTATAGTGAGCAAAGTTAGAGTATTTCTCCAGAATGGTCTGAAATATACCACTGTGGATAAAATACTCTGATATATCTTGAACATTTCTGAGTGAGTTGTCCATGAATGCATTCACTTTATTGCACTCCAGTACATAATGATGCAGGGTGTGACAATAGCCCATCTGGCAAAGTTTACATTTCGTTTGGTGTACATCTGGAGGTGGTAATTTAAACTGCCAAATGTGGTGATTTAAACTGCCTGAGGTTCTTAATATGAGGAAGGAGCTTGGTATTTCTAGTATCAGTGATAGGATTGTTGAGATTAACACTGTACTCAGTATTAGAATGTTGAGAAATGAACCAGACTCTGTCAAAATGAATCTTACCAAGTGTCTAGAGGTAAATACACACAGATCTAAATGGATTGTGAAAATGTGCAATTGCATTGTTTTATAACCTGCATGAACTGTATCACTGTAGGCAACAAGAGCATTTCACCCCTTCATGGAAGATGTGTTCATTTAATATCACATACCTGCAAGTCCCTCTGAAGAAGCTCACTGCTAGTGATCCCTTCCTTAAATCACTTGTTAAAGCAACTGCTCAAGAAATTTCTGGCCTAGCTGGTAGTAATAAGTTATCACAAGTTATATACAAGGGTGGATCTAAACAGGAGTCTTCTGGAAGGGCTGCATCTGCTTCTGTTGCCACCTCCCTAGTTAAGAACGATAATAAATTTGTTGAGTTAGGCATAAGAATTAACAACTGGGTGTCTACACTGCAAACTGAATTGTTTGCAATCCTAATGGCGCTAAAGCTAACTTATGACACTGAGCTTGACTCTATCATCATTACAGATTCTATGTCATCACTGAAGGTTCTTGACTCATATAATGATGCCAATAACATGCTCATTGGAGAAGCCAGGTATAGATACTAAAAAATCAGGGACAAAGGAATTAATGTACAGTTGCTATGGATCCCATCACACATTGGATTATTCCTTCATGATAAAGTTGATATGTTATCCAAGAAGAGTACCCAGAAGGAGAATGTAGAATATAACTTTGGTATAACTGTGTCTAGCATTAGGAATAATATTAGGAGAGAAGTAAATAATGAAAATGATTGTTATAGGAATGTAATTAGAAGCCTGAGTAGACCTTTAACCCACTATGATAACATGAACGTAGATAAGTATGTTTATGGAGCAACGTGCAATGTGAACAGACTGACTGATGTTGTAGTGGCCAGGCTTAGGCTTGGTTACAAGTACTTCTGGCAGTCTGGGAGACACAAACATGATGATCAAACTAAATGTAAATTATGTGACCAGGCATATGGTCACTGTGCTTAATTGTCCACTTATTGAGGAATACAGAGACAGACAGTATAATAGCCTATGTGACATGTCAAGATATCTTATTAATGAAAATAAGATACTAGATATACTAAGCAAATTTCCTAAATTTGCTTGTGACAGATAAGTGAACTATAGATATGTAGATATAAATCCATATGCATTCATGTTAACCCATTGGGGCCTAGTTCCTAGGCCTTTTGTGTATCCACATGCTCTTGCACTACCATCCACAGGATGGATATGGGGTGAACAATAAACTAGCCACTTCGGTGGCAAAATCTAATCCCAGCCTGAGGTGGGCGGTAGTGACATCCAAGAGTCGGCTTATTTTATAAGATGCACCATAGACATGTGGCTTCTCCTGCATGATAGAATGATGATAGATGAACTGACTGGTGTCCATCTCCCTGAGTCTTAAGTCAATAAAATTCAGTTGAAGTTCTTTTCATATTATTATTCTCAAACTGCTAACTGACAAGCCAAGATTGTAATCTATCCCCTCTTTGAAAGCATTCAACTTAGCCAGTTCATCAGTTCTATTATGCATATGAAGACCAATGTGAGATGGAATCCACAGTATGTGCATCTGACTCCACTGTCCACAATCCTACCATACCTGTGTCTGGCTTCTGACACAAGTATGCCACAATTGATACTTAATGAGTTGAGAGCATTTATGGATGACAGAGAATCAGTTAAAATTAAAGTGTCAACCTTAGATACATGGATGCATTTGAGTGCAAGGAGTATGGCAAACAGTTCTGTTTGAAGGGTAGAGGCCCAGTTATTGATGCGTGCTCCAATTTCTTTATGAGAGCCATAACCCTGTATGACAACAGCAGCACTACCAGCTGCACCAGTGGATTGGTGTACAGAACCATCGTTGAGTGTACCTGGAGAGGGTTCATGGGGTCAACGCCCCCATGGCCCGGACTGTGACCAGGCCTCATGGTGAATCAGGGCCTGATCAACCAGGCCGTTACTGTTAGCTGTAACGTAAATAATTTGTGAAAGAGTACTCTGTGTGACTAGGTTATCACTACAGCTTAAGGAATCCTGTTTGGCTTAAAGGAATAACGGGAAAAGTTGGTAGACGGATCTACAACTTCCTGACAAATAGAACACAAAGAATAAAGTCCCAGGCAGAGCATGGTAAGAAGTTCTGTTCCACAAGGCACAGTACTCACTCCCATTCTATTCCTCATCCTCATTTCTGATATACACAGAGATATAAGCCATAGCCTACATCTCTTAGCCATAGCTCACATCTTTGTAAGCCATAGCTTACATCTCTGTAAGCCATAGCTTACATCTCTGTAAGCCATAGCTTACATCCCTGTAAGCCATAGCTTACATCTCCTTTGCGAACGACACCTGGATCACCATGGCAGTGACCACCATCGAAGACACTGTGAGACTCCAAGCGAACATCAACCAAATCTTCGAATTGGCCACTCAAGAAAATAAGAAGTTCAATGAGGAGAAATTTCAACTACTCAGATATGGAAAACTTGAAGAAATTAAATATGTATCAGGGTATACCACAAGTTCTAACCATACAATAGAGTGGAAAAGCAATGTGAAGGACCTGGGAGTGATAATGTCAGAGGATCTCACCATCAAAGACCACAACAATGTATTTGCCTCATCCACTAGGAAAATGATAGGATGGATAATGAGAACCTTCAAAACTAGGGATGCCAAGCCCGTGATGATTCTCTTCATATCGCATGCGCTCCCCAGGCTGGAATACTGCTGTACACTAATGGCCCCAATCAAGGTTGGCGACATTGCAGACCTGGAGAGTGTACAAAGAACTTTCATGGCACACATAAGTGTGATAAGGCACCTAAACTACTGGGAATGGTTGAAGGTTCTTGATCTGTATTCCCTCGAACACAGGTGAGAGAGATACATGATAATATACACTTGGAAGGTCCTGGAGGGATTGGTACCAAACCTGCACACGAAAATCACTCCATATGAAAGCAAAAGACTCAGCAAGAGATGCAACATTCCCCCGATGAAAAGCAGGGGTGCCACGAGTACAATGAGAGATAACACATTAAGCATCCAGGGCCCAAGACTGTTCAATTGCCCCCCAGCACACATAAGGATAAGGGGGATTACCAATAGACCCCTGGCTGTCTTCAAGGCACTGGACAGGCACCTAAAATCAGTACCTGACCTACCGGGCTGTGGGTCGTACATCAGCTTGCATGCAGCAAGCAATAACAGCCTGGTTGATCAGATCCTGCTCCACCATGAAGCCTGGTCTCAGACCGGGTGTTACACTCCAAGTATTGTAACCACTATTTCCTTCTTTTTAGAGCATAACAATTTTGGTCAGAGAGGTTAGGGTAATAATAGTGATCCTCCGGAATGCCTAATTTTAATTAAGTATATTCATAATACAACAAAAGCCAGAAATAATATACGAATTATCGTATATAAGTTAAGAATGCATGTTTCTTCTATAGTATCCAACATATACATAAGGCTTTCATAACAGACGATTAGGAGGAGATCCTAGATATAACATATATATAAATGGAGATTACTTTAATGCATAAAGTCTTGTTTCCCAATTGGAAGCAGTCAGAATAAAACAGAATATGTCCAGGCCGGCTAATAAACCTTGGCCAGTTACCAGAGACGAGCAGGAGTGTTCTCGTTGGCTGCTACTTCTTCACTGCTCGTCCCTCAACCTTCAGCATACAGGTAAAGTGGGTCACGTGACGTGACTCGCCAACACTCAGTAGAGTAGTTGAACATAAAGGGGGGGGGAAAGGGGGGGTATAACCATCGAACATCACAGCTAACTATACACCGGCACACCGGGCGGCAGGCAGGTTACTATACCTCCAATTAAACTTATCATGGCCATGTTACATAAATCATAATTATTAATAAGAATTAGTCTTAATAATACAAGGACGTTCATTTCCAATTTAGCTATTAAAGGAAATAACCGCAATGTAATATTAAAGGAAGGTTAACCATAGGGGCATGACACCCCGGCCCACAAGCACATATCTCGGCGTTTAAGATGCTGATGGTGTAGAAGAAACCAACCAGCTGGTATAGGGATGGAGGTACATCATTCCAAGGTTAGTCATCCACTTGCTAGAACTGGTCCAGAAACACTGCTTGACTGCAAAGAATTTCCGTAGTTAGGCCATATATTAGGATCGAGAGAGAGCATCGGCTAACACGTTGCTCGAACCCTTTATGTGAAAAATGGAGATCCGGTAAGGTTGGATCCTTAAAGCCCAGCGTAATATTCTAACATTTTTTGATTTCATAGAATTTATGAAAGTTAGAGGATTATGGTCTGAGTAAATATTTATCACATGAGGAGTATAACCGAGGTATACGTCAAAGTGTTCTAAGGACAACACTAAAGCCAGGGCTTCTTTTTCTATGGTTGAATAAGATCTTTGATATTCTTTCAATTTATAGGAAAAATAATATATTGGATGTAGAATATTACCGTTTTGGAAGGATTGCAATAAGACAGCACCTATTGCTGCATCACTGGCATCAACATGGAGGGTGAAAGGAATTTGGAAATTGGGTGCACGCAATACTGGGGCAGAGGAAAGGAAACGTTTTAAACGTTTAAAAGCTTGTTCACAATTCTCGTCCCAATTAAATTTATATTTAGGACTGGTCAATCTAGTCAGGGGGGAGGCAACTTGAGCAAAGTTTGGGCAAAAACGCCTGTAATAAGTAGCCATCCCCAAAAATCGTTGGAGGGCTTTCCTGTCCTGAGGCGTCGGGAAATTTAAAATAGCTTGGACCTTTAATTGGTCGGGGGCTACTAGTCCCTTCCCTATTTTAAAACCGAGATATTTAATCTGGGCTTTACCAAAGTCACATTTTTGTAAATTTACAGTGAAATTGTATTTCTGCAATGCTTTCAGTAGTTGCTCTAATCTTTCTAAATGAGACTGCCAGTCATCACTAAAAACCACCAGGTCGTCTAAGTATGCCTCTACACCTTCTAAGGGTTGGACTAAAATGTTCATAATTCTCTGGAAAGAGGAGGCGGCGTTACACAAGCCGAAAGGCATAACCTTATACGTAAATAGTCCATTCTTAACTACGAACCCGGAAATCTCTTGGGCCCTAGGAGTTAACGGCACCTGGTAATACCCTCTCAGCAAGTCTAATCTGGTCACAAAGTTGGCACCGGCTACAGCATCTATTAAATCATCAATCCTGGGTAATGGAAACCCATCTGGTTTGGTGACTGAATTTACTTTACGGTAATCCGTGCATAGGCGTACGGTACCATCGGGTTTTGGGACCAATAAACAGGGAGAGGCCCAAGGTGTCCAACTGGGTTCTATCAAATTATATTCCAGTAATGTATTTATTTCTTGTTGAATTAATTCTTGCTTAGCAGGAGAGACCCGGTAAGGGGATTGCTTTATTGGACTATCTTTTAACAATTCAATATCGTGGAAACCCAATGTACAAGGAGTAGGGATATCTTTGAAGATGGAGTTATATTTAGTGATTAACTCTTTTATTTGAGATTTTTGGGAGGTAGGAAGAACTTCCAGGAAATGGTCTAGTTGTTTTAAAACTTCAGAATTATGTAGTCTAAATTCTCTTACTTCCCTTACAGTGTCATTCCTTATTTCAGTGGATGTAGGTTGAATAGAGGTAATAATAGTAGGGAGAAGGCTAGACTCGTACTTCTTTAAGTTATCTATGTGATACCTCTTAATTTTCTTACGACGTCCTGGTTCACGGACCAGATAATTCACCTCATTTTCTTTGTCTACTATTTCATATGGCCCCAAATATCTAGGTTTTAAAGAATGTCCTGGAATTAAGTTTTTAACTAGCACTAATTCATTTGGAGAGAATGAACGAGATTTAGCCTTTTGGTCGTAAGATTTCTTCATTTTGGCTTGAGCTTCTGACAGATTCAGGGCAGCTAAGCTTTTTAATTTGGAGAGAGGTTCTTTCCAAAGTAGAGGACTGGGATGAAGAGGTCCTCTCTTCCCTATCCAAGAATCTCGTAATATGGCTAGGGGTCCTCGCACCTGATGTCCAAAAATCAGGTCAAATGGAGAGTATTTAGTACTTTCTTGTTCAGCTTCACGGAGGGCGAAGAGAAGAAAGGGTAAACCTTCGTCCCATTCACGAGAATATTGCTCACAGTAAGCACGTAAAGTAGATTTAAGGGTTTGGTGGAATCTTTCTAGCACTCCTTGTGACTGGGGATGATATGCTGTAGAGAGGATCTGTCTTACTCCTAATCGAGACATAGCCTCTTTAAAAACCTTAGACGTAAAATTAGAACCTTGGTCAGATTGAATTTCACGTGGTATGCCTACTTGAGCAAAGAAGCGTATTAAAGCTCTTACTATATTTCTGGAATTAATTTTGGACATTGGGATAGCATCAGGATACCGTGTTGCCATATCTATGATAGTGAAGATATACTGGTTACCCCTTTTTGTGCGGGGCAACGGTCCTACACAATCAATAACTAATCTTTCAAAAGGTTCTTCAGGACTTTTTATTGGAAGTAAAGGGGCAGACGCGGGATTGTGCGCCGTTTTGCCTATTATTTGACAAACGTGGCATTTCCGTAGTTTGTCAGCAATACAAGTCCTCATCTGAGGCCAAAAAAAATATTTCCTTATCTTTTTCTCTGTCTTACGAGACCCTAAATGACCTCCCAGTGGATTATCATGTGCTAGTTCAAATACCATATTACGTAAGGACGATGGCACCACTAACAAGTTTCCTTTTGAACTCAAATCATTATTATTTCTCTTCCAAAGAAAACCGTCTTCATCTAAAAGGTAACCTTCCTCTTTATCCTTATTGGTTAAACTTTTATCGTCCTTTAGAGCTATAAGAAATTCTTCTTTATTACATTTTCTAGCTAGGTCCGCAGGGACTGGTAAAACATTGTCACCTGTGGGTCTCGACTGAATTGCTTCGCTAAACAGGAAGTTCAAACCTAATTCATCGGACATTTCTAAAGGCTGTTGAATATCCAAATTGTTAGAGTTCTTAGCCATGGCTCTGGTGACCACATTAAGGGGAAATAAATCTAGCCCTGCCTCAGAGGCTTCTAAGGCATAATTTACATCACAAGGATTATCTAAAACCAGAGGCTCTCTGGGTATCTCCAATTGATCAATTTCGTTCCCGATTAATAGATCCACGCCGGCAATGGGAAAAGGTTTATCTGAAAGTCCCACATTGATCCAGCCTACATATCCAGGCAGTTCTACATAAATCCTTATAATAGGGACCTTTATTATTGTGCCTCCGTAAGCCTCTAATAATACGTCTAGCCGGGGTTCACTACTAGTAGGTAACTTTACCAGGTTTGATCTTAATAAAGAGAGATAGCTGCCAGTATCTCGAAAGGTAGTGATATTTACTAACCTCTCTTTACAGAGTCCGAACTTCCCCTGGGAAAAGTAGGGTTCCATAGCTACTCGGACCTTTTCTTCTGAAGCACTGTCGTGGTAAAGTCATCTATTAGACGGTCTGCTAGATGAGGCCTGAAAAGGTAGAGATACATCATCCAGAGTTTCATACTTCCGAGAGGAATTTATTACCTGGGTAGGATATCTCCCTCTTGGTTGGGTTTTATCTTCCCACTGTTTATGCCAACACTGGAACTGTCTATGACCTAACTTCTTACAAAAAAGGCACAGTGGTAATTGATCTTTAGGATACTGTCTGGAGAAAGAGCCGTTTGTCACCTGTTTTTTGTCTGAATACACCTTCAAAGGTTCGCCAGCTGGAGCTTTCCTAGCAGTCAATCTTGAACTAAAACCTTGGGAGGTAGATTTCTTTTCCGGGGCCTTAGACATTTCTGTGGTTATAGCATGGGAAATTTCAAAGTGATCTGCGTGGGCAGCAGTATCTAACAAGTTAGTAGTAGGAAACGTCAAAAGATAAGTATGAACCCTCTCTGGAAAATATTTAAAAAGGTCTTCATGCAACATCAGCTGGGAAAGTGACTCGACTGAGGCGGCTCCCGCGGCCCTACGCCAACGCTCGAAAGCAGAGAGCTTTTCCCTGGCAAAGTCCACCCAAGACTGCTGAGGATATTTCTTCAGAGTTCTAAACATCTTCAAGTAACTAACAGGTAATAAATCATAAGCTTTCAGAAGACAATCTTTTACCTGAGTATAATCAGAATATTGTTCAAAAGGTAAGTTTGCAGTTATGGTTTGGGCTTTTCCTATTAAAGATGAATGTATTAAAGCAGCCCAATATTTAGGAGGCCATTGCATCACCTTCGCCTGATTTTCGAATGCTTCAAAAAATGAATCTAAATTATCCTCCGTAAATTTAGGCATCAAAGAGGCTGCTTTACCAAGGTCAAATGAAGGGATTGTATACATATTACTCGATTCTCTTTTCTTCCTCAGTACTTCCCGTTCATAAAGCAAAGATTCACGTTCAAAATTCTCCCTTTTTAACTTTCTCTGGGTTTCAACAAATGAGGTTTGAAGCGATAAAATACGTTCTAGACATTCGAAATTCTCCTTAGATTGAATAGTAGTCAAAAGGGCTAAAGAGATTTGAGGTGGAACGTGTTCATCATCCAATAGGATTTCCTCTTGTTCTGTTTCAAAAACATCTGTAAAGGGTTTACCTGGAACCGTTTCTTTAGCCTGATGGAGTTCTGTTCCCCATATAGTCCTTGGAGATGGAATTGGAGTCGTTGTAGCAGCGTAGCGTTTCCGAGTATCGGGAAGGTCTCGTCCGTCGTCTCCAGTAGGGGTTGTTCGCGTCGTAGTTTCGGCCTCGGGTGTCTGTAGAAAAGAATTCAAAAAGGAAGGAATATCTGCTTCTCCATTCTCAGTCTCTGGATCCTGCTCATCTGGAAAAAGGACATTCTGTATCATACATCTGACTGTCTGGGCAGTGAAATGCCTGTCGTATTTTATGCCCAAGCTTCGTGCTAATTGCCAACAAGATTGAAGCTTCAAATTCTGTAATCTCTCCTTTGTTATATCTTCAAACCTCTCTGCCATTTCTACATTCATTTTAAAGGAAATTCAGTGTTATGCTCCCGGACACAGGCCCCCACTTGTTACACTCCAAGTATTGTAACCACTATTTCCTTCTTTTTAGAGCATAACAATTTTGGTCAGAGAGGTTAGGGTAATAATAGTGATCCTCC
Source organism: Cherax quadricarinatus (assembly GCF_038502225.1). NCBI lineage: Eukaryota > Metazoa > Arthropoda > Malacostraca > Decapoda > Parastacidae > Cherax > Cherax quadricarinatus. The sequence continues at coordinate 21,933,917 of NC_091366.1, forward strand.
GGAATGCCTAATTTTAATTAAGTATATTCATAATACAACAAAAGCCAGAAATAATATACGAATTATCGTATATAAGTTAAGAATGCATGTTTCTTCTATAGTATCCAACATATACATAAGGCTTTCATAACAGACGATTAGGAGGAGATCCTAGATATATATATAAATGGAGATTACTTTAATGTATAAAGTCTTGTTTCCCAATTGGAAGCAGTCAGAATAAAACAGAATATGTCCAGGCCGGCTAATAAACCTTGGCCAGTTACCAGAGACGAGCAGGAGTGTTCTCGTTGGCTGCTACTTCTTCACTGCTCGTCCCTCAACCTTCAGCATACAGGTAAAGTGGGTCACGTGACGTGACTCGCCAACACTCAGTAGAGTAGTTGAACATAAAGGGGGGGGGAAAGGGGGGTATAACCATCGAGCATCACGGCTAACTATACACCGGCACACCGGGCGGCAGGCAGGTTACTATACCTCCAATTAAACTTATCATGGCCATGTTACATAAATCATAATTATTAATAAGAATTAGTCTTAATAATACAAGGACGTTCATTTCCAATTTAGCTATTAAAGGAAATAACCGCAATGTAATATTAAAGGAAGGTTAACCATAGGGGCATGACACCGGGCCATGGGGGTATTGACCACCAAAACCCTCTCCAGGTAAACTCCAGGTAAGGCGAAGCTTTAGTTGTGATTTAAGAAATATTTGGGGGGATGGAGGAATGGTAGTTTGGAATAGGGTAATATTCCACGGAGCGGAGAAGTGCCCATTTGCCTTCCTTGACATAGATCATGTATCTGGTTCATGTGGAGGGTGGGTTCAGTTTTTTAGATCCATCCGGAGGGGTGTTCACCACTGCTGAGGAAAATTTAAAGGGCTTCTGTGCAGCAGTTTGAATGGACTTGCCTGAGCATATTAACCCCAATTAGGATATTTCTTTCAGTAATATGATCTGTGATGCTTTGAATCTCAAAGGCGGCCTCCAGAGATACACCCATCGCCCGAAAGACACCCAAAGCCACTCCTGGGGAGACCAGAGAGGGATCAGGAGATCCCCAGATGATCCAGATTCCACAGCAAACTACACAACCACCAACAACCTCAATGGAATGAGATGGACCCTGGTACCCTTCCCCCTATCTAGGAACTAGCATGCCTGTGGGAAGAATCCCAAAGGCCAAAAAGAGGAAGGGAATGAGGGAGGGGCAGGGAGGAGAAGGAAAGGAAAAAGGGAGGATGGGGATAATGGGATAGGGAAGGGAGGATTGGGGGATAATTAGGTTCGGTCTGAGGAAGGAGACCAACAGGTTTAATTCCTCAGACCAAGAGCCTCTTCACCACATCAAGGAGCCCCCCTTGAAGAGTGTGTGGGTAGATTATTATTATTATAATCAAAAAAAGAAGCGCTAAGCCACAAGGGCTATACAGCGCTGCAGGGTAGGGAAGGAAGCAAGGGAATTGGATGGCAGAAGGGAGGGGGGATGATCAGCAGGTTACAGAAAACAGCGGGGCAGGGGATAGTACGGGGGTAGAGGGTAGCAAGAGATTGAAGTAGAAAGGGCTGAAGGTATCAGAATTTGTGAAGTAAGTCAGTCGTTGTCAAAAAGTCAATGAGAGAGTCCGGATGAAAGGTGGGTCCATCAGCGAGAAGGGAAGGTAAAGAGAGAGCAGCGGAGCGAAGACGACGACAGAGGTAAATTCTGCGTGCTCGTTGATAAAGTGGGCAGTCCAACAGAATGTGGCTGACTGATAATGGAGCTTGGCAATTCTCACAGAGAGGAGCAAGACGCCTCTCCATGAGATATCCATGAGTAAGACGAGTATGGCCAATGCGAAGACGGGAGAGAGTAGTCTCCCAACCTCGACACTGGTGATAAGAAGACGGCCAGTAACCTATACTCGGTTTAATAGACTGAAGTTTGTTGCCGAGCATAGTAGACCAACGTTGTTGCCAACGAGTATGAAGGTGGGAAGATATTACAGCAAAATAGTCCGTAAATGGAATACCTCTATAAGAAACTGGTAGGTCATGTACTGCTGACCGCGCAGCAGTGTCTGCCTGTTCATTGCCCTGTACGTCAACATGACCAGGGACCCAACAAAAAACAATATCTTTATGCTTGGTAAAGATGCGGCGTAGCCAAAGTTGGATACGGAGGACTAAGGGGTGAGGTGTATCAAATTTTTGTATAGCCTGTAAAGCACTAAGGGAGTCTGAGACAACCACAAATGATGACACAGGCATAGTTGCAATACGGATAAGTGCTGTAAGGATGGCATATAATTCAGCAGTAAAAATACTAGCCGAAGATAGTAAATGCCCTTGTACGACGCTGTCCGGAAACACTGCTGCGAATCCTACGCCGTCAGAAGACTTAGAGCCATCTGTGTACACAGCAATGGCATGAGAATGAGAGTGAAAGTGGTCAAGAAAAAGAGAGCGGGAAGCGACCGTAGACAGTTGGGCTTTCGAGCAAGGGAGGGAGAAAGAACAGACTCGAACAGCTGGAACTTCCCAGGGGGGTAGGGAAAAGTGAGATGCTACATGTACATAGAAAGGTGGTAGTTGAAGAGAAGACAAGAGTGAATGAAGGCGAAGAGAGAAGGGACGGAGTAAACAGGGGCGGCGAACAAATAAAGAATGTCTACTAATATCAGTGACCATTCTATAAATGGAAGGATTGCGGAGATCATGAGAGCGTACATAGTAGCGCAGGCAATGGGCATCACGGCGATCGGGTAAGGATGGAACGTTCGCTTCTGCATAGAGGCTCTCGACAGGGGAAGAGCGAAAAGCACCAAGGCATAAACGTAATCCTTGGTGATGAATGGGGTTAAGGCAAGAGAGAGTAGCAGGAGATGCCGCTGAATAGATCTGGTCACCATAATCAAGTTACGATAAAATAAGGGTGGAATGTAGGCGAAGGAGGGTTCGACGATCAGCTCCCCACGAAAGATGAGCAAGGGTTTTAAGAAGGTTCAGCCGGCTGTGACAAGTTGCCTTCAGAGAGGTAATGTGAGGTTTCCAGGATAACCTACGATCAAAGAGGAGGCCCAGAAACTTGACTGTATCACGTTCAGGGATACGGGAGCCATAGAGGTACAAAGGATGATCGGAGATGACAGAGCGTCTAGTGAAAGTGATTTGGTGGGTTTTAGTGCTGGAAAATTTAAACCCACGTGTGGTGGCCCAATTGGAAACACGGTCGACTGCATGTTGGAGAGAAACTGTAAGGAGGTGACAGTCAGCGCCTGCACAGGCAATAGCGAAGTCATCAACATAGAGTGATGACCAAATATTTGATGGAAGACTAGAGGCCAAATCATTAATAGCAAGGAGAAAAAGTGTTGTGCTCAGAACACATCCCTGGGGGACACCTTCAGCTTGGATAAAGTCCGGGGAGAGCACATTATTAACCCGAACACGGAAATGCCTGTCAGTTAAAAAGTTCTTAAGGAAGGATGGTAGATTGCCTCGAAGGCCTAAGGAGTGGGCTTGGGCTAAAATATTATACCTCCAAGTTGTGTCATATGCCTTCTCAAGGTCAAAAAATATGGCAATAACTGAGTGGTTATTCGCAAAGGCATTACGAACATACGTATCCAAGCGTAGTAAGGGGTCTATGGTAGAACGTCCCTTACGAAAGCCATATTGACGAGTGGAGAGACTGTTGTGTGTCTCTAAATACCACACTAAACGTCTATTTACTAGGCGTTCCATTACTTTGCAAACTGCACTGGTAAGAGCAATGGGACGATAGTGGGAGGTTTCATGTCCCGTAGTGCCTGGTTTGCGGAAAGGGAGAACAATGGCGGATTTCCACAGCTGTGGAAGAACTCCTTGTGACCAAATAAGATTGTAAAGGCGTAATAGGACTGCAAGGGCTGACTGATGTAAATGTTGTAGCATACGAATATGAATGTCGTCGGGCCCAGCTGCCGATGATCGACAAGCTGAGAGTGTTGCCTCCAGTTCTTGAAGTGTAAAAGGCACATTATACTGTTCTTCTCTGAGAGAAGAAAAGTCCAAGGGTGCTAACTCTCTGGCAGACTTTGAGGAAAGAAATGAGGGGCATAGATGGAGTCCCTGAGAAATACGGACCAGATGATTGCCAATTTCATTGGCAACATCTAGTGGGTTTGCTATATCAACACCGGCAACCCGCAGAACAGGAGCCGGGTCAGGAGAATATTTACCACTCAGTTTTCGTACTTTTTTCCAGACTGCACTCATAGAGGAAGCAGAGGTGATGGTGGAGACATAATCTCGCCAGCAAGTGCGTTTAGCGTCACGGATGACACGGCGAGCGATCGCACGCTTCTGTTTAAAATCAAGGAGTCGCTCTGTGGTTCTATTGTACCGGTACCTGCCCCATGCAGCGCATTTCAAACGTACTGCACAAGCACAAGCAGGAGACCACCAAGGCACGCATTTCTGAGAATGCCTGCCCGAAGTTTGGGGTATAGAATGAGAAGCTGCGGTGAAAACGGAGGATGAGAAGAGGTGTAAAAGCTCATCGATGGAGGACGAAGAAGGAACCTCTTTAAAAACAGTTAGGTGTGAGTAAAGGTTCCAATTTGCCCGATTAAATTGCCAGCGTGGGGTGCGAAGAGGTGGCGAATATGAAGGGGAAGTAAGAATGATTGGGAAATGATCACTGTCATGTAAGTCCGGGAGAACAGACCAAGTGAAGTCTAATGCGGCGGAGGAAGAGCAGATTGAGAGATCGATGCAAGAGAGAGTATGAGTCCGAGGATCAAAATGGGTGTGAGTACCTGTATTTAAAACATGGAGGGGGTGGGTGGCAAGAAAAGCCTCTAACTGAATTCCACGGGAATCACAGTGAGACCCCCCCCAGAGGAAATGGTGGGCATTAAAATCACCAAGTAACAGAATCGGTGGCGGTAATGACGAAACAAGGAAGGCAAAATCTGGAATAGATAATGCCCGAGAAGGAGAGAGATATAAAGAACAGAGCGTATACCACCTATGTAAGTGGATACGGGCTGCTGTGTAATGCAGCGAAGTATGAACAAATAGCTGATGGTACGGAATATCAGTGCGGAGAAGAAGGGCACTTTCATTAAAGGTCCCATCAGGAAAAGGATCTGAAGAATACAATAAATTATAGCCTGAGATGTGAGAAATAACAGCAGAGTGTAATTTTGGTTCCTGTAAGCAAACACCAACAGGGGCAAACTGGGAGAGTAACATCTGAAGCTCACCCCGATTACCCCTGAGGCCGCGTATATTCCACTGTAAATAGGCCATGATTGGCAATGATAAAGATACTTGAAATCCGCAGGTAAGGGTTCCTACGGACTAGAAGGGTTAGAAAAGTCCACATGCGGAGGCAGTGGAAAATGTTCAAGCAGCGAAGGAACGGTGCGCTGTGAAGAAAGGAGTTGCGCAGATGGAGCAGAGGAGAGAGAAAGAGCGGAAGGTGGATCAGTGTCCATTGATGGTTTGGTCTCTGCAATATATTCAGAGATTGCTTCAAGTGTTTCGGAATTCAGAGATGTCGTATGGGAGACAATATTGGGAATGGTAGGGGGAGGATGAGTAAAGATTGGAACTGTATTGGACTGTACCAAGGTAGGGGGGGGGCGAAAGGGTGGAGGGAACTGGAGAAGCGTGGCAGGGGACAGAAGTGGCAGGAACCTGGGAGGTGGCAGAAGAGGAAGAAACTTGGGAGGGAACAGGGGAGGAAGGTACATTACGAGGAGGAGGGTGAACCTCTGCACTTGTAACTGAGCCAGTGAGAGGGGAAGAACTAGGGACAGAGACAGGGAGGGTAAAATGAGGAGGTGGAAGATGGGTAGGAGGTGTTACCGGACCTTTTTTTGACTTTTGAGAAGTAGAGGGACGATTGGGAGGAGGTGTCGTACGAGGTCTCGTCGATACTGAGGCTTGTGAGAGAGAACTCGAAGAAGCGAGATTAGACTGAGGCGTTGAAGTAGGGACGTCTGAGCCGAGGACAGCAAAAGGATTAGATACAGGAGTGATTATGGGAGAGGTAACCACAGAGGTGGGTGAAGATGGGATACCAGAAGTGGGGGGACGTTTTGAAACACGGGAATAAGAAACACGTGGGAGTCTCCCTTGGAGGCGGAGATGAGAAACTGCCATGGCATAAGGGAGACCTTCTGTCTCTTTGAGGTAACGGATTTCCCGCTCGTTTAAATAGACCTGACAACGGCGAGAGTACGAAGGGTGAGCCTCATGACAGTTAAGGCAAGAGGGAGATCGATTGCAAGATGTATTAGAATGGTCATCGGCACCACAGACTGGGCATTCGGCGATAGATCTGCAGTATTTCGCTGGATGGCCAAATCGCCAGCAATTTCTACACTGTTGTGGTGTAGGGATCACCTTTCGAACTTGTAACCGATGTCCTGCTATATAAACTGAGGATGGGAGTTCTCGGCTGTCAAAAGTTAAACGAGCCACATTGCTAGGGTATTGTCTCCGCCCACGGGCACGAAGAACGTAAGTGTCTACCTTGAGGATTGGGAGATCTTGGAGTTCCAGCTGTTCTAGAATGTCAGTGCCACATGTCTGGAAATTTTGTTGAACTATGGTATGTGGTAGAATGACGGTACCACTACAAGAATTGAGGGAATGATGTTTTTCAAGAGTGACAGGAACAGTATCGATATGGGAAAGACGAGAGAGCTCATGAGCCTGGGTAGCATTCTGTACGGTAATGATGCGCGTACCGCTCTTAAGAGCATGAAAAGAAATATCTTTACCAACATGGCGTAGGAGTGCCTTGCCAATACTATGGTCAGAAAGATAGGCAGTAGAGGAAGTTGGTCGTAAAGTGAAGAATTTAGTCCACTGTTCAGTCTGAAACTGAGCGTGGAAAGGTAGTGAAGGACGTGTCGATCGTTTCTGAGAAGAACGAGGTGGAGAAGTATCATCAGCAGGTAATTGTCGTTGGCGTTTAGGCGTGGGACCAGAGTTGGTCCGACGTGGAACGGGTCGGCGATTTGAAAATTGCCGCACCGTAGAGGGAGAGGCCGGAAGCATAGTCAGAGGAGAGCGAAGGTCCGATAAATCGAAGGAGTCAGTCGAGGCCTCAGTACCTGAAGCGGGTGAGGAAACAGCACCGGCAATAGGTACAGAGGCATGAGGAATGTCTGAAGAGTGGTCCAAAGATGAGGCGGGGTCAGAACGGGGTGCGGTATCAAGAAGGGGCCCGGGGGTACCAGGTTCATGGACTAGGGCTGCCATGGTTAGGTTACTTCTTTCTTTTTGTTTTTAAGAAAAAAAAAGAAAGAAGAAAAGAAAATAAAAATAAAAAAAAGAAAAAAAAAGGGGGGACCGGGGAGGGATAGGTCCTAGGAGGAATGAAAGGGCCAGAAATCTCCCTCCGCGCCCAAGAGGACCTCAGCACCGCAAGTAGCGCAGATGCAGCATGGAACCCGTGCCATACCCTACCCATCATGCTAGTAAACTAACAATCCGGGATAGCAACCTCACATCTGCCGAGCTACCTCGGTGGACAAAAGAGAGGGCGGCCGGATATCCACCACAAAGCATACCTCCTTCGGCCACCACCCCCGGAATCCGAAAGGTGGCTTCCAGAGATACACTCGTCGCCCGAAAGACACCCAAAGCTACTCCGGGATACCGGAGAGGGATCGGGACATCCCCAGGCGATCCAGATTCCATGGCAAACTACGCCACCGCTAAGAACCTCAACGGAATGGGATGGACCCCGGTATCCTTTCCCCTACCTAGGAACTAGCGTGCCTGTGGGAGAAATCCCAAAGGACAAAAAGAGGAAGGGCAAAAGGGAGGGGTGGGGAGGGGGAGGAGGAAAGGAAAAAGGGGAGGATGGGGAGGATGGGATAGGGGAGGGGAGATTGGGGGGTAATTAGGTTCGGTCTGAGGAAGAAGACCGATAGGTCTAATTCCTCAGACCAAGAGCCTCTTCACCACGCCAAGGAGCCCCCCTTGAAGAGTGTGGATAGAAACATTGGGCATGTTTCTTTACACTGGTTGTCTATGTTCACCCATCAGTAAGATGGGTACCTAGAAGTTAGTGGACTGGTGTGGGTTGCATCCTGGGCCAAGGCCCTAATTTGTGGGAAATGCTCAGCGTAACAAGAGGCTTTCTATATAGTAGAATGTCACTGATGCCAGCTAGGCCTGTATACCTTGTACATGTACTTGTAGTAAGCAAATATATTATTATTATTATTATTATTATTAGTAACATATTTCACTCTCAACACTGTTATGGTAAATTCATTTTATATATTCTGATGAGTTTATAACTAAAATATTACTTTAACATTCAACACTAACATATTTTATCTCCTGCATGTACTTTCATATGTGTCACAAGATTGCCTTTTTGACTAAAACATTTCAAACACTGTGAACATTGATATGGTTTATCTCCTGCATGTACTTTCATATGTTTCACAAGATTGCCTTTTTGACTAAAACATTTCAAACACTGTGAACATTGATATGGTTTATCTCCTGCATGTACTTTCATATGTGTCACAAGATTGCCTTTTTGACTAAAACATTTCAAACACTCCGAACATTGATATGGCTTATCTCCTGTATGTACTTTCATATGTGTCACAAGATTGCTTTTTTGACTAAAACATTTCAAACACTCTGAACATTGATATGGTTTATCTCCTGAATGCACTTTCATATGTGTCACAAGACTGTGTTTCACACTAAAACATTTCAGACACTCTGAACATTGATATGGTTTGTCTCCTGTATGTATTTTCACATGTGTCACAAGACTGCGTTTCACACTAAAACATTTCAGACACTCTGAACATTGATATGGTTTATCTCCTGTATGTATTTTCACATGTGTCTCAAGATTGCGTTTCACACTAAAACATTTCAGACACTCTGAACATTGATATGGTTTATCTCCTGTATGTACTCTCATATGTGTAACAAAATTGCTTTTATCAGTAAAATATTTCAGACACTCTGAACACTGATATGGTTTATCTCCTATATGTATTTTCACATGTGTCACAAGACTGCGTTTCACACTAAAACATTTCAGACACTCTGAACATTGATATGGTTTATCTCCTGTATGTACTCTCATATGTGTCACAAGATTGCTTTTATCAGTAAAACATTTCAGACACTCTGAACAATGATATGGTTTATCTCCTGTATGTACTCTCATATGTGTCACAAGATTGCATTTTTGACTAAAACATTTCAAACACTCTGAACATTGATATGGTTTATCTCCTGTATGTACTCTCATATGTGTCACAAGATGGCCTTTTTGACTAAAACATTTCAGACACTCTGAACATTGATATGGTGTACGTTCTTTATGTTTTTCCATATTTTTTAAACAATGGTATTTCATTTAAAATATTTTAGTCATACAACATTGGTATAGTTAATCTTCCTTATGTACTCACATGTCTATTTCAAGATAGTTTTTTCAACTATTTTGGAGACTGAAAACACAGTTTTCCTTATGAACATATTCCCATGTTAAGATTTATTTAAGCAAAACTTTCCCTACTTATAAGCACTAATAAAGTTTATATTGTGCATTAAAACACTATCATAATTTTTGTTTTGTGTGTTAAAAGAGTAATATATGTAGTGGAACACTGCAGATACACTCAACATCACTTTTATTATTATTTTATCTTGTTTTTATACAGATTTTTCTGAAAATTATTAATTACAGTATTACTAGCATGTATTTTTCTATTAACTACCATGCATATTTAGATAGAATTCCCAATATCAAAAGTAAAATTGTTTAATTAGGAATACTTAGGTAGTTAAAAATTCACAAGGATAACAGATGTTGCCTTTCTTGTAGTACTGAAGATATAATGTCTGGCAAGACACAACTTGGTAATCTTCCACAAAATATTTCTGCAATAGAAACATGAGTCAGTATAGTACAATATTCCACAATTAACAACAACACATACTCAACAAGAAAAGATTTTTTCCCAATTATCACGTTTCACTAAACAAAATTGTCACTTTTAACCCATTCACTGTCAGTCCCATATTATTATGGCTTAGAAGCCAGTGTCAATCCAATAGTACTCTGCCAAAATTCTAGTAGCTTTCAATCTTGCAGGAGATAGCTGGTAGGCCTACATATGAGAGAATGGGTCTGAGTGGTCAGTATACATAGCATAAAAAAAAATCCTGCAGCACTCAGTGCATGAGAAAAAACTGGGACTGTGTTTTTGTTTAAAACAGCAGATAAATCCTGTGAGCTTGCTAGTAAACCGGGAAATCCATGAGAAAGTGAAGAACCGAAATAGAGGCCTGACAAGCCTCACAGAGAGGGACAGGGTATCATTCCATGAGATACCCATAGGTAAGGAGAGTATGGTCGACGTGAAGATGGGAGAGCACAGTCTCCTGAGTATGGCAACAGTAGTAAGAAGATGGCCACAAACCCAAAAGTGGTTTAATAGAGTGCAATTTGTTATTGTGCATGTTCAACCACCGTTGCTGCCAAAAGCCATGAAAAGGGTAGAGATGATGGTAAAATAATCCCTGAATGGAATATATCTATAGGAAACCAGATGATCATGCACTACAGACCATGCAGCAGCATCCACCTGTTCATTTCCTTGTACATCAACGTGTGCAGGGACCCAACAGAAAAAGTAGTCCTTGTTTTTACTATCTACACAGCGTGAAGTTGAATATGAAGGACCAATGGATAAGGGAAATTAAATTGTTAAATGGGCTGTAAAGCACTGAGGGAATCCAAAATGATAACAAAAGCCAATGAAGACATATATGGAATATGGAGAAGCACTAAGAGGATGACATACAACTTGATGGTAAAAATACTTGCCGAGTCTAACAAATGACCCTGGACAACATCAACAGGGAACACCACCATAAACCCAACACCGTCAGAAGATTTAGAACCACCTGTATAAACAGTGACAGCATGAACATGCGACCGGAAGTGATCAAGAATAAGAGAGTGAGGAGCAGTCATAGGTAGAAGATCTTTGACACACAGCAGTAGGGGAGAACAGACACAAACCATTGGAACCTCCCAAGGAGGAAAGGAAAAGACAGATGCTTTATGAACATACAAGGGAGACAAGTGGAGAGAAGACCTGAGTGAGTAAAGACCTAGGAAAACAGATGGATTAAGCAGGGGTGCCGATCAATTAATGGGCTTCTACTAAAGTCTGAGACAAACCTATACATAGAAGGAACCCGAAGGTCATGAGAGTGGACAAAGTAATGAAGGCAATGAGTATGATGACAATTGGCTAAGGAAAGAACATTCATCTCAGCATAGAGGATTTCAACAGGGAATGAATGAAAGGCAACAAGGCATAAATGATGAATGGGATCTAACTTAGAAAGAATTGCAGAATAGACTTGGTTGCCATAATCCAGCTTTGACAAGATTAGGGCAGAATACAAGTGGTGGTAGAGACCAGAGATCTGTAGATGAATGGTTCAGAGAACTGACACATTGATAAATTAGACACATGTGCAACTCTTGGGTATCTTTACTGGCCGGAGATCTGCTCCCCACAAACAATGTGCAACAATTTTAAGGAGGATCAGCCAACCATGGCAAGCTGCCTTCAAAGAGGAAATGTGAGGTTTCCATGTCAACCAGCGATTGAATACAAGGCCAAAAAACTTAACCATATCACATTCTGGGATACGTGATCCGTGCAAATACAATAGAAAATCTGGGACAAGAGGACATCTAGTGAAGGTAATAAAATGGGTTTATACACTAGAAAAATTAAATCCATGAATGGGGGCTACTAAGAGGTGACAGTCAGCACCTGTGTAATCTATGGTGAAGTCATCCACATGAAGCAAAAACCAAATATGAGAGGGAAGAATGGAAGGTAGGTCATTTATAGCCAAGAGAAAAGGGGCAGTGCTAAGTACACAACATTGTGGGACTCCCTTGGCCTGAACAAAGTCAGAGGAAAATGAGGTGCCAACACAGACACAAAAATGTCTTTCAGATAAGAAAGCACAAGCAAGCTTGGTAGATTAATGTGGAGGCCTAAGGAGTGGCCCTGAGCTTAGATGTTATACCTTCAAGTGCTAGGATGGAGTATTTATTAGCAAAGGAATTTTGTAAATAAGTATCTAAGTGGAGCAAGAGGTTCAAATTAGAGCGGCCCTTGCAAAAGCCACAATTGTGAGTCTCAAAATATCACACCAGACATCTATTCACCATTTGTTCCATCGCCTTGCAGGCTACACTGGTCAGAGCAATGGCACAATAGTGAGAGGTATCAAGCCCTGAAGTGCCTAGTTTGCAAAACAGTAGTACAATGGAAGATTTCCATTGTTGATGAAGAATCCCTCACATCCAAACAAGATTGAAAAGATGCAAAAGGACTGTAAGGGCTGTAGAATGAAGATGCTGTAGCATACGGATATGAATATCATCAGACCCAGTTTCCCATGACCAGCAAGCGGAAAGTCTGGACCCTAGCTCTAAAAGAGTAAAAGGTACATTATATGGCTCCATCCCATTAGAAGAGAAATCCAAGGGTAACTGCTCCTTGGCAGACTTTGAATCAAGAAATGAGGGACAGGTGAAGCCCTTGGGAGACACAAAAAAGACAGTTCTTGATTTCCATGGCAACTTCAAGAGGTTCCACAACACTAACACCAGCAACCTACAAAACAGGAGGTGGGCCTGGAGTGTACTTGTCATACAACTTCCACACCTTCTTCCAAACCGCATACATAGGAGAAGTCGAGGTAAAGGTAAAAACATAGTCTTCCCAACAAGTGCATTTAGCATCACGTATGAATGACAAGCAACTGCCCTTGCCCACTTAAAATCCAAAAGACAATCCGCTATCCAATTATATTGATAACAGCCCCATGCAGCATGTTTCAAATGCATTGCAGGGCACACACTGGAGACCACCTAGGCACACTTGTCTGAGAATGTCTGCCTGAGGTATGAGGAATGGAACTTGCCACTGCAGTCAAAACTAAGGTCGAAAACTGGTGCACCAGCTCATCAATAGAGGACAAAGAAGTGGTAAGATGAGAGGATAAGTCCCAAATCACTTGTACAAATTGTTAATGGTGGCAACGAGGTGGGCTGGAATACAAGGTGGAAGTAAGAATAATAGGAAAGTGATCACTGTCATGCAAATCTGGGAGAACATACCAAGCATAATCAAGTGACGAGGAGCAGAGACAATGCAAGAGAGACACTGAGTGTGAGTCAAAATGAGTCGGAGCTCTCATAAAAAAAACATGAAGAGGATGAGAAGTAATAATTATCTCCAAGTGATCACCATGAGAGTCACTGTGGGAAGCTCCCCAAAGATGATGAATATTAAAATCACTTAATAACAAGTTGGGCAGTGACAGAGAAGAGATCAAGAATGCAATATCAGAGATACAGAATGCACGGGAGAGAAAACTGTATACCACCTATGTAGATAAATATAGGATGCAGTATAATGCAGCAGAGAACAAAGGCCTGTTGAAACGGTATACCAATATACACAAGTAGTGCACTCTCATTAAAAGTTTCATCAGGAAAGGGATCAGAAGAATGCAACAGCACATACCCCAAAATGAGATGGATAACATAAGAACATAAGAAGAAGGAACACTGCAGCAGGCCTACTGACCCATGAGAAGCAGGTCCATGTTCTCCCCTCTGGATTATCCCAGTGACCCACCTAGTCAAGTCACTTCCACTTAAGGAAGGAGCACGGCATCAGACCTAGTAGCACAAGCTAGTCAGGTCCAACTCACACCCACCCATACCCACTCATGTATTTATAAGAATATAAGAAAGGAGGAACATTGCAGGCGGCCTGTTGGCCCATACTAGGCAGGTCCTTTACAATTCATCCCACTAACAAAACATTTGCCCAACCCAATTTTCAATGCTACCCAAGAAATAAGCTCTGATGTGCAAATCCCACTCAAATCCAACCCCGCCCACTCATGTACTTATCCTACCTAAATCTGAAACTACCCAAAGTCCTAGCCTCAATAACCCAACTAGGTAGACTGTTCCACTCATCAACTACCCTATTTCCAAACCAATACTTTCCTATGTCCTTTCTAAATCTAAACTTATCTAATTTAAACCCATTACTGCGGGTTCTCTCTTGGAGAGATATCCTCAAGACCATATTAATATCCCCTTTATTAATACCTATCTTCCACTTATACACTTCGATCAGGTCTCCCCTCATTCTTCGTCTAACAAGTGAATGTAACTTAAGAGTCTTCAATCTTTCTTCATAAGGAAGATTTCTAATGCTATGTATTAATTTAGTCATCCTACACTGAATGTTTTCTAACGAATTTGTGTCCATTCTGTAATATGGAGACCAGAATTGAGCTGCATAATCTAGGTGAGGCCTTACTAATGATGTATAAAGCTGCAGTATGACCTCTGGACTTCTGTTGATTACACTTCTTGATATAAATCCCAGTAATCTATTTGCCTTATTATGTACGCTTAGGAATTGCTGTTGATAAATTAGACACATGTGCAACTCTTGGGTATCTTTATTGAGGAAACATTTCGCCACACAGTGGCTTCATCAGTCCATACGTAGGAGAAACTTGAAGAACAGGAGGAGAATGAGGTAATCAGTCCCTCAACCTTGAGTCGATGTGTTCAGTCCATCAATCTTGAGTAGAATACGGCATATGAGCGGAGAAGCAGCTTATAAACCGTATGGCAGGGGAGGTGTAGCAGTCATAGGTGGTGTTACATTTGTTCAATGTGGAAGTAGGTCGTGCCCAAGAATTAGGCAAGCGAAGAATTCCTAAGTATTAAGATCCCAAGATGAAGCCACTGTGTGGCGACATGTCGGTTCTCTGAACCATCCATCTACAAAGGCATTGCTGTCTTGGTTAAAGGTTGCTGCTTACCATAACCCCCAAGTCCTTTTCGCAATCTGTATGGCTAAGTTCTGCATTATTTAACTTATAAGTGCTAGGGTTATGGACACTCCCGAGCTTCAGAACCTTGCATTTATCTACATTGAACTGCATCTGCCACTTTTCTGACCAAGAGTAGAGTTTGTCTAAATCCTCCTGAAGTTCCCTAACATCTACGTTTGAATCAATTATCCTACCTATCTTCGTGTCATCGGCGAATTTGCTCATATCACTAGTAATTCCTTCATCAAGATCATTGATATATATTATAAACAACAACGGGCCCAAGACTGATCCCTGTGGAACGCCACTTGTTACTGATCCCCACTCGGATTTAACCCCATTGATGGACACTCTCTGCTTCCTGTCTGTGAGCCATGATTCGATCCACGAGAGCACCCTTTCCCCAATGCCATGAGCTGCTACTTTCTTCAACAGTCTTTGGTGCAGAACTCTATCAAATGCCTTACTAAAATCTAAGTAAACAATATCAAATTCTTTATCGTGGTCAACAGCCTCAAAAGCTTTACTGAAGAAAGTTAATAAATTATTTAGACAAGACCGGCCTCTTGTGAATCCATGCTGAGTATCATTAATCAAGCTATGCTTATCGAGATGGCTTCTTATAATCTCAGCTATAATTGACTCTAGTAATTTGCCTACAATTGAGGTCAGGCTTATTGGGCGGTAATTTGACGGTAACGACTTGTCCCCTGTTTTAAAAATAGGAATTACATTAGCCATCTTCCACATATCAGACACTACACCTGTTTGAAGAGATAAATTAAAAATATTAGTTAATGGTTCACAGAGTTCCATTTTGCATTCCTTCAGAACTCTTGAAAAAACCTCATCAGGACCCGGTGACTTATTTTGCTTCAGTCTGTCTATCTGCTTCACAACCATTTCACTAGTGACTGTGATGTTACATAATTTATCTTCTTCTGGCCCACTATAAAAATTAATTACCGGAATATTATTAGTGTCTTCCTGTGTAAAAACCGAGAGAAAATAATTATTTAAAATCGAGCACATTTCATTCTCTTTGTCAGTAAGATGCCCATAGTTATTTTTAAGGGGACCTATCTTATCTCTGACTTTTGTTCTATATACCTGGAAAAAACTTTTTGGGTTAGTTTTAGAATCCCTAGCAACTTTAATTTCATAGTCCCTTTTAGCTTTTCTTATCCCCTTTTTAATGTCCCTCTTAATGTCAATATACTGATTCATAAGATGACCCTCGCCTCTTTTGATACGCCTATAAATTCCTTTCTTATGCCCTAGTAGATATTTCAGCCTATTATTCATCCATTTTGGGTCATTTCTATTTGATCTAATTTCTTTATAAGGGATAAACGTTCTTTGAGCAGCATGTATTGTGTTCAGAAAACTGTCATATTGATAGCTCTCTTTGTTACCCCAGTCAGCAGATGATGAGTGTTCTCTAAGCCCATCGTAATCTGCTAAGCGAAAATCTGGGACTGTTACTGAGTTATCCCTACTATCATACTTCCATTCAATTCTAAATGTAATTGATTTGTGGTCACTAGCACCCAGTTCCTCTGAAACTTCTAAATTATTAACAAGGGATTCATTGTTTGCCAGAACTAAGTCAAGCAGGTTATTACCCCTTGTAGGTTCTGTCACAAACTGCTTCAAAAAACAATCCTGAACTACTTCTAAGAAGTCGTATGATTCTAAATTCCCAGTCAAGAAATTCCAATCAATATGACTAAAGTTAAAGTCTCCTAGAATTACTACATTATCGTGCCTTGTGGCCCTAACAATTTCCTCCCATAGTAGTCTCCCCTGGTCCCTATCTAAATTTGGGGGACGGTATATCACACCTAAAGTTAATTTTTCATGCCCCTCTGAAAATTCTATCCAAACAGACTCTGTATGTGTTACTTCAGACTTAATACCCGTTTTTATGCAACAGTTCAAGCGATCTCGGACATACAATGCCACCCCACCCCCCTTCCCGATACTTCTATCTACTTGGAACAATTTAAAACCCTGAATGTGACATTCTGCAGGCATGTCCCGACTTTTTGAATTAAACCACGTCTCAGTAATGGCAAATACATCTATGTTACCTGCACTAGCAACTAGTCTCAACTCGTCCATCTTATTCCTAGCACTGCGACTATTTGTGTAATAAATACTTAAAGACCCTCCTCTCTCTTTACCCTTCCTGCTCCTTTCTGTTATTCCACTAAACCTATTACTGTCCTTGTCAATTAGTGCCACTGGCTTTCCAATATCCACCTCATTTTGCCTATTACTAGCTCTCCTAGTACTCATATTACTACCCTGAGACTTCACAGTTTTCCCGCAAAAACCCATACCACTAACTATTCCTAGTTTAAATACCTAACAGCTCCCTCAACTGCGTTGGCCAGTGCTCCCACCCCACACCTAGATAAGTGAACCCCATCCCTGGCATACATGTCATTTCTGCCATAGAAGAGGTCCCAGTTGTCAATGAATGTTACCGCATTTTCCTTACAGTATTTGTCCAGCCAGCAATTGACACCAATTGCTCTGGGCAACCATTCATTTCCAACTCCTCTCCTTGGCAAAATGCCACATATGACAGGTTTCCCACCCTTCCTCCTAATTATCTCTATTGCTGACCTATACCTGCTAATCAGGTCCTCACTCCTATGTCTGCCAACATCGTTGCCTCCAGCACTGAGACAGATAATAGGATTGCTCCCATTACCTCTCATGATGTCATCCAGACGGCTAACAATATCCTTCATCCCAGCTCCAGGAAAACACACTCTCTGCCTCCTACTCCTGTCCTTCAAGCAGAATGCCCTATCCATGTACCTAATCTGGCTATCCCCAACAACAACAATGTTTTTACCTTCCTTGGCGTCGTCCGTCGTGATGCTTCGAGTAGTCGACTCACATTCGCCAGGTAGCATTACACCACTTGTAGAATTCGTCAAGACGTTCTCGATGGTCTTCGTTGGGGTTTCTAGGGATGTCTCACTCACGTCTGCCAATGCTTCTTTGGTGCTCGTTGTGGCATTCCCAATAGAACACTCACATTCGTCGGGTAGCACCGAGAATGGGTTGGAAGTTTCCACGGTAGTCTTCTGGTTTCTCGTTGTTTCTGCCTCTCCAACCGTTTTCTTGATCTTCAGCTTGGTTCCATGTTGCCCGGCCACTGACCAAGCTCCCCTCTTAACCTGGGGACTCACAACAGAAGGATTACTACGAATCCTCTTGTTCTCCTCCGTTAATCGCCGTATCTCCATCTTAGCAACTCTGAGCTCTTCTCTCAGCTGCTGGTAAAGTTGCTCAAGAGAGGGCATCCTGGTTCAGATTCACAGAGAGCACACAAACAGGTCTTTACAGAGCTAAGTACACGTCACCTTCTTGCTGTCCAAACTGAAGACGGCAATACCATGAGTTTAGAGACAGGTGAGATAGAGCAAGTAGAGATCAGGGAGACTATGGAGGGAACAAAAGAGGTCTGAGAGGGAAAGGGAGTAGGATCCTGGAGAAATGTGCCAACAAAGAGAGAAAAGTCATGCAGTGGAACAGGAAAGGAAGGGGGGATGGGCAAGAAGTCTGGGGGGAACAGAAGAAGTGACCACAAAAATGGTGATTGAACCTCAACCTTCATGTGAGAGTTAGAAACAGGTTGAGAACTGAGCACTGGAGAAATGCAAAGATACTTAAGAGACAGGTCCAGCTTGACAGGTGATAGGTTCAGCTTGACAGGTGATAGGTTAAGCTTGACAGGTGATAGGTTCAGCTTGACAGGTGATAGGTTCAGCTAGACAGGTGATAGGTTAAGCTTGACAGGTGATATGTTCAGCTTGACAGGAGACAGGTTCAGCTTGACAGGTGACAGGTTCAGCTTGACAGGTGACAGTTTCAGCTTGACAGGTGACATGTTCAGCTTGACAGGTAAAAGGTTCAGCTTGACAGGTGATAGGTTCAGCTTGACAGGTTATAGGTTCAGCATGACAGGTGATAGGTTCAGCTTGATAGGTGATAGGTTCAGCTTGACAGGAGATAGGTTCAGCTTGATAGGTGATAGGTTCAGCTTGACAGGTGACAGGTTCAGCTTGACAGGTGAAAGGGTCAGCTTGACAGGTGATAGGTTCAGCTTGACAGGTGATAGGTTCAGCTTGACAGGTGATACATTCAGTTTAACAGGTGATAGGTTCAGCTTGACAGGTGACAGGTTCAGCTTGACAGGTGACAGGTTCAGCTTGACAGGTGAAAGTTTCAGCTTGACAGGTGAGAGGTTCAGCTTGACAGGTGAGAGGTTCAGCTTGACAGGTGACATGTTCAGTTTGACAGGTAAAAGGTTCAGCTTGACAGGTGATAGGTTCAGCTTGACAGGTTATAGGTTCAGCATGACAGGTGATAGGTTCAGCTTGATAGGTGATAGGTTCAGCTTGACAGGAGATAGGTTCAGCTTGACAGGTGATAGGTTCAGCTTGACAGGTGATAGGTTCAGCTTGACAGGTGATAGGTTCAGCTTGACAGGTGATAGGTTCTGCTTCACAGGTGATAGGTTCTGCTTGACAGGCGATAGGTTCTGCTTGACAGGCGATAGGTTCAGCTTGACAAGTGATAGGTTTAGCTTGACAGGAGACAGGTTCAGCTTGACAGGTGATAGGTTCAGCTTGATAGGTGATACATTCAGCTTGAGAGGTGATAGGTTCAGCTTGACAGGTGATAGGTTCAGCTTACATGTGATAGGTTAAGCTTGACATGTGATAGGTTCAGCTTGACAGGTGATAGGTTCAGTTTGACAGGTGATAGGTTCAGCTTGACAGGTGATGGGTTCAGCTTGACAGGTGATAGGTTCAGCTTGACAGGTGATAGGTTCAGCTTGACAGGTGATAGGTTCAGCTTGACAGGTGATAGGTGCAGCTTGACAGATGATAGGTTAAGCTTGACAGGTGATACGTTCAGCTTCACAGGTGATAGGTTCAGCTTCACAGGTTATAGGTTCAGCTTCACAGGTGATACTTTCAGCTTCACAGGTGATATGTTCAGCTTCACAGGTGATAGGTACAGCTTCACTGGTGATAGGTTCAGCTTCACAGGTGATAGGTTCAGCTTGACAGGAGATAGGTTCAGCTTGACAGGTGATAGATTCAGCTTCACAGGTGATAGGTTCATCTTCACATGTGATAGGTTCAGCTTGACAGGTGATAGGTTCAGCTTGACAGGTGATAGATTCAGCTTCACAGGTGATAGGTTCAGCTTCACAGGTGATAGGTACAGCTCCACTGGTGATAGGTTCAGCTTCACAGGTGATAGGTTCAGCTTCACTGGTGATAGGTTCAGCTTGACAGGTGATAGATTCAGCTTCACAGGTGATAGGTTCAGCTTCACAGGTGATAGGTACAGCTCCACTGGTGATAGGTTCAGCTTCACAGGTGATAGGTTCAGCTTCACTGGTGATAGGTTCAGCTTCACATGTGATAGGTTGAGATTCACAGGTGATAGGTTCAGCTTCACAGGTGATAGGTTCAGCTTCACAGGTGATAGGTACAGCTTCACAGGTGATAGGTACAGCTTCACATGTGATAGGTTGAGATTCACAGGTGATAGATTCAGCTTCACAGGTGATAGGTTCAGCTTCACAGGTGATAGGTTCAGCTTGACAGGTGATAGGTTCAGCTTGACAGGTAAAAGGTTCAGCTTGACAGGTGATAGGTTTAGCTTGACAGGTTATAGGTTCAGCATGACAGGTGATAGGTTCAGCTTGATAGGTGATAGGTTCAGCTTGACAGGAGATAGGTTCAGCTTGACAGGAGATAGGTTCAGCTTGACAGGTGATAGGTTCAGCTTGACATGTGATAGGTTCAGCTTGACAGGTGATAGGTTCAGCTTGACATGTGATAGGTTCAGCTTGACAGGTGATAGGTTCAGCTTGACAGGTGATAGGTTCAGCTTCACAGGTGATAGGCTCAGCTTGACAGGTGATACCTGGAGTTTATCTGGAGTTCCGGGGGTCAATGTCCCGGCGGCCCGGTCTGTGACCAGGCCTCCTTGTGAATCAGACCCTAATCAACCAGGCTGTTACTGCTGGCTGCATGCAAACCAACGTACGAGCCACAGCCCAGCTGGTCAGGTACCGACTTCAGTTGCTTGTCCAGGCCATGTTGGCAACATGTACAATGACAATGTCATGTCCCATTAAAGTAAACTAACTGCACAACTGTGCTCAGTTGACTGGCCTACAGAATTTTCCAATGTCGCTGGTATCGATGAATGGGTAGAGATTTTTCTAAAAAACTTAAACGGATCATGAAAAGAGATTAAGTTGCCCATGGCTTACTAACAGCAGCGTAAGATCCATCAATGTGAAACATCAACATTAGAAAGAAATTAGAAGGGGCTTAATAAGTTTGGTTGAGAGGAATTACAGTTTTGATTATTAACCTAAATCTCGTTATGCAAAATGTGCCAAAATATATAGTGTTTAATATAATACAGTAACTTGTTAATCAATTACTTGTTAATTCAGTTGCTGCTAAACCACTAACTACCTCTGTTATAATATGAAAATGATGTTCAATTTGAACCATGATATGAATAACAAAACAAAAAGCAATACTGTGACTGGAACAATACACATATAACAAATAGTATTAAGTAGTCTGTTAAGCATTAGGTTTAGTCTGTCCAAAATGCCCCAGCATGATAATGACTTTCTTTGTACTTAGCAAATCAAAATTGTAATTACACATTATAAACTATGCAAAGAAATAAAATCCTTAATCCTTCATCCTTAAGGCAGACACAATGAAGAATTAACATATGAGATGATTACAGATACTAAGAGTAAGAATATATTTTTTTTATTAATATTAACAGGGGCCTGTCATCCAATTAATTGTTGCTTTTTTGTTTACCGTCAGATTTCCTTCAGTTTTGGTGCACAAGACGAAGTGTTTTCTCTAGTTCTTATAAATATTTATCAAAAAATTACCTCAAACAACAACTGAGAAAAGACTGGAAAAGGACTGATTTACAGAAAATGCCCTTTAGCAGGAAGGTGATCCTACATGGGACGACGTAAGGTTGTTTGGACACTTGGTGCCCAGAGAACATTGCTAATACTAATTTTCCCCGAGACCTTTCCTCTAAATAACTTTTCTTTATTTCACAAAAAAATAAAGTTTGTTAGTTTTTGGAATGTTGAAAAAAATCTGCCCTTTACTCCCACATAAACCCCAAAGTATTTGGAATATTTCCAAAATTCCCTCAAAAATAATTAGTGAAATCATTATTTTACCTTTTCTGTGAATATTATTCTGCTTAACTAAGTAATAAAGGCGTACCTTAGCGAAATAAGTGAATAAGGTACATCCGAGATATTGGCCTGGAATGCCGGCCGGCCCGCCGTCTTGAAAAAAAAAATCGCGAGAATCGCGTTTATTTCGGTGTACCCACAGGGAGGTGTGCTCAGTCCCACACTGTTCAATATTCTAATTAATGCATTACTTAATGCTATGCCTAGTCAGCCCCATCATTATGTGATTAGTTTTGCTGATGATATAATGATTCACACCACCGGATTCTCCAACACCCAAAACATTCTTAATCATGTACTAGCCTCGTGTCAGGACCTGGGGTTGATAATCTCTACTGATAAAACAAAGATACTCAATAGGCGTCCTCCTCGACAGAGAGGCACAGTTCGTCAGATCCAATAGCATGATGGGTCTCTTCTAGAATATGTAAGCAGATACAGGCATCTAGGCTTTGAGGTTCCACCACTTGGACCTGTTGTAACAAGACTTTGTCGCCAATACAAAGAAAGGCTGAGAGCACTTAGAGTTGTGGCAGGGCTTCACTCCAAGTATGGTGCTAATGTTAAAATTGTGAAAATGATGTATCTTGCTTATATTAGATCATTGGTTGATTATGCTGCGCCACTACTTGCTCTTGTGTCTGACTGGAAGCTTGGAGGGCTGGAAAAACTGCAGAACGAAGCAATGAGGATCATCCTAGGATGCCCTCGTACTGCCAAAATTTTAAATATGCAAAAAGAATTTGATATTCCAAGCATCAGAGATCGTGTTACTGAAAGAAATATCCTAATTGGGGTTAATATGTTCAGACAAGCTCATTCAAACCCCTGCACAGAAGCCCTCCAAACTTTCCTCAGCACTGGTGAACACTCCTCCAGATGGATCGAAAAAAACTGGAACCGACCTCCGCATGAATCAGATACATGATCTATGTCAAGTAAGGCAACAGCAGCACTTCTCTGCTCCATGGAATATTACCCCATTCCAAACTACCATTCCTCCATTTCCCCCCAAACTACTTCTTAAATCACAACCAAAACTTCGCCTTGAAGCCAAACATGATGCCTTAAGCTGTACTGATAACTTAGTCACACAGCATACACTCTCGCAAATTATTTACGTTGATGGTTCTGTTCACCAATCCACTGGTGCAGCTGGTAGTGCTGCTGTTGTCGTACAGAGTGATGGTTCTCTTACAGAATTTGGAGCTCGCATCAATAATTGGGCCTCTACCCTTCAGACAGAACTGTTTGCCATACTCCTTGCAGTGAAATGCATCTATGTATCTAAGATTGACAGTTTAATTGTAACTGATTCTCTGTCATCCATAAATGCTCTCAACTCATTAAGCATAAATTGCGGAATGCTTGTGTCAGAAGCCAGACACAGGTATGGTAAGATTGTGGACAGTGGAGTCAGAGTGCACATGCTGTGGATTCCATCTCACATTGGTCTTCAGATGCATGATAGAACTGATAAATTGGCTAAGCTGTATGCTTTCAAAGAGGGAGTAGATTGCAATCTTGGCTTGTCAGGTAGTAGTTTGAGAACAATAATACGAAAAGAGCTTCAACTGAATTTTATTGACATAAGACTCAGGGAGATTGACACCAGTGAGTCCATCTATCATCATTCTATCATGCAGGAGGAGCCACATGTCTATGGTGCATCCAACAAAATAAGCTGACTCTTGGATGTCACTACTGCCCGGCTCCGGCTGGGTTACAAGTATCTTTGGCAGGTTAAATCACCACCACCAGATGTAGACCAAACGAAATGTAAACTTTGCCAGATGGACTATTGTCACACCCTGCGTCATTATGTACTGGAGTGTGATAAAATTAATGAATTTAGAAACAACTCACTCAGAAGTGTTCAAGAAATGGCAAAGTATTTTATCCACAGTGGTATATTACAGACCATTCTGGAGAAATACCCTGACTTTGATAGCTGTAAATAAAGCATTACCACATATGTGCATGTGTGTGTGTGTGTGTGTGTGTGTGTGTGTGTGTGTGTGTGTGTGTGTGTGTGTGTATGTGTGTGCACTCACCTAGTTGAGATTGCAGGGGTCGAGTCCAAGCTCCTGTGTGTGTGTGTGTGTGTGTGTGTGTGTGTGTGTGTGTGTGTGTGTGTGTGTGTGTGTGTGTGTGTGTGTTTGTGTGTGTGTGAGTGTGTGTGTTTGTGTGTGTGTGTGTGTTTTGTGTGCGTGTATGTGTATGAGTGTGTGTGTGTGTGTGTGTATGTGTGTGTGTGTGTGTATGTGTATGTGTGTGCACTCACCTAGTTGAGATTGCAGGGGTCGAGTCCAAGCTCCTGTGTGTACTCACCTATTTGTACTCACCTATTTGTGGTTGCAGGGGTCGAGTCCTAGCTCCTGGCCCCGCCTCTTCACCGGTTGCTACTAGACCCTCTCTCTCCCCGCTCCATGAGCTTTATCAAACCTCGTCTTAAAACTGTGTATGGTTCCTGCCTCCACTACGTCATTTTCTAGGCTATTCCACTGCCTTACAACTCTATGACTGAAGAAATACTTCCTACTATCTCTCTGACTCATTTGTGTCTTCAACTTCCAATTGTGGCCTCTTGTTTCTGTGTCCCCTCCCTGGAACATCCTGTCCTTGTCCACCTTGTCTATTCCACGCAGTATTTTATATGTCGTTATCATGTCTCCCCTGACCCTCCTGTCCTCCAGTGTCGTCAGGCCGATTTCCCTTAATCTTTCTTCATAGGACATTCCCCTTAGCTCTGGAACTAACCTTGTTGCAAACCTTTGTACTTTCTCTAGTTTCTTGACGTGCTTTATCAAGTGCGGGTTCCAAACAGGTGCTGCATACTCCAGTATGGGCCTGACATACACGGTGTACAGTGTCTTGAATGATTCCTTACTAAGGTGTCGGAATGCTGTTCTCAGGTTTGCCAGGCGCCCATATGCTGCACCAGTTATCTGATTGATGTGTGCTTCCGGAGACATGCTCGGTGTTATACTCACCCCAAGATCTTTCTCCTTGAGTGAGGTTTGCAGTCTTTGGCCACCTAGCCTATACTCTGTCTGTGGTCTTCTGTGCCCTTCCCCTATCTTCATGACTTTGCATTTGGCAGGATTAAATTCGAGAAGCCATTTGCTGGACCAGGTGTCCAGTCTGTCCAGGTCTCTTTGAAGTCCTGCCTGGTCCTCATCAGATTTAATTCTCCTCATTAACTTCACATCATCTGCAAACAGGGACACTTCTGAGTCTAACCCTTCCGTCATGTCGTTCACAGATACCAAAAATAGCACTGGTCCTAGGACCGACCCCTGTGGGACCCCGCTCGTCACAGGTGCCCACTGTGATACATCATTACGTACCATGACTCGTTGTTGCCTCCCTGTCAGGTATTCTCTGATCCATTGCAGTGCTCTTCCTGTTATATGCGCCTGATGCTCTAGCTTCTGCACTAATCTCTTGTGAGGAACTGTGTCAAAGGCCTTCTTGCAGTCCAAGAAGATGCAATCAACCCACCCCTCTCTCTCTTGTCTTACTTCTGTTATTTTATCATAAAACTCCAGAAGGTTTGTGACACAGGATTTGCCTTCCGTGAATCCGTGCTGGTTGGCATTTATACTCCTGTTCCGTTCCAGGTGCTCCACCACTCTCCTCCTGATAATCTTCTCCATAATTTTGCATACTATACACGTCAATGACACAGGTCTATAGTTTAGTGCCTCTTTTCTGTCTCCTTTTTTGAAAATGGGAACTACATTTGCCGTCTTCCATACCTCAGGTAGTTGCCCAGTTTCCAGGGATGTGTTGAAGATTGTGGTAAGTGGTACACACAACATATCTGCTCCCTCTCTAAGGACCCATGGAGAGATGTTGTCCGGTCCCATTGCCTTTGAGGTATCGATGTCCCTTAGCAGTTTCTTCACCTCCTCCTCATCTGTACGTATGTCGTCCAACACTTGTTGGTGTATTCCTTGTTGGTGTCCCCATCTTGTCTGTCCCCCCAGAGTCCTTCCTGTCTCTACTGTAAATACTTCCTTAAATCTCGTGTTGAGCTCCTCACATACCTCTTGATCGTTTCTTGTGAGTTCTCCACCTTCTTTCCTCAGCCTTATCACCTGGTCCTTGACTGTTGTCTTCCTCCTAATGTGGCTATACAGCAGTTTCGGGTCAGATTTGACTTTCGATGCTATGTCGTTTTCATACTGTCGCTGGGCCTCCCTCCTTATCTGCGCATACTCGTTTCTGGCTCTTCTACTAATCTCCTTGTTTTCCTGGGTCCTATGCCTCCTGTACCTTTTCCATTCTCTGTTGCACTTAGTTTTTGCCTCCCTACACCTTCGGGTAAACCAAGGACTCGTTTTGGTCTTCCTATTATTTCTGTTTCCCTTGGGAACAAAACTTTCCTCTGCCTCCTTGCACTTTGTTGCCACATATTCCATCATCTCGTTTACTGATTTTCCTACCATTTCTCTGTCCCACTGAACCTCCTGCAGGAAGTTTCTCATACCTGTGTAGTCCCCCCTTTTATAGTTTGGCCTATCCCCTTCAGTTCCTGTTACCTTCTCCACTTGTAACTCTACTATATAGTCAAAACTCAGAACCACATGATCGCTAGCTCCAAGGGGCCTCTCGTAAGTGATGTCCTCGATGTCTGAACTGCTCAGGGTGAACACAAGATCCAGTCTTGCTGGCTCATCCTCCCCTCTCTCTCTGGTTGTGTCCCTGACATGTTGATGCATGAGGTTTTCAAGTACCACATCCATCATCTTGGCTCTCCATGTTTCGGGACCCCCATGTGGCTCCAGGTTTTCCCAGTCGATCTCCCTGTGGTTGAAATCGCCCATTACCAGTAACTTTGCTCTGCTCGAGTGAGCTCTTCTTGCCACCTCAGCCAGTGTGTCCACCATCACCCTGTTGTTTTCTTCGTACTCCTCTCTTGGCCTCCTGCAGTTCTGTGGTGGGTTATACATCACTCCAATGACTACTTTATGTTCTCCGGACTGAATTGTACCTACAATGTAGTCTCTTTCTCCAATCATGTCCATGCCTTCCATTTCCTCAAATCCCCATTGGTGTTTTATGAGCAGTGCAACCCCTCCTCCCCCTCTACTCCTTCTATCTTTCCTCAGGATCTGATATCCTGTTGGGAAGATTGTGTCTGTTATTGTCTCAGCGAGTTTTGTTTCTGTGACTGCTATGATGTCTGGGGATTTTTCACTGATTCTTTCATTCCACTCCTCATGTTTATTCGTTATTCCATCTGCGTTTGTGTACCAAACCTTTAGTTTCTTTTCTATCATTGTGGTCATGCAAGTATATTGGGGTTGGGGGAGCGAGAGCCTTGGTGGGGGCCTATATGGGGCTGTGGTGTAGGTGGGGTATGTGTTGATGGGGGTGGGGTCAGAATGCCCATAAGGGACAGCTGTTGGGGTGAGGTTTGTGA
>NC_091366.1:21969083-21971583 GCF_038502225.1 Cherax quadricarinatus
TCGGTGTTATGGTCACCCCAAGGTCTTTCTCCCTGAGTGAGGTCTGTAGTCTTTGTCCACCTAGCCTATACTCTGTCTGCGGTCTTCTTTGCCCCTCCCCAATCTTCATGACTTTGCATTTGGCTGGATTGAATTCGAGAAGCCAGTTGCTGGACCACATGTCCAGCCTGTCCAGGTCTCTTTGCAGTCCTGCCTCATCCTCGTCCAATTTAATTCTTCTCATCAACTTCACGTCATCTGCGAACAGGGACACTTCAGAGTCTATTCCTTCCATCATGTCGTTCACATATATCAAAAATAGCACTGGTCCTAGAACTGACCCCTGTGGGACCCCGCTCGTAACAGGCGCCCACTGTGATACCTCTTCACGTACCATGACTCGTTGCTGCCTCCCTGTCAGGTATTCCCTTATCCATTGCAGTGCCCTCCCTTTTACGTGCGCCTGATCCTCCAGCTTCTGCACTAATCTCTTGTGGGGAACTGTGTCAAAGGCCTTCCTGCAGTCTAGGAAAACGCAATCTACCCACCCCTCTCTCTCGTGTCTTACTTCTGTTACCTTGTCATAAAACTCCAGGAGGTTTGTGATACAAGATTTGCCTTCCATGAACCCATGCTGGTTTTCATTTATAATCTTGTTCCTTTCCAGGTGTTCGACCACTCTCCTCCTGATAATCTTCTCCATGACTTTGCACACAATACATGTCAGAGACACAGGTCTGTAGTTTAGTGCCTCGTTTCTGTTTCCTTTCTTAAATATGGGGACTACATTAGCTGTCTTCCATTTCTCAGGTAGTTGCCCAGTTTCAAGGGATGTGTTGAAGATTGTGGTTAGAGGCATGCACAGCATCTCTGCTCCTTCTCTAAGGACCCATGGGGAGATGTTGTCCGGTCCCATCGCCTTTGAGGTGTCAAGGTCACTTAAGAGCTTCTTCACCTCCTCCTCAGTTGTTCGTATGTCATCCAACACTTGTTGGTATATTCCCTCTTGATGTTCCCTTCTGTGCTGTCTTCCCACAGCCCTTCCTGTCTCTACTGTAAAAACTTCCTTAAATCTCCTGTTCAGCTCCTCACATACCTCCTGATCATTTCTTGTGAGTTCTCCACCTTCTGTCCTTAATCTGATCACCTGGTCTTTGACTGTTGTCTTCCTCCTGATGTGGCTATACAACAGTTTCGGGTCAGTCTTGATTCTCGATGCTATGTCATTTTCATACTGTCGCTGGGCCTCCCTCCTTACCTGTGCGTACTCATTCCTGGCTCTGCGACTGATCTCCCTATTTTCGTGTGTTCTCTGCCTTCTGTACTTTTTCCATTCTCTATTGCATTTTGTTTTTGCCTCCTTACAACGTCGGGTAAACCAGGGGCTCGTTCTGGTCTTCCCGTTGTTACTGTTGCCCTTGGGAATAAACCTTTCCACTGCCTCCTTGCATTTTGTTGTTACATATTCCATCATTTCATTTACTGGCTTTCCTGCCAGTTCTCTGTCCCACTGGACCTCCCGCAGGAAGTTCTTCAACCCTATGTAGTCCCCTCTTTTATAGTCAGGCTTTTCCCATTCAACTCCTGTTATTCTCTCCACTTGCAGCTCTACTATATATTCAGAGCACAGAACCACGTGGTCGCTAGCTCCTAGGGGACTCTCATACTTGATGTCCTCAATATCTGAGCTGCCCAGGGTGAACACAAGGTCCAATCTTGCTGGTTCATCCTCCCCTCTCACTCTGGTAGTGTCCTTAACATGTTGGTGCATAAGGTTTTCCAGCACCAAGTCCAACATCCTGGCTCTCCATGTTTCGGGACCCCCATGTGGCTCCAGGTTTTCCCAGTCAATCTCCCTGTGGTTGAAATCCCCCATAACCAGCAACTTTGCTCTGCTGGAGTGAGCTCTTCTTGCCACCTCAGCAAGTGTGTCCACCATTGCTCTGTTGCTCTCTTCATATTCCTCTCTTGGCCTCCTGCAGTTCTGTGGTGGATTATACATCACTGCAATGACCACTTTGTGTTCCCCAGACTGAAGTGTACCTGCTATGTAGTCTCTTTCTCCTGTCTCATCTATTCCTTCCATTTTCTCGAATTTCCATCTGTTTTTTACGAGCAGAGCAACCCCACCTCCCCGCCTGCCCCTTCTATCTTTCCTCATAATCTGGTATCCTGGTGGGAAGATTGCATCTGTTATTGTCTCCATGAGTTTTGTTTCTGTAACTGCTATGATGTCTGGGGACTTCTCATTGATTCTTTCTTGCCATTCCTCCTGTTTATTCGTTAATCCATCTGCATTTGTGTACCAAACCTTCAACTTCTGTTCTAATACTGTAACTGTGGTGCGGGGGGTGGAAACAGAGGGATCGGTGTGTGATGGTTGGTTTGGATTGTTCAGTTGCCTTGGGGGTGTCGTGGCTGGAGTCCTTCTGCAGGTGTTTCTGGGGGGTGCACTTGACCTTCCATTTGATCCTGGATTATTCTGCTCTCCTTTTTCATTTCCTCCCATTTCTCCTTTCGT
>NC_091366.1:21975209-22035209 GCF_038502225.1 Cherax quadricarinatus
TTTAAGTAAAGTGGGAAGGGTAATTGAGATTTTTGGGAATGCTACTGGGATGAGAGTTAATAAGCAGAAATCACGGTTGTTGGAGGTAGGCAATTGGGTAGGAGGGACCTTGGGGGATGAGTTTGGCTGGATAACTGTAGATAGGCTAAAGATTTGTGGGATTTTGTATTTAGCAGATGTACAGGAGAGCAGGAGGGTTAATTCAGAAATGGTAATGGACAGAGCTTTGAGTAGGCTCAGGAGTCTAAGGGCCGGGGATGTAACCTTGCATCAAAGGGTTGTGGTGGTAAATACGCTGATTTATAGTAAGGTGTGGGGAGTGGCGGAAATTTACCCCTTAAGAAGTCAGGATATTATGGAATTACAAAGAAGAGCCTTAAGGTATGTGTGGGGTTTTGGGAGGGCGTGGTTGGGTAAAGATGTGGTAATGACTGCGGTAAGACAGGGAGGATTGGGATTGATGGCATTAGGGTCCAGGGTGAAGGCGCTATATGTGAAGCAGAGGTATATTCGGGCAGCGGGGGAAAGGGGTCTTCGGGTGGGGGAGGTGATGGGGGATATCCGCAAATGGTGGGGTGGCAGGGACTTAGTGGAGTGTGAAGATATGTTGCGGTTTATGTTAAAGGTACGCAATGTTAAAAAACTCAAGGTAAAACGGTTAGTGGGTGTGGGTCGTCGTCAGGAATCAATGCAAGGGATGGCAGTGTATCCCACATATGATTGGAGAGTGATATGGGTGGAATTTAGTAAATTAAGAATACCGGCAAGAGCGAGGGAATTAGTTTATAGATTTCTTATGGGGACGTTAGCATCGAAAGAGGTGCTAAGACGAATGGGTTTTGTGAGAGAGGCATCATGCGGTTTTTGTGGAGAAGTTGAAACGGCTTTTCATGTAGTATATTTTTGTTCTGCTTTGGAGGTGGTAAGATTGTGGTTGAAGAGGGTTTTCTTTTTATTGGGGGGGGGACAGATATCAACCCTCAGGGCTTTAATGTTAGATATGGGAGGGGTACCCAAAGAGGTGGGGAGGGCTATCAGATACGTAATAGTTGATTACTTGCATGTTTCTTGGGGGATGAGGGAGGTGGAGGGAAACATTAGGATAAAAGCGTTGGCGGCGTGTTTTTATAGGACAGCATGTAGGAACAAACAATTATATGGGGGAAGGTGGGTAATTAGTTTTCCGGAGGGATATCGTGAGCTTACTGTTGAACGTCTACTCCGTTTGGTGACGGGGTGAGAGGCAAGTGGTTGGTCTCTTCAGTGGTGTGTCCTCTTGGAGTGATTGGAAGCCTGATGAGGAAGGTTGATTGGTTTGCAAGGTGGTAGATGTGGGTAAAGTTTTTTTTTTGCAGGGAGCCGTCGGGGGCTCCGGGGTATGTAGACCTTTATGAATTTGTAAAATCACAGAGTCAAAAGTAGTATGTGATTTTCTGTTTTTTCTCTTATTGTTATAAGAACCATTTTATATAGGGGGTTTATATTTATATGTATATTGTGAGGATATGTTTTATACATTCGAATCTGATGTTAGATTTATCCTTGTCATATGTCTCTTTTTTATCGTATTGAATGGGTACAAAATGACCTATGTACCAAAATATAAAAGTATTTGATGGGGTTTATATATACCCTTCATTTGACTGGAAGGTCATATTATATATTGAGTGTTAATCGGTAACATTAATTTTGTGTGTGTGTAGGTGTGTTTGTGGGAACCAATGTCTTAGGTATAGTTCTATCATTGGATGTAATATTTTTTTAGTTTATTTGGTGAAAAGTCATTTAGTGCTTTATTTCTATGTATGATCCAGTTTGTTCTGTACGAACAAATG
Organism: Cherax quadricarinatus; assembly: GCF_038502225.1. Taxonomy (NCBI): domain Eukaryota; kingdom Metazoa; phylum Arthropoda; class Malacostraca; order Decapoda; family Parastacidae; genus Cherax; species Cherax quadricarinatus. The sequence continues at coordinate 21,977,045 of NC_091366.1, forward strand.
CACATACACGTATGTGTGTATAAGCATGCGTATATGTATATATATATATATATATATATATATATATATATATATATATATATATATATATATATATATATATATATATATATATATATATATATATATATGTTTGTAGGACTCATTCCTACATGTTTTATAATGACTCCGACTGTTTGTTTGGAAGTCGGTTGGTTGGGTTATTTTAGTAGAATTTGTTATATCAATGTGTTACAATCTTTTTTGTGTACCTGACATTGTCTGCCACTTCTGTTTTGGATGTTATGTATTTTAGTTTGTCTAGTTTTTTTTTTTAGTGATAAGTCTTTTTTGTTTGTTTGTTTGTTTGTTCTAGTATAATCCAGTCTGTGCTGTAAGAACATATGTGCACATACATGTATGTGTATATGTGCATGTGTATGTATATACATATATACATGATTATAGGACTTATTCCTACGTGTTTTATGACTCCGACGTTCTGTTTTGTAGTCGGTATGTTTTTTTTTTTTTTTTTTTTTTTTTTTTTTTTTTTTTTTTTTCCCGTAAACGGGTTGGGTTTCTTACGGTAGAATTTCGTTATATCAATATGTTAAAATGGTTTTTTTGTTTATTGTGTGTGTACTGACATTGTCTGTCACGGTTTTGGATTTGCTAATTGTCGGCTTGTATCATGTGTATGTTGTTTTTTAATAAAATATAAAAAAAAAAAGTTGCAGTGTAACTTGGCCTACACTGGCTGGCTTGGAGCGCTGTTTCACCTGGATCAGCTAAACTCGCCCTTATCCCATATGTAGATAATGGCGACTAGTTAAGGATACTGGTGAATAGGAAAGTCGAGGAAGGGACACTCACCTCACTAGACACACGCAGTATGGGTGTAAGTGGCATGCGGGTCTTATAGTGCCATTTTCAAGGTCACCCAGCAGGCCAGACATTCCTCACTCATTTTAAGCCTACGTAGGTACTGATGGTAGCACAATGTCCTAAGTCAGCGTAATCCACTCGTGCAAATATTTACAACAGATCTGCAGCACTTGCGGAACTCACATATTCGAGTACCAGCGGGGCAGCAAAATATGCCTCTACACTGCACGTTGAAAGAGGCGAACAGCTGAGTTTAAAGGTGGAGAGTTGGGGACACAGGAGAACAGCAGGGGCAACTGAGCACGCACATTCTCCTTTCTTCACATAGTCAATATGGGCGAAAGTCTCAGGCAGGTGATGCAGTGCCTCGCTCAAGGTCACTGACTGAGGCAGACTACTCAAGAGTTACCAAACACTGCAATACTCGTACAAATAGTTACTTTTATCACACGTGTCTTGGAATGAAAGACGTATTTTCAGTGTGTGCTACTTTTGATTGTCATTGTTGTATTCAACGACCATTGTACCTCATAGTCTTAATTGTGTTTAATATCTACAGAATCTATCTCCTTTTTTACAACTTACCACATCACTGTTCTATCTTATTTTATTATAAACTAACCATAACTTGTCCTCAATAATTCTACATCACTTTAAGAAATACTCAGTTGCCCAATTTTATTCTAAAATCTCTATTATTGCCCAATTTTGCTTTAAACTATATTGACAAAGCTTATTGTAAACTTCTTTTGTTGACCCTTTTAATTCTATACTTTTTTAAACTAGTATTTTCAACTACAACTTTTATATTATCCTGTCTACCATCTTACAAGCATATTATAACCAAGCGATTGCCAATTTTATTTCTATCATTTTTTTTTTATTCTTTTGCTACCTTAACTTGTGTATTTTATCCTGTCAATTTAAATCTAGTTATACTCTAATTCTTGTAAACAACTTATATAAGACCTTAGTGCAATTACAATTGAGAGTTTTGTGCCTTTTTTTATATCATTAGATTAAACTCATTTGTACTATAGTTCATTCTAGCTCAATACATAGTCAATACCAAATTCATTATATTAGACCATAGTGCATTTACTAGTGAGAGACTGGTGCTATTTTTAATTTGTATTTTTATATTATTAGATTAAACCTAGTTATACTATAGCTCATTCTAGCTCAAAACATAGACTCCACAAAGTCATTATATTAGACCTTAGTGCAATTACAAGTGAGAGTCTTGTTCTATTTTTAATTTGTATTTTTATATTACTAGTTTATACATAGTTGTACTTTAGTTCATTCCAGCACAACACATAGACAACATCAACTTCATTATGTGTAGTAGTGACTATACTCAACATGACCAAAATACTCTGGCTATATACTTGTCCAAACTTCCCACCACTACAGATATCAGTACTAGAACTCAACACACAACTCAGGATATAAATAACCATAATTTAAACCTAGAAGATGATTGATCACGTTGACCCTGATCTAAACCTCCATAATCTGACACCCAATCAAAACCTATTGGAAAGTAAGTGCCTTTATTACACAGCATCACAAGCCAGCATTATCCTAAACAATGCTAAAAGTCTATCAGTACTTAACTACAACATCAGCTCCTTAAGCAAACACTATGATGACCTCCTGGCACTCCTTGAATCACTAAAGACACCCTTCTCCTGCATTATTCTTACTGAGACCTGGGTTAAGCAGGACACAATAGATATCTACCCTTTACCAGGATACACAGCAATTCACAACTGCAGGCCAAACCAAGTTGGGGTGGTATTGCAATCTATTACTCTAACCAGTTATCTTGTATTAGCACCACTTGCTTTAGTGATGAATATGGGAAATACATTTTTGCTAATTTTACTGTAAAAAACCTTAAGACACCTATAACAATCGGTGCCATTTACCAGATACCTCACACAAACATCCCAAATTTCAGTGAGAAATTAAAGTCACTAATAACAAACAGACAAATGAATAAGCACCACCTTCTCTTAGCTGGAGACTTCAACATCAACCTTGGCTTACTAGATGATCAGCCTGTAACTGATTTCATCAACAATATGAACAACACACTTCTCATACCAACAATAACTAAACCAACCAGGCTCACTGAAACAAGTGCAACCATAATAGACCACATATAGACCAATATACTAGCCCCCCTTAAATCAGGGATAATCACAGATAGCACTACAGACCACTACCCTACCTTCCTCCTGACAAACATTAGTAAACCACCACTTGAATACAACAAAGTCTCATTTAGACTCCATGATGAGGCCTCAATAAGGAAGTTCACAGCTGACCTAGAGACTGTTGACTGGCCTACAGAATTCTCCAAGGCCAATGGTACTGATGACTGGACAGACATTTTTCTTAACAAATTACTTAGACTATACAACAAACATTGTCCTATAAAAACGAAATAGATCACAAACAAACGGCTTGGTTGCCCATGGCTAACCAGCACCATTCTGAAATCCATTGACAAGAAACACCAATATGAAAAGCAATGTGGAAATTTATTCGGTCCCTAAAGTTCCACAGGACAGATACGACGTACAAAGGGGTCCCAGCATAGCCGTAATGGGACGGCTGAGCTGGATGGCCCTTAAACCCTCCCAAACAAACAGCATTCTCTCTAGTTGGCGGGGATTGTTGGTAAGCTTATTTAATTTATAGATTTACCCTTCAGGGAAGGAGTAGGTAGTTTTACTGGTAGTACACTAATATTAGGATTATTGAGGCAACTGTAGATAATAATAATGTAGACCTCAGACCTTAACATAGGTAGTAATAGGCCGATAATGTAGGCAAACACTAGGATAAGTTAGCTATGGAGAACTGGCAGCCCTAGTTTGAGCGAAGAGACGAGGGTCTGGAAGAGAGACCAGCTCGTTCTTCTTAAGACAGACACCAACTGGACAGGACGTGCTGTGATCAGCAGACGGCGCCCCCACGTGTCTTCACATTTGAGACCTGGGGAAATCTGGTAGAGGCACCTCGATGTACCGTAGATGACCTCTGTCAGGCCCATACAGTAAGACAAGACCTCCACTTTATCTCGTAGATTTCTGGCCAGTGTCTGGGGAGAATTGTGAGTGAGTTTGATCTGTGGGCCCGGTGTACAACAGGCAGTGCATGCCCAGTAAGTACCAGTGTCTCAGGGCAGTCTGGAAGCTAGTGTCCGTGTCTGCATAGTTATACTAGGGGATACATACCCTCTTGGATATAGGAATTTCTGAGGTGCAGGCAGGACACTAATAACGATTGAATATTGCAGGAATTAAGGCTCCCGGTTGCACGTGGTTTCTCAGGGGAAGTCCAAAGGGGCTAAGGCTAAGCTTAGGGAAGTTGAAGATCAGGATATATGCTGCAACACCAAGTAAGTTAGTCCTTTATATGTGCATGCAGGCGAGTTTCTTGCAACATCAATCATTTGTGAAAATCTGTCCTATAAGCCACTTGTGAGGCTGAGGTACCCAAATCAGAGCTCGGTGTTAACAGAGTTTGCCAGGGTAGGCGACTCACTTGGAGGCAGTCCACACAAATTTTCACAAAAGTGGTCCTTCGAAAACCATGATGTGGAACAGCTAGGTTAAGCTACCATAGCTAGGCCACAGTTAGGAACCAGTTTAACAGAGTTAGGTTAAGTTAGCACACCTAGGCCCAGAGTTACACAGAGCTAGGCCAAGCTGACTATACACAGAAGTTGTTATTTGCAGTAATTTACAGGCAGGCCAGATAGGCTAGAGAAGCTTGTGAATTTAATTATTTACAGTGATTACAAGTAATCCAGAGTAGGAGACTTGTGTGTTGATTACTTACAGTGGATTTGCAAGGTAGCCACAGTTAGGCTAGGCTTGTGCAATATTTACAACAGTTATAGTAGCTAGGACAGATTTAACCTAGTTATTATTTACAGGGAGTTATAAAGCCAGGTTTAAGCTATAGCACACTAGCTAGGTTAGGATTTACCTTATCCAACCATCCACGCTAGACAGAGTAAACTGGGTAGTTAGGCCAAGCTATTTACATACATTATTCATTTACTGTTTCACAAGTTGATTTGTTGAATTTATTTGTGTTAACCAAGTGATTTTTAATTTGTATACTGCACTTTTTATTGTGTGATTTTCATTGTCTTTGATTCATGTTAATGTGGGATTTGTGAATTGTACCTGAGACTAGGTTAAGTCCTATAATTATTTGCTGGCATTGTACAGGAAAGTGCTAGGTTAAGCTTTCACATCGATACACATTTTGATTGGGATTTGAGAGCTAACAGTGTACATTTTTGATTCAGAGTAGTCAATATAATTAAGGGAATTGTTAAGCTTGTTGAGAAGCCTTGAGACTCGTTCATTCTCATCTAATATCGTTCGTGCTGTGGGGTGGGCTAATTGAAGTACAAATTAGTACCGTGATCATAACTAAACCGCAACTATGGTAGGTGAAGATGTAATACCAGCTGTCCCAGCTCTAAGTCAATTAAAGCAGTCTATGGGAGCCTATAAGGGGCGCCTGAGCAAAGCATGTGAGGAGTGTCATACGGTCAGGCAAAATCAGGACGTAGACTGGGAGGAACTGGAGAGTTGTCTGAAACCTTTGGAGCAAAGACTGGAGGCCTTTGAGAAATCATTTATCCTTTATGAGACAGAGGCCTATACTACAGGTGAGTCTGAATATACAGTCGAAGTAGCAAGGACAGACTATGACGAACGAAGGGCAGAGTGTAAAGCCGAGATGAGACTCTGTAGGCAGTTAATAAAGACTTTGAAGGCCGGTACAGCAGGGGGAGCAAATGTTTCAAGGAACACGAACAACAGCACGCCTGTTAATATGTTGCCCAGATTGCCCCAGTTGAATTTACCAACGTTCGACGGAACCTTAACAGAGTACATTGCTTTCTGGGATCAGTTTAAAGCCCAGATAGATGACAGAGACGATTTGTCAGATGCCGTCAAATTACAATATTTACGTTCACAGCTCAAGGGTAAAGCCTTGGACTTGGTCCGGCATTACCAAACCACCGACACCAATTACCAACATGCCAAAGACCAATTAAAGGACACGTTTGGCAACACTGAGGAGATAAAGGTAGCTATACCTTATCAGTTGTTGGATCTGGAGGCTTGTCGCCATGATCGTCAGAGCCTAGAGAAGTTCCGAATCGAAGTTATGAATTTGACGAATAGTCTTAAAGATTTACATGATTGGGGTAAGTCGGAATGGTTCATCAGTCAGGTGATTCAGAGGAAACTGGCTGGCACTACAGTGCATGAGTTACACTTAAATATCAGACGAATAGGTTCACGATACAACAAATCGTTGAGGGGTTGGGAGATCTCGTTTCTCATTTGAGTATAGGTGTGAGAGAAGAGTCACCACCATCGCCACATAAAAACCCAGAAAGTCAAAGATCTCGAGAGATCAGTCTAAAGCTCATACGACTAACGTTGGAGTGTACTATTGTAAAGAGGTGTCTAAGTTAAGAACCTCTAAGCAGAACCTCAGAGGCACTCATGCCAGAATATGCGTGTTCTGCGAAGGCGAACACGCTAGCACGAGTTGCTCGGAGTATATAACACTGAGCAACTCATGCCAGAATATGCGTGTTCTGCGAAGGCGAACACGCTAGCACGAGTTGCTCGGAGTATATAACACTGAGCAGTAGGCAACAAAGACTAAGGAAGTTGAGACTCTGCTTCAAGTGTTGCAGGGAACACTTTGCGAGAGACTGTGGCACCCAGCTCAGTGAGTGTCGAGTCTGTTGCAAAGGTAAGCACCATACTGCACTATGTCCCAATAATTTAAGGGAACCCCAGGCTAGTAGGGATATCTCTCAGGTAGAGATAGAAAGTGAGTCTGAGCCTGAAATGGTAGCCAGCGTGATTAGTGGAAGTAAAGTCTCTAATCTGAGTGAGAATCACGGAGGTGCTGCCCTACCTACAGTCATGGCAAAGGTTGTGATTGGGCACAGGTCTGAAACAACCCGATTATTCTTTGACCCAGGAGCACAAGTATCCTTGATAACAAAGAAGTTGGTGGCTAAATTAAAGTTGAAGGCCACAAAGAAAGTTAGTATGATGTTGAGAGGGGCTATAAGTCAGGTCCCACCCAAATCTTATGATGTGGTGGATGTCACAGTCAAATTAGGTGGACATAGCAGAGACATTACAGCCTTGGTGGTAGAGACATTACCCAGGGCAATTACAGCGAGAGGTCTTGCTGCAGCAGCTAAGCGATAGAAAGACCTTGACGTGAAGCTGGCAGACCAGGGAATTACCACTGACACAGTCAGAAATGTAGGTATCCTGGTGGGAGCCAATCATATAGATGACTTCCTGTCTACACGACGGATGTTTAAGGAAGGAATTGGTTTATACAGATCCCCAGTAGGATACATCATAGGCGGCAGGATTCCACCTGAATTCCCTGCCAAGCCAGATAGAGGAGAAGCTGTCCCCATGATAGCTGGGGGAGTAGTGATAATGAGTACCAGTATACACGATGAACCGCCAGGGAGGCTGAACCAGGTACGGAGTGACGAACATTTGGCCACCTTGGGAAAACACTTTTACAGGGTACGTAAAGAGGGAGATAGATTGCCCTTAAATCCAGGGAACCTCGTAACAGTGGGAGGAAAGGCTACCAAATCGTGTGGGCCACTGTGTGGGAAAGTACGGAGCCACTCAGTCAAGGCTAGACATACGAAAGATGTTAAAGTTAAAGCATAGGGTGCTAAGACCACCGGAACCAACATGTTTGGACCCCCAGAGGTCCACGCAGGGGAAACTGGACGGTTGAAGTTAGACCGGAGTCTGCTTGATGAGAGTGGCCGGATGGCACTCATGTCCAGGGTCCGCCGTGGGGGCTCTCGGAAGGTGAACTTGATTTAGACTTAGCGCCTACCTTCGCCCGCGGGAGGATGTGGAAATTTATTTGGTCCCTAAAGTTCCACAGGACAGAAACGACGTATGAAGAGGTCCCAGCATAGCCATAATGGGACAGCTGAGCTGGATGGCCCTTAAACCCTCCCAAACAAACAGCATTCTCTCTAGTTGGCGGGGAATGTTGGTAAGCTTATTTAATTTATAGATTTACCCTTCAGGGAAGGAGTTAGTTTTTTAGTTTAATATGTTTATTATGCACCCCATACCCATCCTGTGGGCGGTAGTCAAAAGATTACAGAGGTACATAATTGGTCCAGGGACTGGACTCCAAAGTTTTGATAGCTGAGCAAGTTACAGAGGTAATGAACTCACAATTTACAAAGGTAATGAACTCACAATTTACAAAGGTAATGAACTCACAATTTACAAAGGTAATGAACTCCAGGTAAGTCTGGTCACAATCATGACAAGTTACAAAGGTATTTACAGATTACAGAGGTACATAATGGGTCCAGGGACTGGGCCCCCAAAGTTTTGATAGCTGAACTAGGTACAAAGGTAATGAGCTCACAAGTTACAAAGGTAATGAATTCTGTAGAATGGTTACTTACGTTTATACTTTGGCTACAATCATGAACAAATTATAGAGTAATGAGCAATTCGTAGGTAGTTTTACTGGTAGTACACTAATGTTAGGATCATTGAGGCAACTGTATATAATAACAATGTAGACCTAAGACCTTAACATAGGTAGTAATAGGCCGATAATGTAGGCAAACACTAGGATAAGTTAGCTATGGAGAACTGGCAGCCCTAGTTTGAGCGAAGAGACGAGGGTCTGGAAGAGAGACCAGCTCGTTCTTCTTAAGACAGACACCAACTGGACAGGACGTGCCGTGATCAGCAGACGGCGCCCCCCACGTGTCTTCACATTTGTGACCTGGGGAAATCTGGTAGAGGCACCTCGATGTACCGTAGATGACCTCTGTCAGGCCCATACAGTAAGACAAGACCTCCACTTTATCTCGTAGATTTCTGGCCAGTGTCTGGGGAGAATTGTGAGTGAGTTTGATCTGTGGGCCCGGTGTAAAACAGGCAGTGCATGCCCAGTATGTACCAGTGTCTCAGGGCAGTCTGGAGCTAGTGTCCGTGTCTGCATAGTTATACTAGGGGATACATACCCTCTTGGATATAGGAATTTCTGAGGTGCAGGCAGGACACTAATAACGATTGAATATTGCAGGAATTAAGGCTCCCGGTTGCACGTGGTTTATGAGGGGAAGTCCAAAGGGGCTAAGGCTAAGCTTAGGGAAGTTGAAGATCAGGATATATGCTGCAACACCAAGTAAGTTAGTCCTTTATACGTGCATGCAGGCGAGTTTCTTGCAACATCAATCATTTGTGAAAATCTGTCCTATAAGCCACTTGTGAGGCTGAGGTACCCACCTCAGAGCTCGGAGTCAACAGAGTTTTTCAGGGTAGGCGACTCACTTGGAGGCAGTCCACACAAATTTTCACAAAAGTGGTCCTTCAAAAACCGTGATGTGGAATAGCTAGGTTAAGCTATCATAGCTAGGCCACAGTTAGGAACCAGTTTAACAGAGTTAGGTTAAGTTAGCACACCTAGGCCCAGAGTTACACAGAGGTAGGCCAAGCTGACTATACACAGAAGTTGTTATTTGCAGTAATTTACAGGCAGGCCAGGTAGGCTAGAGAAGCTTGTGAATTTAATTATTTACAGTGATTACAAGTAATCCAGAGTAGGAGACTTGTGTGTTGATTACTTACAGTGGATTTGCAAGGTAGCCACAGTTAGGCTAGGCTTGTGCAATATTTACAACAGTTATAGTAGCTAGGACAGATTTAACCTAGTTATTATTTACAGGGAGTTATGAAGCCAGGTTTAAGCTATAGCACACTAGCTAGGTTAGGATTTACCTTATCCAACCATCCACGCTAGACAGAGTAAACTGGGTAGTTAGGCCAAGCTATTTACATACATTATTCATTTACTGTTTCACAAGTTGATTTGTTGAATTTATTTGTGTTAACCAAGTGATTTTTAATTTGTATACTGCACTTTTTATTGTGTGATTTTCATTGTCTTTGATTCATGTTAATGTGGGATTTGTGAATTGTACCTGAGACTAGGTTAAGTCCTGTAATTATTTGCTGGCATTGTACAGGAAAGTGCTAGGTTTAGCTTTCACATCGATACACATTTTGATTGGGATTTGAGAGCTAACAGTGTACATTTTGGATTCAGGGTAGAGTCAATATAATAAAGGGAATTGTTAAGCTTGTTGAGAAGCCTTGAGACTCGTTCATTCTCACCTAATACCGTTCGTCCTGTGGGGTGAGCTAATTGAAGTACAAATTAGTACTGTGATCATAACTAAACCGCAACTATGGCAGGTGAAGATGTAATACCAGCTGTCCCAGCTCTAAGTCAATTAAAGCAGTCTATGGGAGCCTATAAGGGGCGCCTGAGCAAAGCATATGAGGAGTGTCGTACGGTCAGGCAAGATCAGGACGTAGACTGGGAGGAACTGGAGAGTTGCCTGAAACCTTTGGAGCAAAGACTGGACGCCTTTGAGAAATCATTTATCCTTTATGAGACAGAGGCCTATACTACAGGTGAGTCTGAATATACAGTCGAAGTAGCACGGACAGACTATGATGAACGAAGGGCAGAGTGTAAAGCCGAGATGAGACTCTGTAGGCAGTTAATAAAGACTTTGAAGGCCGGTACAGCAGGGGCAGCAAATGTTTCAAGGAACACGAACAACAGCACGCCTGTTAATGTGTTGCCCAGATTGCCCCAGTTGAATTTACCAACGTTCGACGGAACCTTAACAGAGTACATTGCTTTCTGGGATCAGTTTAAAGCCCAGATAGATGACAGAGACGATTTGTCAGATGCCGTCAAATTACAATATTTACGTTCACAGCTCAAGGGTAAAGCCTTGGACTTGGTCCGGCGTTACCAAACCACCGACATCAATTACCAACATGCCAAAGACCAATTAAAGGACACGTTTGGCAACACTGAGGAGATAAAGGTAGCTATACTTTATCGGTTGTTGGATCTGGAGGCTTGTCGCCATGATCGTCAGAGCCTAGAGAAGTTCCGAATCGAAGTTATGAGTTTGACGAATAGTCTTAAAGATTTACATGCTTGGGGTAAGTCGGAATGGTTCATCAGTCAGGTGATTCAGAGGAAACTGGCTGGCACTACAGTGCATGAGTTACACTTAAAATATCAGACGAATAGGTTCACGATACAACAAATCGTTGAGGGGTTGGGAGATCTCGTTTCTTATTTGAGTATAGGTGCGAGAGAAGAGTCATCACCATCGCCACATAAAAACCCAGAAAGTCAAAGATCTCGAGAGATCAGTCTAAAGCTCATACGACTAACGTTGGAGTGTACTATTGTAAAGAGGTGTCTAAGTTAAGAACCTCTAAGCAGAACCTCAGAGGCACTCATGCCAGAATATGTGTGTTCTGCGAAGACGAACACGCTAGCACGAGTTGCTCGGAGTATATAACACTGAGTAGTAGGCAACAGAGACAAAGGGAGTTGAGACTCTGCTTCAAGTGTTGTGGGGAACACTTTGCGAGAGACTGTGGCACCCAGCTCAGTGAGTGTCGAGTCTGTTGCAAAGGTAAGCATCATACTGCACTATGTCCCAATAATTTAAGGGAACCCCAGGCTAGTAGGGATATCTCTCAGGTAGAGATAGAAAGTGAGTCTGAGCCTGAAATGGTAGCCAGCGTGATTAGTGGAAGTAAAGTCTCTAATCTGAGTGAGAATCACGGAGGTGCTGCCCTACCTACAGTCATGGCAAAGGTTGTGATTGGGCACAGGTCTGAAACAACCCGATTATTCTTTGACCCAGGAGCCACAAGTATCCTTGATAATAAAGAAGTTGGTGGCTAAATTAAAGTTGAAGGCCACAAAGAAAATTAGTATGATGTTGGGAGGGGCTATAAGTCAGGTCCCACCCAAATCTTATGATGTGGTGGATGTCACAGTCAAATTAGGTGGACATCGCAGAGACATTACAGCCTTGGTGGTAGAGACATTACCCAGGGCAATTACAGCGAGAAGTCTTGCTGCAGCAGCTAAGCGATTGAAAGACGTTGACGTGAAGCTGGCAGACCAGAGAATTACCACTGACACAGTCAGAAATGTAGGTATCCTGGTGGGAGCCAATCATATAGATGACTTCCTGTCTACACGACGGACGTTTAAGGAAGGAATTGGTTTATACAGATCCCCAGTAGGATACATCATAGGCGGCAGGATTCCACCTGAATTCCCTGCCAAGCCAGATAGAGGAGAAGCTGTCCCCATGATAGCTGGGGGAGTAGTGATAATGAGTACCAGTATACATGATGAACCGCCAGGGAGGCTGAACCAGGTAGGGAGTGACGAACATTTGGCCACCTTGGGAAAACACTTTTACAGGGTACGTAAAGAGGGAGATAGATTGCCTTTAAATCCAGGGAACCTCGTAACAGTGGGAGGAAAGGCTACCAAGGTGTGTGGGCCACTGGGTGGGAAAGTACGGAGCCGCTCAGTCAAGGCTAGACATACGAAAGATGTTAAAGTTAAAGCAAAGGGTGCTAAGACCACCGGAACCAACACGTTTGGACCCCCAGAGGTCCACGCAGGGGAAACAGGACGGTTGAAGTTAGACCGGAGCCTGCTTGATGAGAGTGGCCGGATGGCACTCGTGTCCAGGGTCCGCCATGGGGGCTCGCGGAAGGTGAACTTGATATAGACTTAGCGCCTACCTTCGCCCGTGGGAGGATGTGGAAATTTATTTCAAAGTTTATTCTCTATAAGGATTACAATGCTGAGTTTACAGAAATTTGGTTATTGCGTGGTTTACATGTAGTAAAATTGTGATTACAGAGTGTACCACTAGAATGCTTAGCATGGCTAGGCATTTCGGGCAGACTTAGTTTTATTCTTAATTGTAAAATATTACAAATTATGAGGTAAGTTGGTATTTTGGCTAAGTGACTAAATACTAGTTTGTGAGTTTAGCAATGTGAATGCTTTTGTTTTGGCACAGTACATAGTTTCAGTATTGGAGTATCACAGGATTCATTATTTTAAGATTGAGATTAATATTTCTGTTTATGGTCAAATGAGTGAGTGACTGTGAGTGTGAACCACCAGGTGGTATTCGTGTAGTTAGTTGACGGGGTGTATCAGGGAGATAAGATGTTTTCTAATAGTAGTTTTGAAGGTGATGAATGTGTCTGCAGTTCTAGAGTTGTCAGGTAAGGTATTCCAGATTTTAGGGCCTTTGACATACATTGAATTTTTGTAAAGGTTTAGTCGGACACGGGGAATGTCATAGAGATGTTTGTGTCTGGTGTTATGCCTGTGGGTTCTGTCACAACTATCAAGAAAGCGTTTTAGGTCAAGGTTGATATTAGAGTTTAAGGCCCTGTAGATGTAGATTGCACAGTAGTAAGTGTGGATGTACTGAACTGGGAGTAAGTTTAGGTCTATGAAGAGTGGGGGGGTGTGTTGCCAGGGATGGGATTTAGTGATTATTCTTACTAAAGTTCCACAGGACAGATACGACGTATGAAGGGGTCTCAGCATAGCCGTAATGGGACAGCTGAGCTGGGTGGCCCTTAAACCCTCCCAAACAAACAGCATTCTCTCTAGTTGGCGGGGATTATTGGTAAGCTTATTTAATTTATAGATTTACCCTTCAGGGAAGGAGTAGGTAGTTTTACTGGTAGTACACTAATATTAGGATTATTGAGGCAACTGTAGATAATAATAATGAAGACCTAAAACCTTAACATAGGTAGTAATAGGCCGATAATGTAGGCAAACACTAGCACAAGTTAGCTAGGGAGAACTGGCAGCCCTAGTTTGAACAAAGAGACGGGGTCTGAAAGAGAGACCAGCTTGTTCTTCTTAAGACAGACACCAACTGGACAAGACGTGCCGTGATCAGCAGACGGCGCCCCTCACATGTCTTCACATTTGAGACCTGGGGAAATCTGGTAGAGGCACCTCGATGTACCGTAGATGACCTCCGTCAGGCCCATACAGTAAGACAAGACCTCCACTTTATCTCGTAGATTTCTGGCCAGTGTCTGGGGAGAATTGTGAGTGAGTTTGATCTGTGGGTCCGGTGTGCAACAGGCAGTGCATGCCCAGTAAGTACCAGTGTCTCAGAGCAGTCTGGAAGCTAATGTCCGTGTCTGCATAGTTATACTAGGGGATACATACCCTCTTGGATATAGGAATTTCTGAGGTGCAGGCAGGACACTAATAACAATTGAATATTGCAGGAATTAAGGCTCCCGGTTGCACATGGTTTCTGAGGGGAAGTCCAAAGGGGCTAAGGCTAAGCTTAGGGAAGTTGAAGATCAGGATATATGCTGCAACACCAAGTAAGTTAGTCCTTTATACGTGTATGCAGGCGAGTTTCTTGCAACATCAATCATTTGTGAAAATCTGTCCTATAAGCCACTTGTGAGGCTGAAGTACCCACCTCAGAGCTTGGTGTCAACAGAGTTTGCCAGGGTAGGCGACTCACTTGGAGGCAGTCCACACAAATTTTCACAAGCAATATAGACAGGGCATAATACACAAAGATATTCTTAAACACTATTCATCAGTTCTCACCAAAGTAATAAAGAAAGCCAAACAACTATGCTACTCCAGTAGATTCACAGCCACTAGAGGAGATATAAAAAAAGACCTGGAAAACACTCTCTCAGATTCTAGGGACCCACAAACTGAAAAAAAAACAAGAATATTGTCCTAACTAAACGTAATGAAACACCACTACATCCCACTGACACAGCTAACAAGATAAACGACTTCTTCTCAACCATAGGATCTAATCTCGCCAATAAAATCCCACATACCAATGCCCATGCCGGGGACTACCTAGATGGGAATTTCCCAAATTCCTTCTATCTTGCACAAACTGAGCCCACGGAAGTCACCGAGATTATAAAGTCATTAAAAATAACTCAGGGAATCTGTCTAATGTCCCACCATTACTGTACAAGCGAGCGGCCCATGTCCTTTCGCATGCTATTTCATTACTTTTTAACAGGTCACTAGAAACTAGCACCTTCCGAAACTGCTCAAGATGGCAAAGGTTACACCAATACATTAAGGTGGTGACCCTACAGACTTAAACAACTATAGGCCAATGTCAAACTTACCATTGCTATCCAAAACCTTTGAGAAACTCGTGCACAGGAGACTATATTCATTTATAATGGCACAAAACATACTCAACCCCTGCCAATTTGGATTCAGGAAAAATAAAAGCACTAATGATGCAATCATAAAAATGCTAGATCTGCTTTACACAGCATTGGAAAATAAGGAATATCCACTAGGAATTTTTATTGACCTAAGAAAAGCTTTTGACACAGTAGACCACGACATCCTACTCCATAAACTTGACCATTATGGTATAAGAGGCCATGCGTTTGCTTATTTCAAATCTTACCTTACTAATAGTTATCAGTATGTCACCATTAAAGACACAGCATCAACAACACGGCCACTTGATACTGGAGTTCCGCAGGGAAGTGTCCTTGGTCCCCTGCTCTTCCTCATATACATCAATGATCCTCCAAACGTATCCCAACACCTGAAACCCATTCTCTTTGCTGACGACATGACTTATGTCATCTCTCACCCTAATCTTGCCACCCTCAACACCATTGTTAACGAGGAGCTGATCAAAATATCGACTTGGATGACAGCCAATAAACTTATGCTTAACACTTACAAAACCTACTATATTATGTTTGGTAGCAGAGCAGGAGATGCACAAATTAACATTAAGATCGACAACACTCTAATTACCAGACATAATGTGGGCAAGTTCCTAGGCCTATACCTGGAGTTTACCTGGAGTTTACCTGGAGAGAGTTCCGGGGGTCAACGCCCCCGCGGCCCGGTCTGTGACCAGGCCTCCTGGTGGATCAGAGCCTGATCAACCAGGCTGTTGCTGCTGGCTGCACGCAAACCAACGTACGAGCCACAGCCCAGCTGATCCGGAACTGACTTTAGGTGCTTGTCCAGTGCCAGCTTGAAGACTGCCAGGGGTCTGTTGGTAATCCCCCTTATGTGTGCTGGGAGGCAGTGGAACAGTCTCGGGCCCCTGACACTTATTGTATGGTCTCTTAACGTGCTAGTGACACCCCTGCTTTTCATTGGGGGGATGGTGCATCGTCTGCCAAGTCTTTTGCTATCGTAGTGAGTGATTTCGTGTGCAAGTTCGGTACTAGTCCCTCTAGGATTTTCCAGGTGTATATAATCATGTATCTCTCCCTCCTGCATTCCAGGGAATACAGGTTTAGGAACCTCAAGCGCTCCCAATAATTGAGGTGTTTTATCTCCATTATGCACACCGTGAAAGTTCTCTGTACATTTTCTAGGTCAGCAATTTCACCTGCCTTGAAAGGTGCTGTTAGTGTGCAGCAATATTCCAGCCTAGATAGAACAAGTGACCTGAAGAGTGTCATCATGGGCTTGTCCTCCCTAGTTTTGAAGGTTCTCATTATCCATCTTGTCATTTTTCTAGCAGATGCGATTGATACAATGTTATGGTCCTTGAAGGTGAGATCCTCCGACATGATCACTCCCAGGTCTTTGACGTTGGTGTTTCGCTCTATTTTGTGGCCAGAATTTGTTTTGTACTCTGATGAAGATTTAATTTCCTCATCTTTACCATATCTGAGTAATTTAAATTTCTCATCGTTGAACTTCATATTGTTTTCTGCAGCCCACTGAAAGATTTGGTTGATGTCCGCCTGGAGCTTTGCAGTGTCTGCAATGGAAGACACTGTCATGCAGATTCGGGTGTCATATGCAAAGGAAGACATGGTGCTGTGGCTGACATCCTTGTCTATGTCGGATATGAGGATGAGGAACAAGATGGGAGCGAGTACTGTGCCTTGTGGAACAGAGCTTTTCACCGTAGCTGCCTCGGACTTTACTCTGTTGACGACTACTCTCTGTGTTCTGTAAGTGAGGAAATTATAGATCCATCGACCGACTTTTCCTGTTATTCCTTTAGCACGCATTTTGTGCACTATTATGCCATGGTCACACTTGTCGAAGGCTTTTGCAAAGTCTGTATATATTACATCTGCATTCTTTTTGTCTTCTAGTGCATTTAGGACCTTGTCATAGTGATCCAATAGTTGAGACAGACAGGAGCGACGTGTTCTAAACCCATGTTGCCCTGGGTTGTGTAACTGATGGGTTTCTAGATGGGTGGTGATCTTGCTTCTTAGGACCCTTTCAAAGATTTTTATCTTGACAACAACCTGAATTTCAGCACCCATATCCAACACATAACCAAAAAAGTATCCAAAACGGTTGGGATCCTCTCCAAGATACGATACTACGTGCCGCAAAATGCCGGTCTCACACTATACCACTCACTTATTTATCCATACCTCACCTATGCTATTTTTGCTTGGGGATCAACTGCAGCAACACACCTAAAGCCAATAATAACCCAACAAAAAGCTGCAGTAAGAATAATCACTAAATCCCATCCCTGGCAACACCCCCCCCACTCTTCATAGATCTAAACTTACTCCCTGTTCAGTACATCCACACTTACTACTGTGCAATCTACATCTACAGGACCTTAAACTCCAATATCAACCTTGACCTAAAACGCTTTATTGATAGTTGTGACAGAACCCACAGGCATAACACCAGACACAAACATCTCTACGACATTCCCCGTGTCCGACTAAACCTTTACAAAAATTCAATGTATGTCAAAGGCCCTAAAATCTGGAACACCCTACCTGAGAACTCTTGAACTGCAGACACATTCATCACCTTCAAAACTACCATTAGAAAACATCTTATCTCCCTGGTACACCCAATCAACTAACTACACGAATACCACCTGGTGGTTCACACTTACACTCACTCACCCATTTGACCATAAACAGAAATATTAATCTCAATCTTAAAATAATGAATCCTGTGATACTCCAATACTGAAACTATGTACAGTGCCAAAACAAAAGCATTCACATTGCTAAACTCACAAACTAGTATTTAGTCACTTAGCCGTAATACCAACTTACCTCATAATTTGTAATATTTTAAAATTAAGAATTAAACTAAGTCTGCCCGAAATGTCTAGCCATGCTAGGTGTTCTAGTGGTACACTCTGTAATCATTATTTAACTACATGTAAACCACACAATAACCAAATTCTGTAAACTCAGCATTGTAATCCTTACAGAGAATAAACTTTGAATTTGAATTTGAATTCACAAACACTCTCACGATCCCCTTCCCCAAGGAGGCGAGCCCGCTGTGACCCCCTGACTCCCTCTCAACCTATGAAAACCCCTTCACTCACTCATTATCATTCACAGATTCACGAGAATTCCTAACGTTAACATTCTATACCCCTCTGAGAAAACCTGATCTCACCTCCTCCCATACAGTTCTCTGTTACGACACATCTTACGATAGAAGGTTATTGCAAGAACCCTCCTTCGCTCTTCACTATCCCCTCTCCCCCTCATCACCAACGATATATATATATATATATATATATATATATATATATATATATATATATATATATATATATATATATATATATATATATATATATATATATAATATATATATATATATATATATATATATATATATATATATATATATATATATATATATATATATATATATATATATATATATATATATGTATATATATATATATATATATATATATATATATATATATATATATATATATATATATATATATATACATATAATCTACCATGATATAATCCAAAGCTCTTATGGCACCCTTGTCTAACCCACCCAAATCTAGACTTAAAGCACACAGAACCCACACCCTATGGCCTCCCACCCTCTGTACCAACCTACTTAACCAGCACCTGACCTCCTCTAACCCTTCACAAAAATAAACTACATGGAACACAGTCTCGTCCCCTCCACAGATACCACACCCCCCACCCTCTACAACTTTCCTGTTACGTAGTATCTCTCAAGACAGAAGAATCCCATGCAGAAAATGAAACATCACCTCACGCACCCGAGGGTTTAACTTCATCTTACTAAATCTATACCAAATACTCTTCCACGTATACATGGGGAACAAGCCCTCAACTGGGACAACGCACCTACCTACAAGCAACCTACACAAAACCCTTATTTGAACCTTTATCAGTTCCTTAACCAACATCACGGCCCTCAAAACGATTTCGCATTCCCTCAACTCCTTTCCTCGATACCACATACCCAGCCTGTCATATATCCTTTCCAACTGCCCCACGTTCACACCCACACGCAAAACTTCCCATTTAAGAAACACACATTTAGCCCTCTGTCTCAAACCCATCAACCCCAACCCCTTAACCAATCACAATGTGAACCCCACAAAAATTTGTACACCTGTCTTAAGATCCCCGCAATCACTGTCCCTGTAATTGGGAACACAGCTGCAACATGCCAAACCTTACTATACAATAAAATCTTTACTACTATCACCCGCTGTATAAGAGTTAGGTGCTGCACCCATGTCATCCCTATAAATAATACCACAAATCTTTAAAGACACTGCCCATTCTTTAACAACATTACACCCCCCCACCCCCCCCACCCAAGAACCCAACCCCATGCACCTTAACTTCTCACTATTTACCTGCATTCCCGTGGCACTTCCAAACAATTGCACAGCCTCGTCAAACACTCCCATTGACATCCCTTCACGAATGAAAACAGTGGTGTTGTCTACATATCAAATTAATCCTGGCCAGGCCCTCCCACCCCCACACTTCCCTCACCTTGAGTACATAAGCTACGGTCAACCATTCTATAAAAGGGGTCCTGAAAACATGCAAACAATACTTGAGACATGGAGCATCCCTGTCTAAGGCCTCTACCCATTGCAGTCTCCCTCCTCATACACCCATTAATCTGTATCCTCATTTTCGCCCCCTTATGCAACGTATTGACCCACTTCACTATTTCCTCCCCATAACCCTGTCTCTTAAGTTTAACCTGAAAAGCTCTTCTTTCCACTCTATCATAAGCTCCCTACCAATCTAGAGCCAACAAAGCTTCCCCTACCCCCCCTTTAGCTTCAACAAAACTTCACAGTATTCCATGTTCTTCAATCATCGACCTTTCCAGCAACCCAAACTGAGATGTCGACACCACCCTCCCCACAACACATTTGAACCTATTGCCTAAAATTTTTGCAAAAACCTTATAGTCTGCACACAGCAGTGATATGGCTCGGTAATCCCATAGGGTGGGCTGTCCGTTGCCCTTCGGGACCAACACTACAACTGCTGTAGCCTGCTTCTCCCCCAACTTACCCTTCTCCTTCGTACAATTAAATAGCCTAACTATAAATCCCCGTATTAACATCCAGTGTTGTAAATAAAATTCTACCGGGAGACCGTCAATACCCGGAGCTTTCCCCTTCCTCATTCCCCTTAACACAATCTCTATTTCCTCTTCCATAATAATCCCACCTAAAGCCTTTCTGTCGCTATTTCCTAAATTACAAGTCACATACGTACACACCTTGTCTAACGCCATGGCACCCACCCCCGCACTTGTCCAGTATTTCTCATACCAAGCCTCCAAATATGCACACATCCCCTACGTGGTTCTTATCTCTTGCCCTGCTCTATAAGTCCCGACCGTCTCCATTACCTCTAAACTTGGGATAGCCGTCACTGCCTGCCTTTGCTTTTGATGCCACAAAACACACAGATGGCTTGTCGCCCCAAATCACTTCTTCCACCCCTGTCTGCACCCTTACAGCTTGAAACCTTTCATTTTGTAACACCCTCAATCTCCCCTTTTATTTCAACTATTTCACCCATAGGAAAATTATTTTCCCCCACTCATAGCAACCTCTTAACCTATCCTCTAAATAGTTAGCCAGCCCATATTTTAAAGTATTAATACATTTTCCTTCCCTCACATAAAACTTTCTAATCCTTTCCTTCGCAACACAATCCTACCATGTCACGATGTCGTCCATCCCTTGTTCTTCCACACTAAGTTCCCTCCATAGAACTGAAAACCCCTCCAACCCCTCCTCTTCACCTAACACACTTATTGTGGAAAATTTTATAGGGTGCTTATCTGTATGTACCTCAACATTATATACATACAAGTAATCTCATTGGGAGACAACCATATTGTTTATCGTAGTCACCCCGTGTAGACTTGTGAGAAAACTTAAACCACCTCTGGTCACTACAGGTGCCCCCTCGACCCTCACAATCTTATCCACATGTATCCGAGACCAGTATAAATTGGGTAGCACCCTCAAGCACGGCGCTACTAATTAATTGTGGACTGTATAGATTATATTAGTTTAGCTGAATGAAGGGGGGGGGGTAGGATACACATGGATACATCCATCAGGGAAAAACATTTGTACATAATCCCACCACTTACCAGATGTTCTCTGGTGGTCACTTGATGTAGCTGGATCACTCATAACCTATCCAATTACAACATACCTAACTGGCCAGCATCAGTCTGCTATAACTAGAAGGGTTACTTAACTGTGGGTGATTGATACTCCTTATTTCCTCCATTCCCCATCTCATTTCGATGTCCTGCTACACCGACACGGTTCTTATTCCGGCAGGACGAGGTATCCGTCGGTTTGTCCCGGTTTAGAAGTCGTGATTCCATAAAGCTTCCTTGTCCTCGGTACGAGAGTCACACGTTCACTCGGAGCAGGGCGATCTATTTCACATCCCGCATTCTCTTAACTCAATGTTATTATCACTGATTACATTACCATTCACAAGACGATTTAACGTCTCATAACTATTATACACATTAGAGGTCACTCCATTAAGATCTGAGGCCGATGAGCGAGGATTAACACACGGGTATTTCCCCTGGACACACACCATGGCCGTGCACCTGCCACCCGGCCGAACATTATTCACTAATTTTACCACCCCTTTACGGTGGTCCCGTAAATCACGTTCCCTCACTCTTCACTAGGGACAGTCACGACACTTCCTATTATGAATTGAGGCCTATATTGATCCTTAGGCCGCCGTGAACGCCAGTTTCCTCATTCCCGGTTTTCTCAGCCTCCTCACCCATTCAAAACACTCCCGCCACCCCCATGGCCCGAGTCGCCCCAAACCCCCGCACATCCGCGCATGCGCAAAGGGAACTCTTGGTTCTACCCTATTGTCAAATACATTTTTGACTCACATCGACACATCAAACACCTACCAGGCGCCACAGCTTCGGAAAATCAAAAATTTTCCACACTTATATTTAGTTTCCAATAACTTCTGTATATTTCCGTGAGTACCCCCCACCCAACCTTCACCACCACTGCCCTATGATCTGACATAGTAGCCTCAACAGTACTGAAAGATTTCACATCCACTTCCTGAGAAAGGTACACTCTATCTAGCCTCGCAGCATATCCACTCCTAACGAACGTATGTTCAGTCTCCCACACCGCCCCCCAAATGCATCACGTAACCTGACATCCCTTAACAATTCCCTAAGAGCCACAGACATATATCCAGCCCCTTATGGGTGCACGTCAGCCACCCTGATTACACAATTCCAGTCTCCACCAACTATTGCCACTTCTGGCAGTGCACATAAGAAAAACACAAGATCCTCACACACAAAATCATTCTTTACCTGTATGTTATTTTCCGCTGGTGCATACACACGCTTACCCATCCACCACCCATCCACACGCAACACCCTCCCTCCCCCCCTCGCTTCTCTGCAAAACAAACGGGCTCGTCTCCCTCATTAAAATACCCACACCACCTTTTAGACAGGGAGATGGCAGGGTAACTACTCGAAACCCTGCCACCTCCAACACCCTACCCTCTTTAAAATTATGCTCCTGCAGGAACACAACATCCACCCTAGATTTATCCAGGAAAGTGCGAAACCAATCTCTCTTCATACTGCTACATAAATCATTAACATTTGCAGTCATACACCTAAGGCCTTTTAAAGTTTCTACCCCTGCCTCCTCCCCTCACTCTTTACAACTCCAGAGCTTGAATTCATGTTTGACACCTTCAGATTGCTCTCTTTCCCCCCCTTCTTCCAGTGCCTCCTATCATGGCTACCACCACCTACACCACTACCTAGAGTTTAAATGGAGAGAGTTCCGGGGGTCAACGCCCCCGTGGCCCAGTCTGTGACCAGGCCTCCTGGTGGATCAGAGCCTGATCAACCAGGCTGTTACTGCTGGCTACACGCAAACCAACATACGAGCCACAGCCCGGCTGGTCAGGAACTGACTTTAGGTGCTTGTCCAGTGCCAGCTTGAAGACTGCCAGGGGTCTGTTGGTAATCCCCCTTATGTATGCTGGGAGGCAGTTGAACAGTCTCGAGCCCCTGACACTTATTGTATGGTCTCTTAACGTGCTAGTGACACCCCTGCTTTTCATTGGGGGGATGTTGCATCGTCTGCCAAGTTTTTTGCTTTTGTAGTGAGTGATTTTCGTGTGCAAGTTCGGTACTAGTCCCTCTAGGATTTTCCAGGTGTATATAATCATGTATCTCTCCCGCCTGCGTTCCAGGGAATACAGGTTTAGGAACCTCAAGCACTCCCAGTAATTGAGGTGTTTTATCTCCGTTATGCGCGCCGTGAAGGTTCTCTGTACATTTTCTAGGTCAGCAATTTCACCTGCCTTGAAAGGTGCTGTTAGTGTGCAGCAATATTCCAGCCTAGATAGAACAAGTGACCTGAAGAGTGTCATCATGGGCTTGGCCTCCCAAGTTTTGAAGGTTCTCATTATCCATCCTGTCATTTTTCTAGCAGATGCGATTGATACAATGTTATGGTCCTTGAAGGTGAGATCCTCCGACATGATCACTCCCAGGACTTTGACGTTGGTGTTTCGCTCTATTTTGTGGCTAGAATTGGTTTTGTACTCTGTTGAAGATTTAATTTCCTCGTGTTTACCATATCTGAGTAATTGAAATTTCTCATCGTTGAACTTCATATTGTTTTCTGCAGCCCACTGAAAGATTTGGTTGATGTCCGCCTGGACCCTTGCAGTGTCTGCAATGGAAGACACTGTCATGCAGATTCGGGTGTCATCTGCAAAGGAAGACACGGTGCTGTGGCTGACATCCTTGTCTATGTCGGATATGAGGATGAGGAACAAGATGGGAGCGAGTACTGTGCCTTGTGGAACAGAGCTTTCCACCGTAGCTGCCCCGGACTTTATTCTGTTGACGACTACTCTCTGTGTTCTGTTAAGTAAGTAAGTAAGTAAGTAAGTTTATTCAGGTATACACAAATACAGTTACATAGAATTATCATATATAGCAGCATATGTGTAGAGAACCTAGGATAACCCAAAAAAGTCAGACAGAGTGACTTATTTCCATTGGGGTCCTTTACTTATTTCCAGTGAGGAAATTATAGATCCATCGACCGACTTTTCCTGTTATTCCTTTAGCACGCATTTTGTGCGCTATTACGCCATGGTCACACTTGTCAAAGGCTTTTGCAAAGTCTGTATATATTACATCTGCATTCTTTTTGTCTTCTAGTGCATCTAGGACCTTGTCGTAGTGATCCAATAGTTGAGACAGACAGGAGCGACCTGTTCTAAACCCATGTTGCCCTGGGTTGTGTAACTGATGGGTTTCTAGATGGGTGGTGATCTTGCTTCTTATGACTCTTTAAAAGATTTTTATAATATGGGATGTTAGTGCTATCGGTCTGTAGTTCTTTGCTGTTGCTTTACTGCCCCCTTTGTGGGGTGGGGCTATGCCTGTTGTTTTTAGTAACTGTGGGACGACCCCCGTGTCCATGCTCCCTCTCCATAGGATGGAAAAGGCTCGTGATAGGGGCTTCTTGCAGTTCTTGATGAACACGGAGTTCCATGAGTCTGGCCCTGGGGCAGAGTACATGGGCATGTCATTTATCGCCTGTTCGAAGTCATTTGGCGTCAGGATAACATCAGATAGGCTTGTGTTAACCAAATTCTGTGGCTCTTTCATAAAAAATTCATTTTGATCTTCGACTCTCAGTCTGGTTAGAGGCTTGCTAAAAACTGAGTCATAATGGGACTTGAGTAGCTCACTCATTTCCTTGCTGTCATCTGTGTAGGACCCATCTTGTTTAAGTAGGGGCCCAATACTGGACGTTGTTCTCGACTTTGATTTGGCATAGGAGAAGAAATACTTTGGGTTTCTTTCGATTTCATTTATGGCTTTTAGTTCTTCCCGCGATTCCTGACTCCTATAAGATTCCTTTAGCTTAAGTTTGATGCTTGCTATTTCTCTGACCAGTGTCTCCCTACGCATTTCAGATATATTTTTTTTTTTTTTTTTATATTTTATTTAAAAACAACATACACATGATACAAGCCAACAATTAGCAAATCCAAAACCGTGACAGACAATGTCAGTACACACACAATAAACAAAAAACATTTTAACATATTGATATAACGAAATTCTACCGTAAGAAACCCAACCCGTTTACGGGAGAAAAAAAAAAAAAAAAAAAAAAAAAAAAAAAAAAAAAAAAAAAAAAAAAAAAACATACCGACTACAAAACAGAACGTCGGAGTCATAAAACATGTAGGAATAAGTCCTATAATCATGTATATATGTATATACATACACATGCACATATACACATACATGTATGTGCACATATGTTCTTACAGCACAGACTGGATTATACTAGAACAAACAAACAAAAAAAAGGACTTATCACTAAAAAAAAAAACTAGACAAACTAAATACATAACATCCAAAACAGAAGTGTCAGACAATGTCAGGTACACACAAAAAACATTGTAACACAGTGATATAACAAATTCTACTAAAATAACCCAACCAACCGACTTCCAAACAAACAGTCGGAGTCATTATAAAACATGTAGGAATGAGTCCTACAAGCACACACACATATATATATACACACATACATATACATATATATATATATATATATATATATATATATATATATATATATATATATATATATATATATATACACACATACATGCATACATACACGCATGCATATACACACATACGTGTATGTGCACTTGTTCGTACAGAACAAACTGGATCATACATAGAAATAAAGCTCTAAATGACTTTTCACCAAATAAACTAAAAAAATATTACATCCAAAGATAGAACTATACCTAAGACATTGGTTCCCACAAACACACCTACACACACACAAAATTAATGTTACCTATTAACACCTTCCAGTCAAATGAAGGGTATATATAAACCCCATCAAATACTTTTATATTTTCGTACATAGGTCATTTTGTACCCATTCAGTACGATAAAAAAAAGAGACGTATGACAAGGATAAATCTAACATCACATTCGAATGTATAAAACATATCCTCACAATATACATATAAATATAAACCCCCTATATAAAATGGTTCTCATAACAATAAGAGAAAAAACAGAAAATCACATACTACTTTTGACTGTGATTTTACAAATTCATAAAGGTCTACATACCCCGGAGCCCCCGACGGCTCCCTGCAAAAAAAAACTTTACCCACATCTACCACCTTGCAAACCAATCAACCTTCCTCATCAGGCTTCCAATCACTCCAAGAGGACACACCACTGAAGAGACCAACCCCTTGCCTCTCACCCCGTCATCAAACGGAGTAGACGTTCAACAGTAAGTTCACGATATCCCTCCGGAAAACTAATTACCCACCTTCCCCCATATAATTGTTTGTTCCTACATGCTGTCCTATAAAAACACGCCGCCAACGCTTTTATCCTAATGTTTCCCTCCACCTCCCTCATCCCCCAAGAAACATACAAGTAATCAACTATTACGTATCTGATAGCCCTCCCCACCTCTTTGGGTACCCCTCCCATATCTAACATTAAAGCCCTGAGGGTTGATATCTGTCCCCCCCCCCCCAATAAAAAGAAAACCCTCTTCAACCACAATCTTACCACCTCCAAAGCAGAACAAAAATATACTACATGAAAAGCCGTTTCAACTTCCCCACAAAAACCACATGATGCCTCTCTCACAAAACCCATTCGTCTTAGCACCTCTTTCGATGCTAACGTCCCCATAAGAAATCTATATACTAATTCCCTCGCTCTTGCCGGTATTCTTAATTTACTAAATTCCACCCATATCACTCTCCAATCATATGTGGGATACACTGCCATCCCTTGCATTGATTCCTGACGACGACCCACACCCGCTAACCGTTTTACCTTGAGTTTTTTAACATTGCGGACCTTTAACATAAACCTCAACATATCTTCACACTCCACTAAGTCCCTGCCACCCCACCATTTGCGGATATCCCCCATCACCTCCCCCACCCGAAGACCCCTTTCCCCCGCTGCCCGAATATACCTCTGCTTCACATATAGCGCCTTCACCCTAGACCCTAATGCCATCAATCCCAATCCTCCCTGTCTTACCGCAGTCATTACCACATCTTTGCCCAACCACGCCCTCCCAAAACCCCACACATACCTTAAGGCTCTTCTTTGTAATTCCATAATATCCTGACTTCTTAAGGGGTAAATTTCCGCCACTCCCCACACCTTACTATAAATCAGCGTATTTACCACCACAACCCTTTGATGCAAGGTTACATCCCCGGCCCTTAAACTCCTGAGCCTACTCAAAGCTCTGTCCATTACCATTTCTGAATTAACCCTCCTGCTCTCCTGTACATCTGCTAAATACAAAATCCCACAAATCTTTAGCCTATCTACAGTTATCCATCCAAACTCCTCCCCCAAGGTCCCTCCTACCCAAGCGCCTACCTCCAGCAACCGTGATTTCTGCTTATTAACTCTCATCCCAGTAGCATTCCCAAAAATCTCAATTACCCTTCCCACTTTACTTAAATCTTCTATCTCATTAAGTAAAACAGTTGTATCATCTACATAACCAACAATATTCCCACAAAATCCACCTCTCTCCCCCATCCTTCCCATCCCACCATCAACCAGAACATAGAAAGGATTCTGCATACATGCAAAGAGTATTTGGGAGAGTGGACACCCCTGCCTTAAACCCCTCCCCATGCTTACTGAACTACCCAACCTCCCATTTACCTGTACTCTCATCGATGCATTCTCATACAATGTCCTCACCCATCCAACCACCCTCCCTCCAAAACCCATTCTCACCATACTCTCAAACAAAAATTCCCTATCCACATAATCATAAGCTTTCTCCCAATCCAGACCTAGAATACCTCCCTTACTACTACCCTCAAGGAAATCCCGAATACGTCCATGACCTACCCGCATACTCCTCCCCGGGATACCAAAATGTCCCCCATGTATCACCGACCCCATGACCTTCTTCAGTCTATTACCCAAAATTTTCGCAAAAACCTTGTAATCAGCACACATCAAAGATATTGCTCGGTAAGCACTCAACTCTCTTCCTCCCCTCTTCTTTGGCACCAAAACTATGACACCCGTACTTTGCGATGTGCCCAACTTCCCACTAGTTAACATATGATCCAATAGCCTAACAAAGCACTGCCTAATACACCCCCAATGTGCTCTATAAAAATCATTTGGTATACCGTCTATCCCTGGTGTTTTCCCGGTACTCATACCGAAAACTGCCTCTTCCACCTCAACCTCACTTATACCAACCTCCAACCCCACTCTATCCTGCTCACTTAAAACGCTATGGAACCCCCCTTCAAAAATACCCTCCCAGGAACCCCCCTCCCTCCAACTCCATTTCTCCCTAAACCAACTATCAGCATAGAGACTCATACTTTCCGTATTGGATAGGACTCGACCCACTGGATACCCTCCCACCCCAGGGCTTGTCTCCAATTGTAGAATGGTGGTTACACTCTGTCGGTCCCTAAATTTACGTAAAACAAACCCAGACGGCTTATCACCCCACAATACATCCTCTAACCCCGCCCTAACCCTAATTGCATCAAACCTATCATTGTGTAATTCAGCGATCCTGCTCCGCAGACTGTCCATGTCATCCCTCCTACCACCTCCCCCAACATAACAATCTTGCAACTGTCCCTCCAGATAATTTTGCAACCCAAAACGCCACCTCGCCTCTTCCCGTCCCCTAACCTTAAAAAAATTCGCTATTCCCGGTTTTGCCTGCATTTCCCACCAATCTAACAGATCTATCTCCCTGTCCCTAGCCTCCCAAAAAGGCAACCACCAATCACTGAAAAAAGGCCCCTCCTCCTCCTCCTTAAGAAGTCTTACATTTAATTTCCAGTACCCAGAATAAATACGCACCACTCCATTCCACATCAAATCTGCTATTACCGCCCTGTGATCCGAAAACCCCACATCGAAGGTTTGCACCCTCACAACATCTATACCCTGCTTAATATAAATTCTGTCCAATCGCGCTTCATATCCCCTACGGACGAACGTGTGCTCCACTAGGTATCCCCCCCTCCCCACCACATCAACAACCCCAATATCTCGCAATACATCCCTCAGCACACTCAGCACACAACCCGCCCCTCTCGGTTCGACATCACCACTCCTAATCACACAATTCCAATCACCACCTATTACTGT
The DNA here is from genome assembly GCF_038502225.1 of Cherax quadricarinatus. NCBI lineage: Eukaryota > Metazoa > Arthropoda > Malacostraca > Decapoda > Parastacidae > Cherax > Cherax quadricarinatus. Next base: position 22,006,475 of record NC_091366.1, read on the forward strand.
TATAGCAGGCAAACCTCTCAAGTGATACAGCAATACCTCTCTGACAAAATCTACTTTTACCCTGGTATTGCTAGTTGCTGGCATGTAAACTCCTACAAAACTAGCTCGACTCTCGCCCCAGACACCATCCACCCTCACGACCCTCCCACCCCCCCCCTCTTCCCAGCCGATGACACGCAAGGGGCTGGTCTCCTTTATCGCCACTGCTACCCCACCTTTCAATTGCAAACCACTGGTAACATACATCCGATATCCTTTTAACCGCAACACACAACCAGCCCTATGATTATGCTCTTGCAAAAAGCAAATATCTACATCAAACCGCCGTAAAAACCACTCCAACCAAACTTTCTTAACCTCAGTCTTAAGTCCATTGACATTAAGCGTGACACTTCTGAAAATTATAGAAGTGGCGGCTTTCCCCTATGCCGCTGGGATTTACTCGCTGCACTTTTCACATTACGTATTCCTTTACCACTCGAGTTATCCTGTGCAGTCACCTCCCCCCTCCCTCTCCCACTGTGCAACTCAGGCGCACCTCTACCACTATGTGGCATCGGCTCCACAACCGCTGCCCATGACTTCTTCCCCGGCCTCTGCCCCGGGGTAATAACCTCGTCTATCTCTGATGCCGCAGTTCTTTTTCTAGAACTTCCACTTACACACATCTCACCCTCAGACGAATCCTCCTGGTGTACCTCCACGGCCACCACACGCTCCAGCCTTTTCTTACTCAAGTCTTTCTCCACAATTTGTTGTCCCTCCAGCTCTCCAACTTCACATAAACTGAGGACACCTTCTGCACCGGGCTCATCCCCATCCAAAAAATCCTTGATGACATCTGCCAGTAAACCCTCCTGAGTCGAAGCTTCCTGGACTAAAGACTCCTCAGATAACACCTTCGACTCCCCAGACTCCCCTGGGATAGTGACACACGTCCCCTCCTCCGCCACCTCCCGGTCGACCTCCACGCTCCAGAGATGGCCTCCCGAGGCAACAGAGCCAGGCACCAAATCACACGACTGTTGTATCACAATCGGCGTTTCCAGAATTCGAGGAGCCCGCCTCCTAGGACACTGGGCTGCCATGTGCTCATAAGAGCTGCACAGACGACATGTTTTTCTCTGACCCGCATAGTACACATAAACCTGTGTTCTACAACCGGTCATCGTTACATAGGATGGTATAGGCCTTGTTAAAGACATTTTAAGGGTGTAAGAACCTTCCGGCATTCCTTCATACGGACCATCCCTCCATACCCCCATGGTTGCAGAATGCACTGTCCCATAACTGCGAAAAAACTCCTGTAGTCCATACGCCGTAGCCTCGAAGGGTACATTCCGTACCTTCACCCATGTGAAGTACTTAGAAACATCATGTAACACAACATCCATCGCTGAATTCACACTCATGCGTTGTTCCTGGTACTGCTCGACAATTCTTGTGTAGAAGCCGGCTCTCAGAAATTTCACGAAGATTCTTGTCAAACCATTAAGAGCGACGCCATATAATTCCTCGTTGGGGATACCATATGTGTCCCTGATGATGTTAGGGAGAAGTACGTTCATCGTATCTCCACTTAACGTACCACGAACCAGCTCTATGCAGATAGTATTTACTCTCCGTACTGTATGTTCAGCCATTTTGATATCCCAAAATGAGCAGCGCACGTCCACACTACTCAATGGTTGTTGATGTACTGGGGTAGCTCGCCTGAAAAACAGCAGAGGGGTGCTGAGCACAACCTCACTCCACCGTTGTCAGGCAGCGAAGCTGGTTTCAGATATATTGACCTCTTTTAGCCGCTCTGTTATTCTTTTCCATCGCCTGTAAAGGGAGCGCCTGTCTCTTTCTATTTTACATCTACTCCTCCTTTTTCTTAGAGGAATAAGCCTTGTGCATACATCTAGTGCCACCAAGTTAATCTGTTCTAGGCATAAGTTGGGGTCTGTGTTGCTTAGTATATCTTCCCAGCTTATATCGGTTAGGACTTGGTTTACTTGGTCCCACTTTATGTTTTTGTTATTGAAGTTGAATTTGGTGAATGCTCCCTCATGACTAATCTCATTATGTCGGTCTGGGGCTCCACGCATACATGTCTGAACCTCAATTATGTTTTGATCTGAGAATATTGTTTTTGATATGGTGAAGATGAGGTCTAGTGTATTCTCCAGTCTAGTAGGCTCTATTATTTGCTGGTTTAAATTTAATTTTGTGCAGAGATTTAAAAGCTCGTGTGAGTGTGAGTTTTCATCAGAGCTGCCTCCTGGTGTTATTACTGCAACAATATTATTTGCTTTATTCCTCCATTTTAGGTGCCTTAAGTTGAAATCCCCCAGGAGCAAGATGTTGGGTGCAGGAGCTGGAAGATTTTCCAGACAGTTGTCAATTTTTAACAGCTGTTCCTGAAATTGCTGGGATGTTGCATCCAGAGGCTTGTAGACTACCACAATGACTAGGTTTTGGTTCTCGACCTTTACTGCTAAAACTTCCACTACATCATTTGAGGCATTAAGCAGTTCTGTGCAAACAAGTGACTCTGCAATGTACAGGCCAACCCCCCCCTTTTTCCTGTTCACTCTGTCACATCTGTATAGGTTGTAACCTGGGATCCATATTTCGTTGTCCAAGTGATCCTTTACGTGGGTCTCAGCGAAAGCCGCGAACATTGCCTTTGCCTCTGCAAGCAGTCCATGGATGATAGGTATTTTGTTGTTTGTTGCTGGCTTTAGACCCTGTATATTTGCAAACAAGATTGTTATCGTACTGGTGGTATTGTTGGTACTGGGGGGAGATTTTTTTTCCCGCATTAGTATCTGTATCTGTTGGTTTGGAGTGGAGGCCATCGACTGTGGTTCCACTCCAGGAATGACTGGATTTGGTGTACGATTTCTGCCATTTCCTGCCAGTTTTTTTTCCTTCCTGGCACTAAAAAACCTCTCCCTCTTGAGTGGCTGTGGCTACCCAGGTTTTCCCATGGCCTTCACACTCCTCCTCGGTCTGTTTCCCAGGCCTTTGCACTGGCGTCAGGACGTCATCAGAATCTGACGTAGCCGCCCTCTTTCTCATGACAGTCACAATAAACATATCTTGATCAGGTGTTGCCTCACAATGAACCTCCACCTCCACCTGACAATAGTTTACTGATTCTAGGGATGATTCCAACACACCATCACTTCCCAAAATATCACGTCCCCGACTTACTCGAAGTGACGACTCTCCAATGACACCTCGCTCAGATGTAATGTCCCCCTCAGGTGGTGACAAAGTCTTCAAAACCTCCACCAATTCCTCCTCAGTCTCAATAACCTGCTCCTGTAGTTGCTGCTCCTCCTTATCCACAGGAGGAGACACCGGGTCAGGCAACTGGGTGAGGGACTCCAACCCACCTCCAGTCCCGTGTGCCTGATCCACTATCTCACTCCACAAAACACTATGCCCTCCATCCGATGGTTGTTCCACACCTGCCTCCTTTGAAGCAGGGGTTGCGACGTCCACCACAGGTCCAGGCACACATCTCCACTTGTCACAAGTCTCTGCTATGTGATCATACTCACCACATAGGCGGCATGTACGTAGTTGCCCTGGATACATAACCATGACCTGCGTCCTGAATTCTTGTAGATAAACATAGGATGGTATTGGATGTCTCAAAGTCATTTTGAGGTTGAAAGTACCCTCTGGCAGACCAGCATAGGTGCCTGCCACCCACATACCCTGCTGAGCAAAATGAACCATTTCATACTTCTCAAAAACATTCCTGATATCTGCCTCGTCCGCCTCAACGGGAACATTGCGTAACTTGATCCACGTATAATGCCGTGAAACATCAATTATTCTCACACAGACAGCTGGTGTGACGGTAAGACTCATGTCCTGAAACCGGGTGACCAACGATTCATAGACAGTTGCTGTTAGCAGTTTTGCGAAAATTCTTTGGGCTCCATTTAATGCAACCCCATATAATTCACCATCTTGTATGCCATACATCTCCCGGATGATCTTGGGTAATAAGACTTGCGCAGAACTAGGAATAATCGTTCCTCGAAGTAGCTCTATGCCAAAAGTATTAATCCGGCGTCTGAGACTAACAGATATTTTGACAACAACAGTACTCCTATATTGTCAGCAGAGGTGCGACAGCACCACCTCACACCACTGCAGCCATATAACTGAGGAGCGTCGGAACAGTAGGTCCACACGGCCCGAGAGCAATGAGGACAATGACATAAACATAGTTTGTGTTGATTAGTTTGTCTACAGAGTGAAAATTTGTCTGTCATTCCAAGACACGTGTGCTAGATGTGTTAAGTGCTGCGGGTTTGGAGTAATTAACGAGTAGTACGGTGTTGGTAACTCTCGAGACTACTGTGGCCCAGTGAATGACCTTGAAAATGGCACTGTGACCCGCAGGCCACTACACCCATATTGCCTGTGTCTAGCGAGTAAATATCCCTTCCTTGTCCCTTCTCTCTTATGGAATAAAGGTGGTTTTGCTGACCCAAGAGTAACAGACTAACTCTTCCACCTCAAGCAGCTGACCTAGAAGTGACCTATGGATGTGAGCGAAGTAAATGATGGTGAAGGCGAATTTGAACATTATAGAAGTAAGGGAGCTTTGAAAAGAGAAAAAGGATTTTAAAGGAGGCTTGCTGCAAGAAACAACGAGAGCAACAACAGCCATCGCAGAATGGTTGGGCTTGATTTCCCTGTTAACACTGAGTTTGAAGTCAAGTTTAGATGGTTTTACGAAGCTACACTAGACAACCCAGAAGAAAACCTTCGGATTCGCTTTCGTCATGACGAGGATAATTACGTTTTTGTTACTAACGACCCAGCATTCATAGAAAATCTTCATACTCATAAATATGCTAACATCTAACTCCAAGCTGCCCACCAAGATCACCTAAAGTGCTTATTGTTACCCACAATGTCAATAAGTACTTGGATCCTAAATTCCTGTTGTCAGATCAAGTTGCAAACCCTTGTCGACTTCCAAATGATCTGATATTAGCTGAGTGGATTAGCCAAGGGACTCCACCATCATATATCTACTCTCGTGCAGCGCTTAACAGGAGTTACAAAATTGCTTTGTACAAACCACCTCACCGTAGATGCTACAAGTGTCAGCGCTGGAGTCACATTGCTTGGAAATACCCAGCTAAGTCACACTGGTGTGCAGTGTGTGCCAAGGCCCATCCTTCTCACCAGTGCTATGTGTGAGGGAAAAGTAGGCGTAAATGGGGTTAAGGTTGTTCAGGCCACCAGGAACCATTAGCGAGTTACGTTGCGCGCACCCCTCCCCCCTCTGGCGGGCTGGGGCAAAACTAGTTCCTGGTGTCCGATTTGTTAAAGTTTCTACTCCTGGTAATATTGACCTTACCTGGTGTGGGTTGAAGTTTGGAGAGTCACTTCACCTCCACTCTTCTCCTAATCAGGTAGGGTGATCTACCAGGAGTATTACTGTTTGTTCTTTTCTTTTGTTCGCTGGTTACCAGTAATGATTTTGGCATTTATCATTCTTTTCCATTCTTAAATGTTATATTATCATGACTATGGGTAACCAGTTTATTTTTTCTTATTACCAGCTCTGTTCCTGGCGTGGTCTTCCAGGATAGACGCCAGATAAAGGAGCAAGACATATGTTAATAATACTTATTAACATTATTCTACTACTACCGGCCCTTACCTATTCTACTTGTGGTGCTCCATCCAAGTGGTAGGAGATTCCAGAACATCGGATTATTACCATCTGCCCAGGATAACCTACATAAATAACATCAGAGGAACTATCCAGGGCCATACCTACTCCTGCCCAACTACAAGAACTGAAGGCCATTTTTTTTTATTATATTTAAATTTTAAGTAAAATTCTCAAAAATCATTATTCTCATTTTTCCTAAGTTATTTCTTTATTTATTTATTTTTCCATTAGTTTCTTTTGTTCAGTTGGAAGGCGTTCCACTGACAATGGCGACCTTGCCAGGATCCGACTCTTGAAGCAACATCGTCCTGATGGTTCAACTGGTTGTGAGTATAACATTTAAGATAGAAAAGGGTGAGTTAGTTGAGGTGTCAAGTCATTACTGGTAGTCTGGTTGACTTACCGTTGTTTGGTTCTAGGGTTCGGTTTAGAAGTTTACCTATTTGTTGGACCTAGGGAACTTTGATAATAACCCCTCCTGTGTGAACCGTGTGTATTTTGCTTAGTGAAGGCTATTGAGCCCACAAGTGTATTCTTCCAGGGAGAAATATTTATTTCATTTTCTACTTTGGGAAGTTTAAAGTGTGCGGACTGTCCCTCTTTTGTAACAGACGTTACTGTTAATTTTAATTAAGTCAGTTGAAGTTGGGTGCGTAATATTTCTTTTTACAAGATGGATTCTTTAGATTTCTGGTTGAAAGCTGGAAAGGAAATGGGATTTACTGGACAAAGCCTTGATAATTACATTACTGCTAAAATGGCTATTGAAGAGAAAAAGGAACAGGAAAGACTAGCTCGAGAAGAGAAAAAGGAACAGGAAAGACTAGCTCGAGAAGAGAAAAAGGAACAGGAGAGACTAGCTCGGGAAGAAAAAAGACTAGCTCAAGAAAAGAAAGAGGAACAGGAAAGACTAGCTCGGGAAGATAAAATCGAACAGGAAAGGATAGCTAGAGAAGATAGAGTTCAGGCAAGAGAGGTAGCCTTCAAAATGAAGGAAATTGAGTTAGAACAATCAAGGTTGGAATTAGAAGCCAAGAAGATAGAACTATCTAAGCAGAAAATAGATGAAGGGGTTCTAGAATACCCTTCCCAAGAACCTAATATTAGGATGCCACAAATACCACCTTTCTCAGAACAAGATGACATAGCGGCATATATTACTAGATTCGAGAGTACTGCTACTCTGTTACTGGCCAGTAGATTCTTGGGCTACTAGGCTGGGCTTACTACTGTCAGGTTCAGCATTAAACGTCTATTCCACTCTACCCTCTGATGTTATTTCTAGTTATAGCCTGCTTAAGAAAGCTATACTACAGGCTTTCAAAAAAACTACTCATCATTACAGGTCGGAGTTGAGACATTAAAAAACTCCTCATCAAAATTACATGCAATTCTTAACAACACTTTTCAGATTATTTGATTCGTGGATTGATAGTGCTGAGGTCGACCACGATTTCGAATCTTTACGAGACCTGATGGTAAGAGATCAATTCCTTTCTTCTGTAAACTCTGACTTACGAATATTCATTAAAGAAAGAAACGTTCATTCGGCTGCAGAAATGGCACAAGCTGCTGATATATATGCGTCCGCTCATAATAACTACCCTAAAGAGCGTAGCAGATATAAGCCTGTTGTGCCTAAGCAATCTGAGGGATCCAAACCCTCCATACCTAAGAATTCCACGTCCTTCACAGTAAAATGTTTCAACTGTAATGAGTGGGGTCATAGACGTCCCGATTGTCCTAGAAAAAAAAGGTGAAAATGTCGGTAAATGTTTCACTGAATCAAACATAAATGCACCTTTTAGTGAAGGTACAGTCAATGGTATGAATGTGTCAACCATTCTTAGAGACACTGGATGTTCCTGTATTGTTATCTCAAGTAAGCTTTTCCCTAACCTAGATTCTTCACGTTATAAGTCCACTAAATTAACTGACTATTTAGGAAGAAGCGATTCTTTTCCAACAGTCAGATGTTTCGTTAGGTGCAAATGGTTCTCAGGATGGGTAGATGCCGTAGTTGCCCCGATAACCTCGTGTTCTGTTTTGGTTGGGAACATACAAGGGGCTGCTTTCCCATCTGAGAAGGACTGTTTGGAATTTGGAGTTTCCAAGGAAGGGTTGGAACCTAATATCTGTTTCTTCACAGATAGTTCCAGATGAGATTCAGTTGGATAACCTAAATCAGAGAGCTGATGGTTACAAAACTCCGGTAACACCTTTAGTAAGTCAATCACTTGAACTGGACAACGCAGACACCAGTGGAAAACTACGTGTGGCACAATCTATTCAACAACTAGACTCAATTAACGTCATTACCAGAGCTCAGTCTAAGGTAAAACCTATCCACCCATTAGTTCTTTCCAAAGGAAAGCCAATCGAGCTGTCTCATATAGATTTAAAGGGTCTTCAAAAGACTTGTCCTTCCTTAGAGGAATCTCGGAAGTTAGCTTTAAATGGCAAGGTGACCCAGAGAAAGAAATTTTCTTACAAGTTTGAGTTCAAACACGATCTTTTGTAAAAGACTCTAGTGTCTGCGGACAAACCCAATGACGTTGGTCGAAGCCTGTTAGTCATTCCGCAGGATTGCCGTGAAACCATTTTAAATATTTCTCATGACTTGCCAGTCTCTGGCCATTTTTCACATAGGAAGACCTATAATAAAATCAAGGACCTATATTTCTGGCCTAGCATGTCCTCTGACATCTATAAGTACTGCAGATCATGTCACGTATGCCAACTTTCCACGCAGAAGGGTAGAACTAGGAGTTCCTATGATAAAGATGCCAATTTTCTCAGTCCCTTTTGCAAGGGTTGCAGTAGATATAGTTGGTCCTATCACACCTCGCTCATCAGGTCATAAATATATTTTAACTATGATTGACTATGCGTCCAGCTTCCCAGAGGCGGTACCCTTAAAATCCATTACATCCATAGAAGTCGCAGAAGCCTTATTTTCTATTTTTTCACGTGTAGGTATACCTCGTGAAATTCTGTCGGATAAAGGGGCACAGTTCACTTCAGAATTAATGGAACACGTTTATCAACTTGTGGGTGTTAAACCTCTTTTCACGACACCTTACCATCCGATGTGTAACGGAAGAGTGGAGCGACAACATGCCATCCTAAAGTCAATATTAAAAAAACTATGTATTCTTAAACCAACGGACTGGCATAGATTTTTACCATGTGCTCTTTTCGCAATGCGCGAGATTCCAAGTGATTCCCTTGGTTATTCCCCTTTTGAATTGCTTTATGGGAGACAAGCTCGTGGTCCACTATCTATTTTGAATGAACTTTGGTCCAAAGATATCAAACCTGAGGTTCAAAACAGCTATGTTTCTTTTAGATCTAAGGGAAAGGTTGGAAGAAACCGCCGATTTGGTCGGTAAAAACCTAGAGATGTCTATGGAAACGTACAAGACCTATTTTGACCATAAAAGCTCCAAGCGTACGTTTAATGTTGGTGATGAAGTTTTAGTTCTCCTACCTGACAAATCCAACAAATTGCTAATTACCTGGCGCGGACCGTATAAAGTAGTGAAGGTCTGCAATAAGGTAGATTATATCTTGGATGTCAAGGGTAGAGAAAGAATGTATCACGTCAATATTTTGAAACGGTACCATCGAAGAGAAGTTAATCTTTGCGTAAATTCCTTTGACGAAGATACTACTTCTTTCGGCTTGGTTACAAGTGGTGATTCGTACGAATGTAGAGTTTGTATTATAGATGACGAGTCTTTTACAGAATCGAAGGAACTACTGGATATCTTAACCCATGATCCCTCACCAAAGAAGTCAAATGTCAACATTAACAACGACTTGTCAAATAAACAAAAGTCTCAAGTAAGTGCCTTAGTAAATTCATTTTCTGACGTATTCAGAGGTACCAGGACTTACCACCACTATTGTACACAAGATTGAATTGTCGGATCATGAACCAGTAAGGCGGAAAATCTACCCTGTTCCCGTTCACTTACGGAAAACTTTTGATAATGAGGTTGACAAACTATTTAACTTAAACATCATAGAACCTTCGAAATCAGCTTTCTGTTCACCAGTTGTTATGGTTAAGAAACCCGATAATTCTTACCGACTTGCACAAGATTTTCGTTATTTAAATACTATAACTAAATGGGATGCAGGACCCATGCCAGTAATTGATCATGACTTGTATAAATTCCATGACTGCAAATTCTTCTCGGAATTAGACATCTCACAAGCATACCATCAAGTGCCATTACACCCAGACTCTAAACCATACACCGCTTTCCCTACTCATAGAGGTCTAATGCAATATCGCACAATGCCTTTCGGCTTGGTTACCGCATGTGCCACGTATATTAGGCTTATGAGAATAGTTCTCTCTGATCTAAAGAATGTTTCAGTGTATTTTGATAATATTTATATAATGACAAGTGTCTGGGAAGACCATCTAAATACACTAGCGCTTGTTTTGAAAAGACTAAGAACTCATGGCCTTACAGTTAAACCACAAAAGTGCTTTCTTGGCTATCATAAGGTACAATACCTCGGGTTCATTATCTCTGATAACAACTTTTCACCACTTCCTAATAAGACCAAAGCTGTTTTAGAAAGTACGTTCCCTGCTACCAAAAAGTTATTAAGAAGTTTCCTTGGATCTGTAAACTTCTATAGAAGTTTCGTACCAAATCTAAGTAGTTTAACTTCAGTTCTTACAGACTATTTGAAAAAGGGTGTCAAGGAACCTCTTAGTTGTTCTGAGGAAGCCATGCAAAGCTTCGAAGAAATTAAGAGGATATTTTCAAACCCCCCTGTCCTAAAATTACCAGATATTAATAAAATATTTTGTCTCCGAACAGATGCCTCCCATTCTGGACTCGGGACTGTACTACTTCAATATTATGAGGAGACACCTTTCCCAGTATCTTTCGCCAGTAAGAAGCTTCTGCCCAGAGAAGAAAGATATTCCACAGTGGAGAAAGAATGTTATGCGTTAGTATGGGGTATAAGTAGATTTAAATACTACCTATACGGTAAACCCTTTGTGCTTGAAACAGATCACAAGCCACTGATGTACTTGGAAAACTTTAAAGGGTCAAATAGCAGACTCTTGAGATGGGCTCTGGCTATTCAGCCCTATAAGTTTAAAGTCGTTCATATTTCAGGCTCTGAAAACCACTTCTCAGATTGGCTGAGCCGAGGTTGTACATAGTTCTTTTCCCTCTGTTCGTTGACTTATTGACTCCGTCCATAAGTTTTGGAAGGGGGTATTGTGAGGGAAAAGTAGGCGTAAGTGGGGTTAAGGTTGTTCAGGCCACCAGGAACCATTAGCGAGTTACGTTGCGCGCACCCCCCCCCCTCTGGCGGGCTGGGGCAAAACTAGTTCCTGGTGTCCGATTTGTTAAAGTTTCTACTCCTGGTAATATTGACCTTACCTGGTGTGGGTTGAAGTTTGGAGAGTCACTTCACCTCCACTCTTCTCCTAATCAGGTAGGGTGATCTACCAGGAGTATTACTGTTTCTTTTCTTTTGTTCGCTGGTTACCAGTAATGATTTTGGCATTTATCATTCTTTTCCATTCTTAAATGTTATATTATCATGACTATGGGTAACCAGTTTATTTTTTTCTTATTACCAGCTCTGTTCCTGGCGTGGTCTTCCAGGATAGACACCAGATAAAGGAGCAAGACATATGTTAATAATACTTATTAACATTATTCTACTACTACCGGCCCTTACCTATTCTACTTGTGGTGCTCCATCCAAGTGGTAGGTGATTCCAGAACATCGGATTATTACCATCTGCCCAGGATAACCTACATAAATAACATCAGAGGAACTATCCTGGGCCATACCTACTCCTGCCCAACTACAAGAACTGAAGGCCATTTTTTTTATTATATTTAAATTTTAAGTAAAATTCTCAAATCATTATTCTCATTTTTCCTAAGTTATTTCTTTATTTATTTATTTTTCCATTAGTTTCTTTTGTTCAGTTGGAAGGCGTTCCACTGACACTGATATGATCAAGAAACACCAGACCGTTGCATTACAATGTATCAACTGTAAGACTCCAGGAGTCACAGCTGCTCATGCTGATTGCAGAGTGAAAGCTTCCCACATCGCCAGCCGCAGAGCTCCCGCCTCACCCATCACCCCCCATGATGAGGCAGTATGCCTACCAGATACTTCATGTATGACTACTGACCCATGCCTGATTTCAGACTGTGGTTGAGCGAGTCACTCTGGGATTACATCAACAGAGCACGATCACGTCTGCTATCAACACTAGTAATGCTGCTGGTGTTGACACCACCTGTCTGGCTGAGTCAGCTGTCAGTCAGCCACCTGGCTCAGTTGACCGGGACTTCATACCTCCAGATGACGCTAGTCTTGCTGGGGTGGTACACAACATGCAGCTGCGCATAACAGTACTGGAGAAGCAACAATGGTGTTTGAAGCAACAACTTAAGCACCACTAGGAAAAACTTACAGAGGTTGCAAATGAGTACATCAACCCACAGATTGTCAGCCATTATGAAAATGAGTGTGGTGATGATGAACAAACTGATGATTGCAGTGGTGTTAATTATTACAAAAATGATGAATCTGATAGTGGTGTTTACAATCACATTGAAGATGATAAGGGCAGTGAAGGCCATCATGATAGTCAAAATGATGAGTGTAATGTATTGATAGATACTGAGTGTGGAGATGACCCGGTTGTCGATAATGGTGTATGTATCACTGGTCATAATGATGAGGGAAGTGGTACATGTGATGATAGTGATGAGTGTAATAAAAGTGGAGAGGTGAGTGCGAGGGATAGTGTCACCTTCCATACATTCACAGACAAAGAGCGCAGTGACCTCTCTAAACAAAGACTCCCAAGAGGTCTCTATAATGGAAGTGCACTTAAGAGACTCATGTATAAGGATAATACTGATGATATTGATATTGATTATGTCTATTTGCTATTTAGTAAGTTTTTTCATTTTGCTGAGAAACTGAATTCTATCCCTGGACTTTTATAATGGAATGGAACCAAACTCGTATAAAATATCCATTTTAAGTTGGAATATTGCGTCACTTAGAAAAAGATTTTCTGACCTTCATCATAAAGTAACTACTGAACCCATTGATGTTGTGTGTCTACAAGAGTGCAGAGTCCCTGAAAAATCCCAACCCCCTAAATTACCATCATTTGTTGCATATAACCTCCAATCTACTAATTCTTGTGTTCTATATATTAAAAAATCACTTCCCCATCAACTTCTTGCACATAAGAAAACAGAGGGGCTACAATATCACGGTGTTAGGATTTAAATTGGGAACTCTGCTCTGAACATATTTAACCTGTACGCTCCTGCTGATAAGTTTAATTACTTGGAGCTCCCAACTTGTGCTCAGTCTGAACCTACTCTCATATTTTGTGATTATAATGCAAGACACAAAAGCATTGGAAACTCTCAGTTTGGTAATCGTAATGGTAATCAACTGTTGTCACTCTTAAACAGTCATGATAATGTTCAAATTGTAGGTGACCTTGAACCCACACATATCTATGGAGGTGTCCTTGATCTGTGCCTGGGCTTCAACATTACTTCTGCCAGCTGTGAGTCTTCCTTTGTAACAGATATAGCGTCTGATCATTTCCCAAGGCTAACCTCACTAGATATTGGTAATAATATCCTCCCTGGTGGGATATTCAAACGGAAACGTTTTAATGTTCCACGATTCCACCACAGTCTTCTATACACGATTCCACCACAGTCTTCTATACACGATTCCACCACAGTCTTCTATACACTCTGTAGTGGAGACACCAACATTGAATGAACCTTCAATGCTGCAACCACCAACAACAACAACCTCACCAGTCATCACTCGACGTATTAATACAGAAGACCAGCACCGAGATCAATACCTGCACTGGAAAGATATAACTTTTTATACGACTCCTGACCAAGAACCCACCATGAATGTCGACACTTTGTACGAGAAATTACTCGACAGAACAGTCAAGTTTACAAATCGCAAAGGAACCCATTGCTCCTTCACAGCACTCAAGATGACCTTTGACCAGTTACAAGCCGACCCAGCATTTCGACCCAAGATTACAAGACTACTCATCGTTTCCTCCCAACAACTGCACAACATAAGGAATGCCTCCAACACTGAAGAAATGATGTAATTGTTGTGATAGAAACACAGGCCTTATCTCTAGGCTTTATTGAACATAGAATCTTCATAGTACTTCTGCAACAACAAAATATAATGACTAGTACATCTAATAATGGCTTCTACAGGGATGGTGATGTCTTGCATATGTCAAGAGAAAAGTTATAACTACAGGCCACATATTTAAACTCACCATGTAATCTGCATCACTGATAAATGGATATAGTAGGAGAGAATCACACACCATGTGTTGGCGCCCATGACATACACCAAACTGTTGTTGTTGTTAAGGGCCCCAAGAGGTGGTGCAGTATTATCCTGCTGCTGCTCCCCACAGGACCAGTATCACTACAATCTCCCCCTTCTAAAATATCAGAGACAGTAATCTCCCAAACTGTTAGGTGGGCGACGTACACGTCCCGACCTTCGTGGCCCTTGAGCCTCTTCACCAGGTTCGATATTTTCCAGCGGGGTTTGATTAACTGCTGGAGCAGAATCCTCTATTTCCATAGGGGTAGTCTCAAGGGGCTTTCCAGGAGAAAACTAAGCATCTTTCACATCTATTGGTGTATCTTGAGATTCCACACTAATAGGGATTTCAACTGGGGCTACATGTCTTGTAGATACTGTAGTCTCTCCACCATTTTGGTAGCGAATGTGGGCGTAATGTGGATTAGCTTGCAGGAGCTCTACCTCTTCCACTAAAGGATCCGTCTTGTTCATCCTACGGTGACTTTTCAGGAGAACGGGTCCAGGATGACATAACCAAGTGGGCACGGAGGCTCCCGTAGAGGAACGACGTGAATAGTTGAGTCTTTCATGAGGGGTTGCATTAGTAGCTGTGCACAGCAGTGATCTAATAGTGAAGAGCATCAGGAAGGACAGTTTGCCAGTGTTGAACAGGTAGATTGCGCGACTTCAATGTCATTGTAACTGCCTTCCATATAGTACTGAGCAATTTTGTTCTCTGTATCATCATTTCGAGGTAGAGGGTACCCATCAAGAAGTGTAAATTTGTTGATTGTCTCAGAGTAATCGATAGCAAGTCTCCGTTTCCTATAACCATCTTTAACAACAACAACCTGTGCACGCCAAGGGGAATCACTCGGTTCTATAATACCCTCCTTCAGCAGCCTCTGAGTTTCTTTCTCAATGAACATCCGATCCTCATAAGAATAGCGGCGTGACTTAGCTGATATAGGATGGCAATCCGCGGTAAGATTTGCAAACAGCTTTGGTGGGTCTACCCTTAAAGTGCTAAGTCCACAGACAACAAGAGGAGGCAGTTCACCTCCATATGTTAAGGTGACACTACCATGCAGCTTCTGAAAGTCCTGACCAAGGATAACATCAGAGCACAGTTGTGGCAGAATAGCTAAATGTACATCTTGATAATCCTTTCCATTAACTCTGAGATTTACCTTACAAAAACCCTAAGGTCTGAATAGAGAGAGATGTTGATGCCATGGAAACGGTACCTGATGAGTGATGTAGAGTCAAGGAGAGCCGTTTAACTAAGTCAAGGTTGATGAAACTCTGAGCTGCCACTATCAATAAGACCATCTACTTCTGTTCCTTTGATGAATAATTTCACAACTGCCTTTGACAGTGAATTTGGAGTAGCCGCAGAAGTCACTGTGGCTAGAGTCGCATGATCACTGGAATGTGTGGAGGCACTAGCTCTTGTTGATGCATTAGCACGACATACTTTAGCAAAGTGACCTTTCTTGTGGCATTTATGGCACATTGCTTCACGAGCAATGTGGATGTCTTGAAAAACCACAAAAGAAACACACCGTACCTGCTGCTGCTGTCACTGAGGCAGGTTCCACAGTAACTTCATTGCAAGAGTCTTGGTCAGGAATTGCAGCACTTACCACTCGAGAAGGCTGAGTGGTACTGTATACTTCAGAATTCTTCTGGGCTGAATCTAGAGCTCTTGCCTGGTCAAAGGCAGCGGCTAAGTCGAGAGTTTTATTCTCCAATAAACGCTGCCTTATTATTGGTGATTGCAGGCCACTGATAAAAGCATCCCTGATGGACTCTTCACAATACTGAGCAGCTGTCACTGCTTGGAAGTGACAGTCCTTACCTAAAATTTTCAGTGCTTGAAAGTATTCCTCTAAGGATTCATCAATCTGCTGGCGGCGAGTTGCAAGGCGATAGCGTGCAAAGATTTCATTTGTAGGTTTAATATACTGAGACTTGAGGGTTTTGATAGCATCTTCGTAGGTATTACACTCAGAAATAGCCTCGTATATCTTAGGTGACACAAAATTGATGAGCAGACTTAGTTTATCTAGATCTTCTTTAGGAAGGGCTCCCAAGAAGTTTTCGAAAGTCTTAAACCAGTGCTTCCATTCCTGAGCAGCCGTTGATAAGCTGGGGTCACAGTCTAGCCTCTCAGGTTTCAGTAAACGCTCCATGTTGTGATGTAATCTAGCGCAGGATCACCACCAGGTAGCCCAGGATTCTATGTTCAATAAATTGTTGTGATAGAAACACAGGCCTTATCTCTAGGCTTTATTGAACATAGAATCTTCATAGTACTTCTGCAACAACAAAATATAATGACTAGTACATCTAATAATGGCTTCTACAGGGATGGTGATGTCTTGCATATGTCAAGAGAAAAGTTATAACTACAGGCCACATATTTAAACTCACCATGTAATCTGCATCACTGATAAATGGATATAGTAGGAGAGAATCACACACCATGTGTTGGCGCCCATGACATACACCAAACTGTTGTTGTTGTTAAGGGCCCCAAGAGGTGGTGCAGTATTATCCTGCTGCTGCTTCCCACAGGACCAGTATCACTACAACTCCTGACTTACACTTTTAACGACACCTGACCGATCAAGAATCTAGCCTCCCTTGACCACGCCTCCAGCTTCTGCCAGCCGCCAATCAACATCAAGAATGCAAGATGCAGATAGCTTGCCAGCCGGATGACTGAGTGTTCTCCTGTTTTTTGTGTTGCTGTTTTCCTCTGCTTCCAAGGCTTAGCTGTTGGGTCTAGTCCTGACTCCTCTCTTCGACTCAAGACATTCCTCTCACCGTCTATTCTTTGCACTGTCCCCACTTGCCCCTCGCCCCTCGCCCCTCGTGGGTCCTTACCTGTGAGTCCTCTGATCTGATCTGTTCCCCCTGATCAACATGATGACTTTGTTGCACATGTGACTGACTGGTATAATTCCTATGAGTGTACCTCTGTCGAGACTTTTAACAATGACCTTGTGAGCAGTATTCAGAACTTCTTAGAGCCGCCTCTGAAACCTCCTACTACTCTAAATCCAAATGACTTCCATAATAATCATAAGTCTTATAAAAACCATACCTATTACAATGATTCTAAACTTCGAACATTGAAACGTACTGCTCGCAGACTAGGCCTACCTAGCTTATAGAAACCATCGTACCCCTGGAATGCTGAGCCTCTTCCAAACTGCCCTTGCTGCTGCCAGAGAGCCTATGACAGAGCTGTGGCAAACAGACTGGGAACAATTTGTCAACGGTCTCAATGCTCACACCCCACTTAGCCGGGCATGGAGGGGCATAAATAGAATTAAGGGTAACAGAACTGGGCAGATCGCGCACCCTCATCCCTTACATAGGGCGAATGAGTTAGTCAGTTCTTGGGCTACTACATCTAGCTATGACAATCTTCCTAGTACCACACAGGCAAAATTAAATGACAAATATGATGCAAGGGAGAGATTTGTTTGCTTTATGCTTAGCAAGGCAGATGACTGCAACATTCCTTTCACTAATTATGAACTTGATGCAGCACTAACTAAGGGCGACTCCACGTCGCCTGGTGAGGATGGTATTACTTACAACATACTCAGATTGCTGTGTCGAGTACCAGGTAATCCTTTACTTGAATTACATAACATGAGTTATGTCACTGGGGAGCTCCCTAAATCATGGACCAATAGCCTCATTATTCCCATTCCAAAGCCCAATCAACAAAACTCATTTCGCCCAATATCCCTTACTAGCTGCTTGTGTAAAACATTCGAAAGGATGATTCTTAATCGTCTTATGCACAGAATTAAGCAATTCTTGTCTCCCCGGTTGCATGGCTTCATGCATGGAAGGAGTGTGCATCATTGCATTACCACCTTTCTCACTCTGCACACTCACAGCTCATACACTACGTTCCTTGACCTTAAATCCGCTTTTGATGCAGTCAACCGACATGTAATCATTAATGAACTTGCCAGAATGGATGTTGGAGGATGGCTTCTCCGCCGGATTAAAGGTTATCTGTCTAACAAAAAGTCGTCTGTGTTGTTCCAAGGACATAGAAGTGTAACTAAAGATTTTGAATTAGGAACACCATAGGGAGGTGTGCTCAGCCCCACACTGTTCAATATTCTGATTAATGCATTACTTAATGCTATGCTTAGCCAGCCCCATCATTATATGATTAGTTTTGCTGATAATATAATGATTCACACCACCGGATTCTCCAACACCCAAAACATTCTTAATCATGTACTAGCCTCGTGTCAGGACCTGGGGTTGATAATCTCAGGGGATAAAACAAAGATACTCAACAGGCGTCCTCCTCGGCAGAGAGGCACAGTTCGCCAGATCCAGTTGCATGATGGGTCTCTTCTAGAATATGTAAGCAGATACAGGTATCTAGGCTTTGAGGTTCCACTACTTGGACCTGTTGTAACTAGACTTTGTCGCCAATACAAAGAAAGGCTGAGAGCACTTAGAGTTGTGGCAGGTTTTTATCCCAGGTATGGAGCTAGTGTTAAAATTGTGAAAATGATGTATCTTGCTTATATTAGATCATTGGTTGATTATGCGGCGCCACTTCTTGCACTCGTGTCTGACTGGAAGCTTGGAGGCCTGGAAAAACTGCAAAACGAAGCAATGAGGATCATCCTAGGATGCCCTCGCACTGCCAAAATTTTAAATATGCAAAAAGAACTTGATATCCCAAGCATCAGAGATTGTGTTACTGAAAGAAATATCCTAATTGGGGTTAATATGCTCAGGCAAGCCCATTCAAACCCCTGCACAGAAGCCCTCCAAACTTTCCTCAGCACTGGTGAACACTCCTCCAGATGGATCGAAAAAACTGGTGCCGACCTCCGCATGAATCAGATACATGATCTATGTCAAGTAAGGCAACAGCGGCACTTCTCCACTCCATGGGATATTACCCCATTCCAAACTACCATTCCTCCATTTCCCCCCAAACTACTTCTTAAATCACAACCAAAACTTCGTCTTGAAGCCAAACATGATGCCTTAAGCAGTATTGATAACTTAGTCACACAGCACACACTCTCGCAAATTATTTACGTTGATGGTTCTGTTCACCAATCCACTGGTGCAGCTGGTAGTGCTGCTGTTGTCGTACAGAGTGATGGTTCTCTTAAAGAAATTGGATCACTCATTAATAATTGGGCCTCTACCATTCAGACAGAACTGTTTGCCATACTCCTTGCACTCAAATGCGTCCATGTATCTAAGGTTGACACTTTAATTGTAACTGATTCTCTGTCATCCATAAATGCTCTCAACTCATTAAGTATAAATTGTGGCATGCTTGTGTCAGAAGCCAGACACAGGTATGGTAAGATTGTGAAGTGGAGTCAGAGTGCACATGCTGTGGATTCCATCTCACATTGGTCTTCCGATGCACGATAGAACTGATAAATTGGCTAAGCTGTATGCTTTCAAAGAGGGAGTAGATTACAATCTTGGCTTGTCAGTTAGCAGTTTGAGATCAATAATAAGAAAAGAACTACAACTGAATTTTATTGACTTAAGATTCGGGGAGATTGACACCAGTGAGTCCATCTATCATCATTGTATCATGCAGGAGGAGCCACATGTCTATGGTGCATCCAACAAAATAAGCAGACTCTTGGATGTCACTACCGCCCGGCTCCGGCTGGGTTACAAGTATCTTTGGCAGGTTAAATCACCACCACCAGATGTAGACCAAACGAAATGTAAACTTTGCCAGATGGACTATTGTCACACCTTCAATTCAAAGTTTATTCTCTATAAGGATTACAATGCTGAGTTTACAGAATTTGGTTATTGTGTGGTTTACATGTAGTAAAATAATGATTACAGAGTGTACCACTAGAACACCTAGCATGGCCAGGGCCGGATTACCGCACAGGCAAATGAGGTATTTACCTAGGGCCCCGTGCATTTGGGGGCCCCGCGGTCCAAGGGGTTCAGGGGCTTTTCCAAGACTACACACATGGTGCAAGTACAAAGGGGTCCCTACCTAAAAAGTTCAAGTGTTTGCAGAGCAAATTGATTTTTAAAAATTAATCAAAACAAAAATAAATAGTGAAATAAAATAAAATAAAAATAAATAAACCTAACCTTAGATGGCAACACTCAACACGCCTTTGTTTACATCAGAACAGCTGTGTTTTCCCGCTAATGGGTGAGTATGGGAGATTTCTCTCCAATTTTCTGTAGTAATTACATGTTATCTAGACTTGTACTCTGACAAATTAACTGAAGTGTTGTTGATAGACATTGATGTGTATGGATAAACGTTTGTTTTCGCCTCTAAATGTTGAGGGAGGTACCTGATAGGGTTACTTGACCAGTAAAGACGCATGGACCAGTAAAGACGCATTTTTGGTAAAAATACTATAAAGAAAAACCTAAAAACGCAAAATGACTTCCGTTTGTAGGTTTTAAAAGCACTTTGTCCTGTCTTTAAGATTTTATCATTTCAATAACAGATCTCAATTGATTGATGTTCTACATCACTTCCGTCGCAAATGCTTAGTTTTCAAGTTGTGACGGAAGTGATGTAGAACATCAATTAATTTACTACATATTTTCCCAGAAACACATAAGCCACATCAGAAAATCGTTGGTTGGGTGAAACTGAAAATTGTCCCTGCATTCTTTAATTCTCATGTCCTTATCTATGGTGGTAGGCCATATATCATGCAAAACATAATGATTAGTTTAGTTATGAAAATGGTAATATAAATACCATTGTGCATTGTTCTTGGACTCAGTATGATTTCTGTTTAAGTAAATTGGAGATCAAGGAGGATGAATTAGTAAAATATTCGTAGCCCAAATCACTAACCTAATCTATGGTAAAAGTTCTGTATATGACTCCTTTCTGGTAACGTTTTGAATTTTTAGATGCGCAGCCAGAGGAAAGGGGGCTACAAGGGCCATATCCCCCCAATTGACAGAAAAAATTTTTAATAATAATTAAAAAATTAATAATAATTGATAATGAAAAATTTGTATTTGCATGATTACAGACAGTGATACATCCTCATTATGGCATCTCGTGAACGTGATGTTGGACGTTCTTATGCGAGTGGGTCACAGAAAAGAAAGAAGAAAATTCAAGAAGAAGAACAGAAAAAGAAAGATGTAGGAAGCTGCAGAAAGATCACAGACATGCTCACGAAAACAGTTTCTGATGTTACCAGTACAGTTGAATCTGCAGATACGTCAGATCATACAGGAAGCCCTCCCTCCATTATTTCTCAGCCAGCATCTACTTCTTTTGTGTCTCCTCTCAATGTCTCAACGGACATTTCATCCACAGGATTTGTCTTAAAAGATCCTGCCTCATGGCCAAATGTAATCCCAGATTCTCTACGTAATGCTTTCATTGCAGAAAACTTCAGTCAAACTCTGAACATTGACTTTAGGAAATCAGCAAGGATTTATGATGATGGAAGTCGTCGTTGTTTAAAGTCATCTATGTTTTATAGGAAGCTTGCAAATTCAGAAACTGTGAAAAGATCATGGATGGTATACTCTGAAAGCTCAGGAAAAGTGTACTGTTCAGCATGCAAGCTATTTTCTACCAAAGAAAATACCTTCACACAGGGGTTCAATGACTGGAAAAATTCCAAGCGTTTCGAGGAACATGAAAACAGCACCATTCACAGGAGCTACATTTTAGCCAGTGTATTTCGTGCACAGAAAAAAGGCTTATTGGATTCTCATTTGGAAAATCAAACTGTAAAAGAGCGCACTTGTTGGAGAAAAGTTCTAGAAAGAGTTCCTGCTGTTGTAAAATTCTTAGCTCTAAGAGGACTTGCTTTCCGTAGAGAAAATGAGGTTTTTGGTTCTGAAAACAATGGCAATTTCCTAGGGATCATAGAACTGTTAGCACAATTCGATCCATGCTTAGCAAATCATGTGTCACGCCTTGGGAATGCAGGAAGAGGCACTGTATCTTACATGTCATCTACTATATGCAATGAATTTATTGAACTGATGACTAAGAAGTTCCTCAATAACATCATAGCAGCTGTGAAAACTGCAAAACACTTTGCAATAAGTGTAGATTCAACACCAGATATTTCACATACAGACTGACATTCATTGTTCGCTTTGTCGACTTCAGGCCATGATGGAGAAACAATGATGAATGTAGTACTGGATACTCTGCTTGAACATGATCTCTCTATTATGGATTGCCGTGGCCAGAGCTACGACAATGCAAGTAACATGTCGGGTAAATATAATGGATTGCAAGCCCGTATCAAGCAAATCAACCCACTTGCTAAATATGTGCCCTGCTCAGCACATTCTCTTAATCTTGTTGGGTCATGTGCTGCGGAGTGTTGTGTCGCTGCAGTTTCATTTTTTGGACTTTTACAAGCACTCTTTAATTTTTTCTCTGCTTCAACGCATCGGTGGAGTATACTCAAGTCAACCATTCATGGAGATGTCATCAAATCATTATCAACAACAAGGTGGTCAGCGCAGCATGATGCAATACATGCTTTGAAAGACAGCTTTGCTGAAATACGTTCTGCTTTGATCCAAATAGCAGAGGATGAAGACCAAACAGCAACTACAAGAAGCGAAGCAGCCAGCTTAGCATCAAAATTGGAAGATTTTGAATTGGCCTTACTCTGTGTGCTTTGGGACTGTATACTGGAACGGTTAAATGCCACGAACAAGACACTTCAGAAAATTGAAATTGAAATGGCTACTTGTGCTAACCTCTATGCAGGCTTAGTGGAATTTGTAAGCTCACTTCTCAATGATGAAGCTTTTGAAATGTTTGAAGAGAAAGCTAAACTGCTGGTGAAAGACTACAGTTACCGGGCTGATCATCAGCGGTCAAGGAAGAGGAAACGCAATTTTGAAGAGCCAGACAATGAAATTGTGTTGCTACCAAGGCAGAACTGTAAGACAGCTACATACTTCGTCATTCTGGATTCACTGATTACAGAATTGGTGAAAAGAAAAGAAATCTACCAGAATCTCAATGACAAGTTTGGATTTCTGTTCAAAATTACTACTATGCCAGATGCAGAATTGAGAGAAGCTGCATTAAAGTTGCAACAACACCTTTCAGCAGATGTTCAGGACACATTTGTTGAAGAAATAGTTAATTTTTCTGGGTATAGGAATCAGATTAAAGCTCCACCTGAAAAATGTGCGCCCTCAGCTGCTTTGAAACATTTAAGAAATGCAGGTATCTCAGAAACCTTCCCTAATGTTGACATAGTGTATCTCCTTTACCTAACACTTCCAGCTACTAACTGTGAAGGAGAACGTTCATTTTCTGTTTTGAAAAGAATGAAAAACCAGCTCCGTTCAACAATGAGCCAAGACAAATTGTGTAACCTAGCCTTGTTGACCATTGAGTCTGATCTAACAAGAAATATTGATTTTCAGAATATAATTGATGATTTTGCCAATATGAAATCCAGAAAAAAGTTTATTTAAGAAGTGCCTTTGAATATAAACAATTCTTAACTTTCTTGAGTTTATATGATTTGATAGTCTTATGCATGATGCAATGATAACAATAATGGTCAGTGATTTATAAAGGGAATAATAGTGCTGTAGTGGTTATGCTGAATATAATAGGTACATGATGCCACTACTTTAATAGCCTAATCTAGTAATACTATGCTGTCTTGAGTTTATTCTCTTTAAAATGCATGATTTAACAAGATAGTTATAATGGCTGTTGGTAAATGGTTTTGGTTGTCTTGATGTACTTTCCTTATTAAATTTAATCTAAATAGCCAGAATGTATTTAATTAGACCTTAAGCAGGCTCACACCGACCCCCCACCCCCCCACCCCCAAGCAGGAAGGGGTTGCTTCGCTTACCCATAACTCAAAGGGGCCCCGCCAATCTGAATAGCCTAGGGCCCGGAGACTTCTTAATCCGGCCCTGAGCATGGCATTTCGGGCAGACTTAATTTAATTCTTAATTTTAAAATATTACAAATTATGAGGTAAGTTGGTATTATGGCTAAGTGACTAAATACTAGTTTGTGAGTTTAGCAATGTGAATGCTTTTGTTTTGGCACAGTACATAGTTTCAGTATTGGAGTATCACAGGCCAACTTATGACTAGTTAAGATTCATTATTTTAAGATTGAGATTAATATTTCCGTTTATGGTCAAATGGGTGAGTGTAAGTGTGAACCACCAGGTGGTATTCGTGTAGTTAGTTGACGGGGTGTATCAGGGAGATAAGATGTTTTCTAATGGTAGTTTTGAAGGTGAAGAATGTGTCTGCAGTTCTAGAGTTCTCAGGTAGGGTGTTCCAGATTTTAGGGCCTTTGACATACATTGAAGTTTTGTAAAGGTTTAGTTGGACACGGGGAATGTCGTAGAGATGTTTGTGTCTGGTGTTGTGCCTGTGGGTTCTGTCACAACTTTTTTTTATATTTTATTTAAAACCAACAATAGACAATAGACAAAAGGAAAAACCCTAAAGATGACAATATATGAACAAATAACTGAAAAAACGTTACATTAGATATTGAAACATTAACGAATAACATTACAATATAACAAATATGACCACTATTACCTACATATAAAATCAGATACCGAAGCTTAAAATTGTCCTATACTAGCTACATGTGGATAAGTTAACTTTCGCAAAAACATGCAAACCTATATTAACTCTTCCTCAAATTAATCATCCTTGCTCTTAATTCACACTAGAATAATAAAATACAAGTATAATAAAGAGCAGTTTGAATCAAAGAACATTCCACAATTATCATAAATTTACCCTAACCTAAGCCTAGTATTTCATCTGTATTATAAATGTCTAATCAACACGAAAATTTTACCACATACCTCTAACCATATTTGTTGGTGTACATGATACAACCTTGTATTACCATAAAGAGAAAAAAAAAGAACAATAAAAAAGGAAAACTCACTCTTCACCTTTAAAATCAGACTTCAATTTACCATTCATGTACATACATATAAATAAGTATATAAAGTATGTTGTCTAATTGAACACAATTACTTACAACGTCAGTTATAATATTACGTCAACTCAACCATGAATAACTTCATCCAATTCTTACAACTTCAAGGGTTCGTAAAACTCAAACTACATACTTCTATTGGCACCAAATCAATTGTGCTTACAAAAATACAATTGTAAATTAAACTGGAACATAAAAAGCCATTTTGACATTTACACATTGTATCAAAATCATAAATGCGCATAGAAAATATGTATTGTATATCATTGAAAATGTTCATGAGAAAAACCATTAATGGTATATACAAGAAAGTAAACATACATACATATACATACATATATACATATACATATATATATATATACATACATACACATACATATATACATACATACATACACACATACACATACATACACAAATACACACACACATACAACACATGCATATATATACACACATACACATACATAGTTATAAGTCGATAATTCCAAATATAACTGTATTGTACTTGACACACTCAGAACAAATAATGTTAAAATTGCACCCCGGACATACCTCATATAACATTCATCAAACTCATCATGCTACCGCCCATTCTAGGAAACCAGCCCATTTCATCCCCCTTACCTGCCTTTCAACTCCCGTAAATCCCGTAAAGTGAAATTCCTATAACCCTCACTTAAATCCCTCTCCCATCTCCCCCCATACACCTCCTTATTTCTACACTTTGTCCTATAAAAAGTTGCTGTTAATGCATTAATTCTTTCACACACGTTCGCTCCTCTCATAGCCCAAGACATATAAATATAATCCGTAATTATATACCCTACCGCCTTCTCTACCATCTGATTCACCCCACCTATGTCTAAGCTTAAAACCCTCAACACCTGCAAACCCCCCCCCTCCCACTAACCTTATTACCTTACCCAACCAAACCCTTATTAGTTCAATACATTCGCAAAAATACACTATATGGAAAACAGTCTCCCATCCACCACAAGCCTTGCATATCCCATCCTCCCGTATTCTCTTATGGAATAAAACCATTCCAGACGGTAAGATCCCATGTAAAAATCTATACATTACTTCTCGTACTTTAGGTTTTAAACGTAATTTGCTCAAACGCCCCCAGATATTACGCC
This sequence comes from Cherax quadricarinatus, assembly GCF_038502225.1. Lineage (NCBI taxonomy): Eukaryota > Metazoa > Arthropoda > Malacostraca > Decapoda > Parastacidae > Cherax > Cherax quadricarinatus. The sequence goes on from NC_091366.1 coordinate 22,032,738, forward strand.
AATCATACATCGGATAAACACCTTCTACCACTGCTACCACTGCCTTACCTTCCACCCCATCAAGGTTTCCCAATTTAATATGTGAAGGATCGCTCATGTTTATGATGACCCGTAACATTGCCTCACCTATTATGAACTCCCTACCCACCCACCACCGTTGCATATCCTGACGTATCTTATGAAGTCCGCCTTCCCTCGCCCCCCCCTCCCGCTTATAACTACGTTTCAAATACACACTCATAATCCTCTTTTCAACAGCTATAAGACCCAGCCCTCCACGGCCAACCGGGAGTGTGACAACCGCTCTACCTAACCATTCGCTTCCAGTACCCCAAATGAATCTAAAAACGCGCTTTTGTAACCTTTGTATCTCACTACGAAGTATCGGATATATTGCTGCTACATGCCAAAGTTTACTATATAATAGGACATTCGTTGTAATTACTCTTTGATGCAAAGTTAAGTGTGCAGCTCGTAAACCACTGAGGCGCTTCAGTACACCATCTACAATACGCACTGAATTTATTTGTTGTGCTAACTTGATATCACTTACATAAACGATCCCACATATCAGTAATTGGTCCACCTTTTTCCACCTTTCAACTACTTCACATTCCTCACTTAACCTATCTCCAAGATCCATATACTTCGTTTTCTCCTTATTAATTGACATGCCAGAAGCCTTTTCAAAAACATTTACTAACTTTTCCACCCGAGGCAAATCCCTGTTACCACTTACTAAAATCGTTGTGTCATCAACATATCCAACAATGCCAGCCCCCCCACCCCTTTCGTCACCAACCCCATTTGCTGCCAATAAGACCCTAATTCCTCTATAAAAGGGATCCTGTAAACACGCAAAAAATATTTGTGAAAGGGGACAACCTTGACGTAGACCCCTGCTCATCTGAATTTGTTCTCCTAACCTTCCATTTACCTGCACCCGCAAGGATGCATCTTGATACATTAATTTGGCCCATGATATAATTTCCTCTCCAAACCCCTGCCATCTCATAATCTTCCATAACGCTTCCCTTTCTACACTATCATATGCCGCCTCCCAATCTATAGCCAACACCCCCCCCACTCCCAATTTTACTCTTTCTTCAATAAAACTTCTAATCAAACCATGCCCGTCATACATAGACCTTCCTGGCACCCTATATCGTCCCTTATCAATCACTTTACCCAGGACCTTTTTTATTCTGTTAGCTAAAATTCTTGCAAAAATCTTATAATCACCACACAATAACGAAATAGCACGATAGTCTTTAACTGTTAATGGCTCACCTTTAGGCACTAAAACGACCACAGCCATCCGCTGCTGTGCCCCTAAAACCCGATCCCGCTTAATGATATTGAATAATCTTACCAAAAATTCTTTTAAAACGCTCCAATTTTGGAGATAAAAGTCACTGGGCAACCCATCAATTCCTGGTGCCTTTCCTAATTGCGCCCCGGATAAAGCTACCCATGTCTCGCACTCCGTTATCGGCCCTTCCAAAACGAATCGATCATGCTCTGTCAACTCACACTGCACAAACCTTCCAATTGACTGTAATGCTATTTCACTTATTCCCACACTTTGCGTTTTCAACTTAACCCAAGCATCAATATACCCACTCATACCCTCAGTCGTCGTCAACACCTGGTCCACTTTATACCCTTGCATACCTACCTGAACATTCAACCCCATTAACTCCATTGCCTTGCGACGTGTGTGTTGACTCCACAACACACACGCCGACGGCCGATCTCCCCACAAAACCTCCTCAATCCCGCCCTTAAGCCTTTCCCCATCAAACCTCTCATTTTGTAAATTCCGGATATTTTCCTTCAAACTTTCAATTTCAATAACAGGATAATTAGCATTAATTTGTGCATAACAGTCGCGCAACTGCCCCTCTAAATATTTTTGAAAACCGTATTGTAACTGATTATATCTCTTCCCTCGATTAATATAATATTCCTTAATACGTTTTTTAGCTATTGTTTCCCACCAATTAACCATGGCAACATCCCCTGGTGCTTCTACCACTAAACGATCCCACATATGTCCAAAAGACAAAAGATTATCCTCTTCCTTTAATAACTTTACATTCAATTTCCAAAATGATGGACCCCTCCGAGGCACACCCTCAATATCCACATCTATTACCACTCCTCTATGATCCGAAAAAACCACATCTATCACATCCACCTCCGCACAGTAACCGCACAAGGCACGTACATTCGGTCCAACCTCGCCGCATAACCTCGTTTAATGAAGGTATGCTCTACCATCCCTCCCCCCCCACACACATCCTTTAACCCCACCCCGGTCAATATATCCCCCAATATACCCAAACAACACCCCGCACCTCTGGGCTCCACATCTTTACGACGTATCACGCAATTCCAATCTCCGCCTATTATTGCAACATTCGGTAAACCACGTAAAAAATAGACCAGCACGTCCCGAACAAATTTAGT
>NC_091366.1:22040209-22202709 GCF_038502225.1 Cherax quadricarinatus
CTCTCCTATCCTCCAGTGTCGTCAGGTTGATTTCCCTTAACCTCTCCTCGTAGGACATACCTCTTAGCTCTGGGACTAGTCTTGTTGCAAACCTTTGCACTTTCTCTAGTTTCTTTACGTGCTTGGCTAGGTGTGGGTTCCAAACTGGTGCCGCATACTCCAATATGGGCCTAACGTACACGGTGCACAGGGTCCTGAACGATTCCTTATTAAGATGTCGGAATGCTGTTCTGAGGTTTGCTAGGCGCCCATATGCTTCAGCAGTTATTTGGTTGATGTGCGCTTCAGGAGATGTGCCTGGTGTTATACTCACCCTTGAGTGAGGTTTGTAGTCTCTGACCCCCCAGACTGTACTCCGTCTGCGGCCTTCTTTGCCCTTCCCCAATCTTCATGACTTTGCACTTGGTGGGATTGAACTCCAGGAGCCAATTGCTGGACCAGGTCTGCAGCCTGTCCAGATCCCTTTGTAGTTCTGCCTGGTCTTCGATCGAGTGTATTCTTCTCATCAACTTCACGTCATCTGCAAACAGGGACACCTCAGAGTCTATTCCTTCCGTCATGTCGTTCACAAATACCAGAAACAGCACTGGTCCTAGGACTGACCCCTGCGGGACCCCGCTGGTCACAGGTGCCCACTCTGACACCTCGCCACGTACCATGACTCGCTGCTGTCTTCCTGACAAGTATTCCCTGATCCATTGTAGTGCCTTCCCTGTTATCCCTGCTTGGTCCTCCAGTTTTTGCACCAATCTCTTGTGTGGAACTGTGTCAAACGCCTTCTTGCAGTCCAAGAAAATGCAATCCACCCACCCCTCTCTCTCTTGTCTTACTGCTGTCACCATGTCATAGAACTCCAGTAGGTTTGTGACACAGGATTTCCCGTCCCTGAAACCATGCTGGCTGCTGTTGATGAGAACATTCCTTTCTAGGTGTTCCACCACTCTTCTCCTGATAATCTTCTCCATGATTTTGCATACTATACATGTCAGTGACACTGGTCTGTAGTTTAATGCTTCATGTCTGTCTCCTTTTTTAAAGATTGGGACTACATTTGCTGTCTTCCATGCCTCAGGCAATCTCCCTGTTTCGATAGATGTATTGAATATTGTTGTTAGGGGTACACATAGCGCCTCTGCTCCCTCTCTCAATACCCATGGGGAGATGTTATCTGGCCCCATTGCCTTTGAGGTATCTAGCTCACTCAGAAGCCTCTTCACTTCTTCCTCGGTTGTGTGCACTGTGTCCAGCACTTGGTGGTGTGCCCCACCTCTCCGTCTTTCTGGAGTCCCTTCTGTCTCCTCTGTGAACATTTCTTTGAATCTCTTGTTGAGTTCTTCACATACTTCACGGTCATTTCCTGTTGTCTCTCCTCCTTCCTTCCTTAGCCTGATTACCTGGTCCTTGACTGTTGTTTTCCTCCTGATGTGGCTGTACAACAGTTTCGGGTCAGATTTGGCTTTCGCTGCTATGTCATTTTCATATTGTCTTTGGGCCTCCCTTCTTATCTGTGCATATTCGTTTCTGGCTCTACGACTGTTCTCCTTATTCTCCTGGGTCCTTTGCCTTCTATATTTCTTCCATTCCCTAGCACACTTGGTTTTTGCCTCCCTGCACCTTTGGGTAAACCATGGGCTCATCCTGGCTTTTTCATTAATCCTGTTACCCTTGGGTACAAACCTCTCCTCAGCCTCCTTGCATTTTGTTGCTACATATTCCATCATCTCATTAACTGGCTTCCCTGCCAGTTCTCTGTCCCACTGAACCCCGTTCAGGTAGTTCCTCATTCCTGTGTAGTCCCCTTTCTTGTAGTTTGGCTTCATTCGTCCTGGCCTTCCTGCTTCTCCCTCCACTTGTAGCTCTACTGTGTATTCGAAGCTTAAAACAACATGGTCACTGGCCCCAAGGGGTCTTTCATATGTGATGTCCTCGATATCTGCACTACTCAAGGTGAATACTAAGTCCAGCCTTGCTGGTTCATCCTCTCCTCTCTCTCTTGTAGTGTCCCTTACGTGTTGGTACATGAAGTTCTCCAGTACCACCTCCATCATCTTAGCCCTCCATGTATCTTGGCCCCCATGTGGGTCCAAGTTCTCCCAATCGATCTCCTTGTGGTTAAAGTCACCCATGATCAGGAGCTTTGCCCTGCATGCATGAGGTCTTCTGGCCACTCTAGCCAGTGTGTCAACCATCGCTCTATTGCTCTCGTCGTACTCTTGCCTTGGCCTCCTGCTGTTCTGTGGTGGGTTATACATCACTGCTATTACCACCTTGGGACCTCCAGAGTGAAGTGTTCCCACTATGTAATCACTTTCTTCTCCGCTATCTCCTCTCTCCAGCTCATCAAAATTCCAGCGATTTTTGATCAGCAACGCCACTCCTCCACCCCCCCTGGTCCCTCTGTCTTTCCTCAGGATTTGGTATCCCGTTGGAAAGATGGCATCTGTTATCTTACCTGTAAGCTTGGTTTCTGTGAGAGCTATGATGTCCGGTGATGCTTCTTTGACTCTTTCGTGCCACTCCTCCCACTTATTTGTTATTCCATCAGCGTTTGTGTATCATACCTTCAGTTTCCTTTCCAACACTGTGGTTTGGGGGGCCTGTGAGGGTGGGAGACCTGGTGGCATACTGTGGGATTCTATAGCTCGGTGTGTGTGAGTGTGTGTGTGTGTGTGTGTGTGTGTGTGTGTGTGTGTGTGTGTGTGTGTGTGTGTGTGTGTGTGTGTGTGTGTGTGTGTACTCACCTAATTGTACTCACCTAATTGTGGTTGCAGGGGTCGAGACTCAGCTCCTGGCCCCGCCTCTTCACTGATCGCTACTGGATCCTCTCTCTCTCTGCTTCCTGAGCTGTATCATACCTCTTCTTAAAACTATGTATGGTTCCTGCCTCCACTACTTCACTTGCTAGGCTATTCCACTTCCTGACAACTCTATGACTGAAGAAATACTTCCTAACGTCCCTGTGACTCGTCTGAGTCTTCAGCTTCCAGTGTGACCCCTTGTCCCTGTGTCCCCTCTCTGGAACATCCTATCTCTGTCCACCTTGTCCATTCCCCGCAGTATCTTGTATGTCGTTATCATGTCTCCCCTGACCCTTCTGTCCTCCAGTGTCGTCAGTCCGATCTCCCTCAACCTTTCCTCGTACGACATTCCCTTGAGCTCTGGGACTAGCCTTGTTGCAAACTTTTGTACTTTCTCTAACTTCTTGACGTGCTTGACCAGGTGTGGGTTCCAGACTGGTGCTGCATACTCCAGTATGGGCCTAACATACACAGTGTACAGTGCCTTGAACGATTCCTAATTGAGGTATCGGAAAGCTGTTCTCAGGTCTGCCAGGCGCCCGTATGCTGCAGCAGTTATTTGGTTGATGTGTGCCTCCGGTGATGTGCTCGGTGTTATGGTTACCCCAAGGTCTTTCTCCCTGAGTGAGGTCTGTAGTCTTTGTCCACCTAGCCTATACTCTGTCTGCAGTCTTCTTTGCCCCTCCCCAATCTTCATGACTTTGCATTTGGCTGGATTGAATTCGAGAAGCCAGTTCCTGGACCACATGTCCAGCCTGTCCAGGTCTCTTTGCAGTCCTGCCTCATCCTCATCTGATTTAATTCTTCTCATCAACTTCACATCATCTGCGAATAGGGACACTTCAGAGTCTATTCCTTCCATCATGTCGTTCACATATATCAAAAATAGCACTGGTCCTAGAACTGACCCCTATGGGACCCCGCTCGTCACAGGCGCCCACTGTGATACCTCTTCACGTACCATGACTCGTTGCTGCCTCCCTGTCAGGTATTCCCTGATCCATTGCAGTGCCATCCCTGTTACATGCGCCTGATCCTCCAGCTTTTGCACTAATCTCTTGTGGGGAACTGTGTCAAAGGCCTTCCTGCAGTCTAGGAAAACGCAATCTACCCACCCTTCTCTCTCGTGTCTGTCTTACTTCTGTTACCTTGTCATAAAACTCCAGGAGGTTTGTGATACAAGATTTGCCTTCCATGAACCCATGCTGGTTTTCATTTATAATCTTGTTCCTTTCCAGGTGTTCGACCACTCTCCTCCTGCTAATCTTCTCCATGACTTTGCACACAATACATGTCAGAGACACAGGTCTGTAGTTTAGCGCCTCGTTTCTGTTTCCTTTCTTAAATATGGGGACTACATTAGCTGTCTTCCATTTTTCAGGTAGTTGCCCGGTTTCAAGGGATGTGTTGAAGAATGTGGTTAGAGGCACACACAGCATCTCTGCTCCTTCTCTAAGGACCCATGGGGAGATGTTGTCTGGTCCCATCGCCTTTGAGGTGTCAAGGTCACATAGGAGCTTCTTCACCTCCTCCTCAGTTGTTCGTATGTCATCCAACACTTGTTGGTATATTCCCTCTTGATGTTCCCTTCTGTGCTGTCTTCCCACAGCCCTTCCTGTCTCTACTGTAAAAACTTCCTTAAATCTCCTGTTCAGCTCCTCACATACCTCCTGATCATTTCTTGTGAGTTCTCCACCTTCTGTCCTTAATCTGATCACCTGGTCTTTGACTGTCTTCCTCCTGATGTGGCCATACAACAGTTTCGGGTCAGTCTTGATTCTCGATGCTATGTCATTTTTATACTGTCGCTGGGCCTCCCTCCTTACCTGTGCATACTCATTCCTGGCTCTGCGACTGATCTCCCTATTTTCGTGTGTTCTCTGCCTTCTGTACTTTTTCCATTCTCTATTGCACTTTGTTTTTGCCTCCTTACACCGTTGGGTAAACCAGGGGCTCGTTCTGGTCTTCCCGTTGTTACTGTTGCCCTTGGGAATAAACCTTTCCACTGCCTCCTTGCATTTTGTTGTTACATATTCCATCATTTCATTTACTGGCTTTCCTGCCAGTTCTCTGTCCCACTGGACCTCCCGCAGGAAGTTCTTCAACCCTATGTAGTCCCCTCTTTTATAGTCAGGCTTTTCCCATTCAACTCCTGTTATTCTCTCCACTTGCAGCTCTACTATGTATTCAAAGCACAGAACCACGTGGTCGCTAGCTCCTAGGGGACTCTCATACTTGATGTCCTCAATATCTGAGCTGCCCAGGGTGAACACAAGGTCCAATCTTGCTGGTTCATCCTCCCCTCTCACTCTGGTAGTGTCCTTAACATGTTGGTGCATGAGGTTTTCCAGCAACACGTCCAACATCTTGGCTCTCAATGTTTCGGGACCCCCATGTGGCTCCAGGTTTTCCCAGTCAATCTCCCTGTGGTTGAAATCCCCCATAACCAGCAACTTTGCTCTGCTGGAGTGAGCTCTTCTTGCCACCTCAGCAAGTGTGTCCACCACTGCTCTGTTGCTCTCTTCATATTCCTCTCTTGGCCTCCTGCAGTTCTGTGGCGGATTATACATCACTGCAATGACCACTTTGTGTTCCCCAGACTGAAGTGTACCTACTATGTAGTCTCTTTCTCTCGTCTCATCTATGCCTTCCATTTTCTCGAATTTCCATCTGTTTTTTACGAGCAGAGCAACCCCACGTCCCCCCCTGCCCCTTCTATCTTTCCTCATGATCTGGTATCCTGGTGGGAAGATTGCATCTGTTATTGTCTCCGTGAGTTTTGTTTCTGTAACTGCTATGATGTCTGGGGACTTCTCATTGATTCTTTCTTGCCATTCCTCATGTTTATTCGTTAATCCATCTGCATTTGTGTACCAAACCTTCAACTTCTGTTCTAATACTGTAACTGTGGTGCGGGGGGTGGGAACAGAGGGATCGGTGTGTGATGGTTGGTTTGGATTGTTCAGTTGCCTTGGGGGTGTCGTGGCTGGAGTCCTTCTTCAGGTGTTTCTGGGGGGTGTGCTTGTCCTTCCATTTGATCCTGGGTTATTCTGCTCTCCTTTTTCATTTCCTCCCATTTCTCCTTTCGTTTCTGAACTCTCTCTTTCATCGTCTTCCTTTCGTCCTGTGTTCTGTCTCGATCGAGGTACACACTCCGGAACTCTTGCTTACCTCTCAGCCGTGCTTTCTCCTGTAGGATCATGGTTCGGGTTAATTCTGCCTTGAAAATTACTTTGTACTCACCTAGTTGTACTCACCTAGTTGAGGTTGCGGGGGTCGAGTCCGAGCTCCTGGCCCCGCCTCTTCACTGATCTCTACTAGGTCACTCTCCCTGAGCCGTGAGCTTTATCATACCTCTGCTTAAAGCTATGTATGGATCCTGCCTCTACTACATCACTTCCCAAACTATTCCACTTACTGACTACTCTGTGGCTGAAGAAATACTTCCTAACATCCCTGTGATTCATCTGTGTCTTCAGCTTCCAACTGTGTCCCCTTGTTACTGTGTCCAATCTCTGGAACATCCTGTCTTTGTCCACCTTGTCAATTCCTCTCAGTATTTTGAATGTCGTTATCATGTCCCCCTATCTCTCCTGTCCTCCAGTGTCGTCAGGTTGATTTCCCTTAACCTCTCCTCGTAGGACATACCTCTTAGCTCTGGGACTAGTCTTGTTGCAAACCTTTGCACTTTCTCTAGTTTCTTTACGTGCTTGGCTAGGTGTGGGTTCCAAACTGGTGCCGCATACTCCAATATGGACCTAACGTACACGGTGTACAGGGTCCTGAATGATTCCTTATTAAGATGTCAGAATGCTGTTCTGAGGTTTGCTAGGCGCCCATATGCTGCAGCAGTTATTTGGTTGATGTGCGCTTCAGGAGATGTGCCTGGTGTTATACTCACCCCAAGATCTTTTTCCTTGAGTGAGGTTTGTAGTATCTGGCCCCCTAGACTGTACTCCGTCTGCAGTCTTCTTTGCCCTTCCCCAATCTTAATGACTTTGCACTTGGTGGGATTGAACTCCAGGAGCCAATTGCTGGACCAGGTCTGCAGCCTGTCCAGATCCCTTTGTAGTTCTGCCTGGTCTTCGATCGAGTGAATTCTTCTCATCAACTTCACGTCATCTGCAAACAGGGACACCTCAGAGTCTATTCCTTCCGTCATGTCGTTCACAAATACCAGAAACAGCACTGGTCCTAGGACTGACCCCTGTGGGACCCCGCTGGTCACAGGTGCCCACTCTGACACCTCGCCACGTACCATGACTCGCTGCAGTCTTCCTGTCAAGTATTCCCTGATCCATTGTAGTGCCTTCCCTGTTATCCCTGCTTGGTCCTCCAGTTTTTGCACCAATCTCTTGTGTGGAACTGTGTCAAACGCCTTCTTGCAGTCCAAGAAAATGCAATCCACCCACCCCTTGTCTTACTGCTGTCACCATGTCATAGAACTCCAGTAGGTTTGTGACACAGGATTTCCCGTCCCTGAAACCATGTTGGCTGCTGTTGATGAGATCGTTCCTTTCTAGGTGTTCCACCACTCTTCTCCTGATAATCTTCTCCATGATTTTGCATACTATACATGTCAGTGACACTGGTCTGTAGTTTAATGCTTCATGTCTGTCTCCTTTTTTAAAGATTGGGACTACATTTGCTGTCTTCCATGCCTCAGGCAATCTCCCTGTTTCAATAGATGTATTGAATATTGTTGTTAGGGGTACATATAGTGCCTCTGCTCCCTCTCTCAATACCCATGGGGAGATGTTATCTGGCCCCATTGCCTTTGAGGTATCTAGCTCACTCAGAAGCCTCTTCACTTCTTCCTCGGTTGTGTGCACTGTGTCCAGCACTTGGTGGTGTGCCCCACCTCTCCGCCTTTCTGGAGCCCCTTCTGTCTCCTCTGTGAACACTTCTTTGAATCTCTTGTTGAGGTCCTCACATACTTCACGGTCATTTCTTGTTGTCTCTCCTCCTTCCTTCCTTAGCCTGATTACCTGGTCCTTGACTGTTGTTTTCCTCCTGATGTGGCTGTACAACAGTTTCGGGTCAGATTTGGCTTTCGCTGCTATGTCATTTTCATATTGTCTTTGGGCCTCCCTTCTTATCTGTGCATATTCGTTTCTGGCTCTACGACTGCTCTCCTTATTCTCCTGGGTCCTTTGCCTTCTATATTTCTTCCATTCCCTAGCACACTTGGTTTTTGCCTCCCTGCACCTTTGGGTAAACCATGGGCTCATCCTAGCTTTTTCATTATTCCTGTTACCCTTGGGTACAAACCTCTCCTCAGCCTCCTTGCATTTTGTTGCTACATATTCCATCATCTCATTAACTGGCTTCCCTGCCAGTTCTCTGTCCCACTGAACCCCGTTCAGGAAGTTCCTCATTCCTATGTAGTCCCCTTTCTTGTAGTTTGGCTTCATTCGTCCTGGCCTTCCTGCTTCTCCCTCCACTTGTAGCTCTACTGTGTATTCGAAGCTTAAAACCACATGGTCACTGGCCCCAAGGGGTCTTTCATATGTGATGTCCTCGATATCTGCACTACTCAAGGTGAATACTAAGTCCAGCCTTGCTGGTTCATCCTCTCCTCTCTCTCTTGTAGTGTCCCTTACGTGTTGGCACATGAAGTTCCAGTACCACCTCCATCATCTTAGCCCTCCATGTATCTTGGCCCCCATGTGGGTCCAAGTTCTCCCAATCGATCTCCTTGTGGTTAAAGTCACCCATGATCAGGAGCTTTGCCCTGCATGCATGAGCTCTTCTGGCCACTCTAGCCAGTGTGTCAACCATCGCTCTATTGCTCTCGTCGTACTCTTGCCTTGGCCTCCTGCTGTTCTGCGGTGGGTTATACATCACTGCTATTACCACCTTGGGACCTCCAGAGTGAAGCGTTCCCGCTATGTAATCACTTTCTTCTCCGCTGTCTCCTCTCTCCAGCTCATCAAAATTCCAGCGATTTTTGATCAGCAATGCCACTCCTCCACCCCCCCTGTTCCCTCTGTCTTCCCTCAGGATTTGGTATCCCGTTGGAAAGATGGCATCTGTTATCATACCTGTAAGCTTGGTTTCTGTGAGAGCTATGATGTCCGGTGATGCTTCTTTGACTCTTTCATGCCACTCCTCCCACTTATTTGTTATTCCATCAGTGTTTGTGTACCATACCTTCAGTTTCCTTTCCAACACTGTGGTTTGGGGGGCCTGTGAGGGTGGGAGACCTGGTGGCATACTGTGGGATTCTATAGCTCGGTGTTGGGTGGAGGCTGTGGGTATGGACTGTAGTGTGTGTTGGGATGGTGTGATAGGTTGTATGGTTCTGAGAATAGTTGTGTGTGTGCTTGCCCTTGCTGTTCTGTTCTGCTCTGACTGACCTCTGCTGGTTCCATCCTTGTCTCTTTTCCTAGCTCCTTTCGCTTTTTTGTCCTCTCCCTCAGCTGCTGTCGTTCTGATTTTGTTCTGTCTCTGTCTAGGAACACCCTCTTGTACTCTTCCGAGTATTTCAATCGTGGTTTCTCTTGGAGGATCCTGTTCCGCACTGTTTCCGTCCTGAGAATCAGCTTGATTGGTCGGTTTCTCCCCTTCGAGTACCCCCCTATTCTCTGAAAATTTACAATCTCGTCCATCTCTTCACCTATTTCCGTGATGATTTTCTCAATCTCCTTTCTTTCTACCTGCTGCCTTTCAGTGTGTGTCCTTTCCTCTCTCTCCTGAAGCCCATGGATAAACACTGATTTTGCCCTTTCCTCCTCCCATTGCCTCACCCTCTGTGACTCTGGATCCTGCCTGTATGTGGTCAGTTTCTCCCTTGATTTTTCCAGTGGCTCTTGAAAGCATGGTTGTGCCTCAGCATTCGACCTATCACCCTCTCCATCTGCAACCAGCTGTTCTTCCCTTTCACTCCTTGGTCCTCCTTGGCAGGCTGATATGACCTTAGCATAATTCATAATTCCTTCCTTCCTGTTCGGTTTGTGTGTGTGTGTGTGTGTGTGTGTGTGTGTGTGTGTGTGTGTGTGTGTGTGTGTGTGTGTGTGTGTGTGTGTGTGTGTGTGTGTGTGTGTGTGTGTGTGTGTGTGTGTGTGTGTGTGTGTGTGTGTGTGTGTGTGTGACACAACAATCCATATTTGCACCAATAACTCATTACAGTTGTGACCGGGTGTGGAAGTGTGAATTGCTCATTACACTATAATTTGTTCATGATTGTAGCCATGTATAAACGTAAGTAACCATTCTTACAGGATTCATTACCTTTGTAACTTGTGAGTTCATTTCCTTTGTACCTAGTTCAGCTATCAAAACTTTGGGGGCCCAGTCCCTGGACCCATTACATACCTCTGTAATCTGTAAATACCTTTGTAACTTGTCATGATTATGACCAGACCTACCTGGAGTTCATTACCTTTGTAAATTGTGAGTTCATTACCCTTGTAAATTGTTAGTTCATTACCTTTGTAACTTGCTCAGCTATCAAAACTTTGAGGCCCAGTCCCTGGACCCATTATGTAACTCTGTAATCTTTTGACTTTCGCCCACAGGATGGGTATAGGGTGCATCATAAAGATATTAAACTATCATCCTCAGTCCCAAGGCGCCTTGGAAAGATTCCATCAGACGTTAAAAGCCATGATAAGAACTTTTTGCATGCATTTTCCTACAGACTGGGATGAATCACTACCCTTGTTGCTGTTCTCAGTACGAGAAACGGTGCAAGAGTCTACTGGGTATAGTCCGTTTGAGCTGATCTTTGGGTACAATGTACGAGGTCCTCTTCGGGTGTTCAAAGAAGGATGGATGGGAGAAGACGTTAGCCCAACACTCTACAACCCGTCTTCAAGGTTGCAGGTGGCACGTCAGTTAGCCAGGGCTAACCTAAAGACAGCTCAAAGTAAGATGAAACAGAGGTATGACAGAAATTCACAATTCGTTCTTTCCTTCCAGGAGACAAGGTGTTGGTGCAGGAACCTATACCTGGTCACACCTTGAAAGCTAGATTTACGGGACCTATGCGAGTTGTAAGTAAATTATCTGGTGTAAATTATGTGGTAGCTCCCGTTGATAAGACCTCAAAAACTAAAACTTATCACATTAATCAATTAAAATCTTTTCATACACCAGATAAAGTCCCAGTAATGACTCTGTCCTCTTCCTCTAAGGACGACTCTGACTCTTTGCACTCTATTTCTGAAATTAATGTTAAACTTTCAAACTCTGCCCTCATCAAGGACCCTAGCCCTTTAATGGAGGGACTATCTGAAACGCAAGCAACAAGTTTAACTGAGCTTCAACAGTCATACCCTGATATTTTTTCAGATGTGCCGGAAAAATGTACGTTAGGTTATCATGATGTAGATGTGGGAAACTCTAAACCTATTAAACTCTCCCCCTACAGAGCTAATCCTGAAAAGCAGAGGCTACTTCAGCAGGAAGTAGAATTTCTGTTAAAGCATGGTTTAGTGGAGGAGTCATCTAGTCCATGGGCTTCACCGTGCATCCTTGTTAAAAAGGCTGATGGAGGGTTTCGTATGTGTACAGACTACCGAAAGGTGAATGAGGTCACAATCACAGATGCTTACCCTCTTCCTCGTCTGGATGATGTAATCGGCTTTGTGGGTAAGGCTACTTTTGTGTCCAAGTTAGATCTCCTTAAAGGTTACTATCAGGTACCTTTGATGGATAAGGCGAAGGAAATCTCAGCCATCGTAATTCCAGGAGGTCATTATCAATATACAGTTACCCCCTTCGGAATGAAAAACTCCCCCTCTTCATTCCAGAAACTTATCCATCAGGCTATTAAAGGACTTGAAGGCACGGCAGCGTACCTGGATGATATTGTTGTGGTGTCTGATATTTGGGATCAAGACCTATTTAGACTTAAGGCTCTTTTTGAGACCTTTCAGAGTTCCCATTTAACTGTTAATTTATCTAAGTCTTCCTTTGGCCAGGCCACTGTTACTTTTCTAGGCCATGAAGTAGGTAGTGGTAAAGTTGCTCCTAAACTTGCTAAAGTTCTTGAAATTAAAGATTATCCAGTTCCTCATGATAGGAAATCTCTTCAACGTTTTCTAGGCATGATAAAATTTTACAGAAGATTCTGTAAGAATTTTTCAGACATTGTAGCCCCTCTTACCTCTCTTACCAGTCACAAAGTTCCCTTTAATTGGACCCCAGAATGTCAAAGTGCTTTTGATAAAGCAAAAAGATTATTGTGTACTGCACCCATTCTTTTGTCTCCAGACTTCTCCAAACCTTTTTCATTACAGGTTGATGCTTGTGAGTCTGGGGTTGGGGCAGTACTATTGCAAAACGGGAACGAGGAGTTGCAGCCTGTAGCCTACTTCTCAGCCAAGTTCCAGCCGCATCAGAGGGCTTACTCTACCATTGAAAAAGAAGCCCTCGCGCTGGTACTGGCTTTGGAGCATTTCGATGTTTATGTGGGCCATACATCGCAGGTGGTCACAGTCTACAGTGATCACAATCCTCTAGTATATCTCCAAGCCATGAAGAACCACAACACAAGGCTCATGCGCTGGACATTACGACTGCAACCCTATTTTTTGAAAATTGTATGTATTGCCAGCAAAGAAAATATGTTGGCAGACTCCTTATCTAGAATCTAATATTATTTATAATTGTATATTAGGTTAGGATGTGTTAGGTTACTTGTGGTAACCCCTTCCAAGCTCTTTTTTTTATTCCCTGGTGTAGGGATTTTTTTTAGTGAGGGGATGCGGGCTACCGTCCGCCCGTATCTTGGACCTATGTTAGCCCGACTGTCTGCTGTCTCGCTCTGAGTTTAGGGTTTGGCTTTTTGTCACGAGAAAAGCTGAGCTCTAAGAGTTGGGTGGTTGAGAGGAACGGCAGTTCCATTATTTTGTGCCATGGCGGCATGGTTACCACTGGGAGGTGGCAGCCTAATCCTGAGCCTTCTCGGGGTGGGGGTGTGGCATACAATGAGTATGTAACCTTTGTTCGGCGAATGTACACACCCTCATTTACAGGCTATCTTCCCCAACCAGTGAACCAGGTGGCTGAGAGTTGACGATGAGGCACCGTCGTTCAACTAGTAACCAGGTTCCAGCCAATAAGAAGATGGTTTTGGCAATCGCAGAGGTTATGTGGGTACCACTCTCCTGTCTGCCCTTGTCATTCCCATTCTAGAGCTGGTTGAAGCACGGTCTGCTCTCTAGTGGCTTCTGTTCTGCCTTGCTTACCGTGGAGTGCACTAATACCTATCACTGTACATAGTGTACATAGTGTACATACTGCTGTTCTAAATTGGTGAAGGATAATATAAGTCAAAACTTATCTGCTGTGTTTATTTTGCTCCCTTTACACCCAGGATAACAGGCTATTTGGACTCCTGGGTTGTAATAGGAGGGCTTCTGTGCAGGGGTTTGAATGGGCTAACCTAAGCATATTGACCCCAATGAACATGTTTCTTTCAGTAACACGATCTCTAATACTTATGGTTAACGCTCTCGCTTCACACGGCGAGGGTCTGGGTTCGATTCCCAGCCAGAGTAGAAACATTGGACGTGTTTCTTTCAACCTGTTGTCTATGTTCCCCATCAGTAAAATGGGTACCTGGGTGTTAGTGGACTGGTGTGGGTCGCATCCTGGGACACTGACCTAATTTGCCCGAAATGCGGAGCATAACAAGGGAATTTCTATATAGTAATATGTCATTGTTGTCAGCTAGGACTGTATACCTTGTACATGTACTTGTAGTAAATAAAGATATTATTATTATTATTATTATTATTATTATTATTATTATTATTATTATTATTATTATTAAGTTCTTTCCGCATATTTAAAATTTTGGCAGTACGATGACATCCTAAGATGATCCTCATTGCTTCGTTTTGCAGTTTTTCCAGCCCTCCCAGCTTCCAGTCAGACACTAGTGCAAGTAGTGGCGCTGCATAATCAACCAATGATCTAATATAAGCAAGATTAGATTTTGCCACCGAAGAGGCTAGTTTATTGTGCACCCCATATCCATCCTGTGGACGGTAGCGCGAGAGCATATGGATACACAATAGGCCTAGGAACTAGGCCCCAAAGGGTTAACAGGAATACATATGGATTTATATCTACATATCTATAGTTCACTTATCTGTTACAGGCAAATTTAGGAAATTTGCTTAGTATATCTGGTATCTTATTTTCATTAATAAGATATCTTGACATGTCACATAGGTTATTATACTGTCTGTCTCTGTATTCCTCAATAAGTGGACAATTAAGCACATAGTGTTCAAGAGAGTGACCATATCCCTGATCATATAATTTACATTTAGTTTGATCATCATCTGTGTGTCTCCCAAACTGCCAGAAGTACTTGTAACCAAGCCTAAGCCTGGCCACTACAACATCAGTCAGTGTTCACATTGCAAGTTGCTCCATAAACATACTTGTCTATGTTCATGTTATAGTGGGTTACAGATCTACTCAGGCTTCTAACTGCATTCCTATAACAATCATTTTTATTACTTACTTCTCTCATAATATTATTCCTAATTCTAGACACAGATATACCAAAGTTATATTCTACATTCCCCTTCTGGGTACTCTTCTTGGCTAACATATCAACTTTATCATGAAGGAGTAATCCAATGTGTGATGGGATCCATAGCAATTGTACATTAATTCCTTTGTCCCGGATTTTTGAGTATCTGTACCTGGCTTCTCCAATGACCATGTTGTTGGAGTCATTATATGAGTTAAGAGCCTTCAGTGATGACATAGAATCAGTAATGATGATAAAGTCACACTCAGTGTCACAAGTTAGCTTTAGTGCCATTAGGATTGCAAAACAGTTCAGTTTGCAATGTAGACGCCCAGTTGTTAATTCTTATGCCTAGTTCAACAAGTTTATTATCGTTCTTAACTAGGGAGGTGGCAACAAGAGCAGACGCAGCCCTGCCAGAAGACTCCTGTCTAGATCCATCAGTGTATATTACTTGTGATAACTTATTACTACCAGCTAGGCGAGAAATTTCTTCTTGAGCAGTTGCCCTAACAAGTGATTTAAGGAAGGGATTACTAGCAATGAGCATCTTGGGAGGGACTTGCAGGTATGTGATATTAAATGAACACATCTTCCATGGAGGGGTGAAATGCTCTTGTTGCCTACAGTGATACAGTTCATGCAGGTTATAAAACTTAATGCAATTGCACGTTTTCACAATCCATTTAGATCTGTGTGTATTTACTTCTAGACACTTAGTAAGGTTCATTGTGACAGTGTCTGGTTCATTTCTTAACAATCTAATACCGGGTACAGTGTTAATCTCAACAATCCTATCACTGATACTAGATATACCTAGCTCCTTCCTCATATTAAGAACCTTTGTAGATTTGGGACACCAAAGAATAATTCTGAAAACTTCATTTTGCATTAACTCCAAGGGTCGGAGAGAACTTTCCCTGGCTAATATCAACATGGGAGCAGCATAATCAATTAAGGACCTAACATAGGCTATGTACATCATTCTCACGATTCTCACATTAGCACCATAGTTGGGGTTGGGGCCAGCAACAGCTTTGAGAGCATTTAGCCTAGCTTTGCTTTTCTTATTTAGTTTTAGTATAGTGGATTGGTTAAAGGCTACATCTAGACCAAGATATCTGTAAGTTTCCTTGTTAATATCTTTGTTTTAGTGGAAGATATTATGAGGCCTAGTCAATTACAAATTGCTTGAACTTCGTTAAGAATGGTACTCATCTCCTTATGCCCTGTTGTATGGATCATGATATCATCAGCATAGCTTATAGCTATATGTTTAGGTGAGGCAGGTAGAGCATTTAGGAGAGCATTAATCAGAATATTAAATAGCATGGGACTGAGAACTCCTCCCTGCGGTGTACCTAAAGACATTTCTTTAGATTCACTTCTAAAGCCTTGGTAGAGGACAGAGAATACTCTATTTGACAGATATTCTATTATCCAGCAGAGTAAGCTACCACCAATATTCATTTTGGCTAGTTCATGTAGTATAACGGTTCTATTCGCAATATTAAATGCAGATTTTAGATCAAGAAAAGTGGTAAAACTAGTAGAGGTGTGTGCAGTGAGAAAGGTGGAAATACAGTTCTGCACACTTTTACCTTTCATGAACCCATAGACGTAGGGATAAAGTTGGTGTCTGATTCTGTAGTACAGTCTGTTAAGTATCATTCTTTCAAAGGTTTTACAAAGACAACTAGTTAAGGAGATCGGCCTAAATGTATCAGGCTGTTGGGGCTTAGGGATAGGCACAATGAGACTATTGGTCCAGGAAGTAGGAAGAACGCCCTCAATGTAACTGAGATTATACAGTGCCAACAAAGGGTTATCAGGCACGTGCCTTAGAGTTCTGAGAATATCATAGGTTATACCATCCTCTCCAGGAGCAGTTGATCGACCTTTAGTTAATACATTATCTAATTCATACTCGGTAAAGAGGCAATCACTCTCATCAATATTTTGGCTCATAAAATTAATCAGTTTCAACATTTCTTCAGAAGTACTCTCTAAATTTGTTTTAATATGAGATGGCAGGTTTTCATGCCTGGATGTTTTGGACCAGTCATTTATGAGGTCATTTGCTTTTTCAAGAGGAAAGGGATGAGCAACATTGCCAGTCTTTTTCCTGGTTATTTTATTTATACCTTTCCAAGCCAAACTTAAAGGGGTGGACCTATTTAATCCACTAACAAACTGTTCCCATTCCTGTTGCCTAAGTTCTTCCTTTCTGTTTCTTGCATTTGTTAGTGCAGCTTGGAACGTTCTGAGCAGGTCTGGGGTTCTACATTCACGGTATGCTTTACCAATCCTCCTAGCTGCGTGTGTTAGATTGCGCAGCTGTGGATCATTATAGTATTTACATTGGTTTTTATTGTTATTTATAGTGGAGGGTCTTTGTTTCCTATTGCTGCCCACTTGATCTGTGAGAACACTCTCAATAGTGGTAATTAAATCATCATTAAATTTTTGTGTGCCAATGGGCTCGTAATTCTTATACCATTGATCCAAGTGGTTAATAAAGTTGTCTCTGTGTTCTGGTTTGAGAATAAGTTTCCTCCTTCTGTATTTAGCTCCTTGATTGCTGGAGATGTGATCAAGATTGACAGTTGTTAGTCTTGGGAAGTGATCAGATAGAAGATCATCAACTATGACAGAGTCATGCATCGTATATGATGTATTAAATCCAAGACACAGATCTAGTATGCCACCATATATGTGAGTAGGCTCAGTAGTGCCCACAATTCGAACATTATCACGCTCATTTAGCAATTTCACTAGTTTAGTTCCATTGGTGTTTGCTATAGACCCTCCAATATTCTTATGTCTGGCATTAAAATCTCCAAGAATGATGGTAGGTTCACTATTGATGCGATCTGGTAAAGCATCAGGTCGAAGCTGGTTCGCTGGGGCATAGAGATTAAAAATGTTTATGGAAAAATCGCCTGCATATACTATGACACCATGATACTGCATGTTAACTCGACTCTGCAAGGAAAGGAGTGAATGTGGCAAGTTCTTTCTGACATACATCACACAACAGTTGGTTGACCTTAGGTTATAATCTGCATATCCAGGCAAGTTTGGTGGAGGTGCTCCATCTTTCAATCTACATTCCTGCAAACAGATAACATCAATATTCTTGGTTGCACTAATATGATGTAAGTCAGGCAACCTCTTCCTGATGGAAGCAATGTTCCATGAAAAGATTTGTAATGTATCCATTGTAGTGAGTTATTACAATCTCTTGCTCATAAGATGGTAAAACTATTATGCTTTGTCTACAGTGTGCAGGCACTTAAGAGCAAATAGCATAGTTTGTACGTCTTTATCTTCAGGACCTTTCTTTTTAAGCATTTTTCGGCATATTGGCAGCCAGTTCCAAGGCAAGTCTTGAAGACAAGAGTGATGGGCTTCTTTCTTACAAATTGATGGAAACTGAACAGAGATTGCTCAACTTTTTACATGATCAACGTACTCAAGAGCATCATCCTGTCTACATATATTTATTAAACTTGTCAGCAACTGTTCAAGCTGCTCAATTTTTTCCTGCAAGTTTGTTATAATTTGAGGAAGGTCAGGCGAATCCAATGCCTCTCCAGTGGATGGCACTTCTGAGGTAGTTCTTTCTGTAACACCTATCACCTTAACAGGTACCATGGTTACATTAGTGTTCTCTGTGGTGCTTGTGGCAAGACTGTCTCATCATTCATTGTAGGTAGGTCCTGTGCATCTGACTCGTCTCCAGCTTCCAGGGGTGTTACAAGTGTGTTGTTCGTCTGACTGTTGTAGTTGTGTGCATTGGGAAAAAATGACATGCTCATCCCCATATTCAGGTGTAAGCATATGTATAGGTAGGGGCAGATCAGTAGTTCCACATGTGCTAGCAGGGATGGCTAGCTCCTCCACAACTAGTGTGTGTGATGGCATTCTGGTATCACCAGAATCCTTTGCAGGGAGGTTGGGCTCTTCCACATTTTGCAGAGGTTCAGTCTCAGATCTGGCTGTGGTAGACTGGATGGCCTCATCCTCAGTTACCATTAAAGGACTGTTATCAAGTTTCCATCGCAAGTTGTTTGGGTTCTGACTGCAGTCCTTGTGGGAAACTGTAACCACAACTTCTTTACAGTTAATACACTTAAATTTTTGGCTGTCATGGCCTACTGTGCATTCTCTAGTGAAATGTTTCCCAGTACACTTACCACACCAAGAATGTAGTATTCCACAGTCTACTGCAACATGGCCATAGTGCTGGCATTTGTAACACCTACGTTTAGGGGGTAGGTACACTTCGATGTTTAGGAAACGTAGGCCAGGCACCCAGATATTTCGGGGGAGGGGCACAGGACCTACCCAACTGGCAATAATTTCGGATCGTCCTTTAAGTCTTCTTAAAAAACCATACCCCGGCCGGGATTGAACCCGCGGTCAGGGAGTCTCAAAACTCCAGCCCGTCGCGTTAGCCACTAGACCAGCTAGCCACAATAAGATTCGTCCAACTAGGTATATTTCTACACCATAGGAAGGTTAGCACAGGCACCACTGTGACCACAAATGCAAGTTTTTACAGACGAATCTCCAGCTAGCGTGGCCGTGGCGAACTCTAGCTCAAGTCCCCTCACTGCCGTCAACATGACTCACGAAATCGTAATGACACGATTGCAAACAAACCATACCCCTGCCGGGATTGAACCCGCGGTCAGAGAGTCTCAAAACTCCAGACCGTCGCATTAGCCACTAGACCAGCTAGCCACAATAAGACGGCAGTGAGGGGACTTGAGCTAGAGTTCGTCACGGCCACGCTAGCTGGAGATTCGTCTGTAAAAACTTGCATTTGTGGTCACAGTGGTGCCTGTGCTAACCTTCCTATGGTGTAGAAATATACCTAGTTGGACGAATCTTATTGTGGCTAGCTGGTCTAGTGGCTAACGCGACGGTCTGGAGTTTTGAGACTCTCTGACCGCGGGTTCAATCCCGGCCGGGGTATGGTTTGTTTGCAATCGTGTCATTACGATTTCGTGAGTCATGTTTAAGTCTTCTAGGCTTGATGATATGCTGACTTAGAGTCAGATGGGATGGGTCCATGTAGAGAGGGTATCCAAAGATTATGATACTGACCCATTTTTTAAAGTGGTGAGTGTCTGATGGAGGTCGGAGCAGCTTAATACCCACGTAAGGTGCATTAAGTAGATCCTTGATCAGTTTTTCATCCTGTTCCACAAACACAAAGTTGTGTAAGTTATTTCTAAACTGTATCCTTGCCTTAGGATGTTTCTTTACAGCTTCCATTAGCCATGCACACTGAGCAGGCCTCAGGGTGTTGTCATGCACACTTAGCAGGCATCAGGGTGTTGTCATGCACACTTAGCAGGCATCAGGGTGTTGCCATGCACACTTAGCAGGCATCAGGGTGTTGTCATGCACACTTAGCAGGCATCAGGGTGTTGTCAGGGAAGTTCAGCTTAACACATTCTTACTTTGAAGAAAGACTTCTTGCAGCCTCTGTGCACCAAGGACGTTTAGTATCACATTGTGTACGAGTCAAGTGAGTCTGACTACGTCGGCGCTCTAGCCCTTTCTCGCTTTTTCTCCTTTGTTTACTTTTAAAGGTCTTGAAGCTATCATCATTTCCATCACCTGCTGAAATATGTTCCTCTACGACAGTTGCCATGTTTGCCAGTGATGATATCTCGTGTAAGACTCACAATGTTTGCCAGTGATGATATCTCGTGTAAGACTCACAATGTTTGCCAGTGATGATATCTCGTGTAAGGCTCACAATGTTTGCCAGTGATGATATCTCGTGTAAGAACCACAATGTTTGCCAGTGATGATATCTCGTGTAAGACTCACAATGTTTGCCAGTGATGATATCTCGTGTAAGACCCACAATGTTTGCCAGTGATGATATCTCGTGTAAGACTCACAATGTTTGCCAGTGATGATATCTCGTGTAAGACTCACAATGTTTGCCAGTGATGATATCTCGTGTAAGACCCACAATGTTTGCCAGTGATGATATCTCGTGTAAGACTCACAATGTTTGCCAGTGATGATATCTCGTGTAAGACCCACAATGTTTGCCAGTGATGATATCTCGTGTAAGACCCACAATGTTTGCCAGTGATGATATCTCGTGTAAGACTCACAATGTTTGCCAGTGATGATATCTCGTGTAAGACCCACAATGTTTGCCAGTGATGATATCTCGTGTAAGATTCACAATGTTTGCCAGTGATGATATCTCGTGTAAGACTCACAATGTTTGCCAGTGATGATATCTCGTGTAAGACTCACAATGTTTGCCAGTGATGATATCTCGTGTAAGACTCACAATGTTTGCCAGTGATGATATCTCGTGTAAGACTCACAATGTTTGCCAGTGATGATATCTCGTGCAAGACTCACAATGTTTGCCAGTGATGATATCTCGTGTAAGACCCACAATGTTTGCCAGTGATGATATCTCGTGTAAGATTCACAATGTTTGCCAGTGATGATATCTCGTGTAAGACTCACAATGTTTGCCAGTGATGATATCTCGTGTAAGACTCACAATGTTTGCCAGTGATGATATCTTGTGTAAGACTCACAATGTTTGCCAGTGATGATATCTCGTGTAAGACTCACAATGTTTGCCAGTGATGATATCTCGTGCAAGACTCACAATGTTTGCCAGTGATGATATCTCGTGTAAGACTCACAATGTTTGCCAGTGATGATATCTCGTGTAAGACTCACAATGTTTGCCAGTGATGATATCTCGTGCAAGACTCACAATGTTTGCCAGTGATGATATCTCGTGCAAGACTCACAATGTTTGCCAGTGATGATATCTCGTGTAAGACTCACAATGTTTGCCAGTGATGATGTTGTTGGGATAGAAACACAGGCCTTATCTCTAGGCTTTATTGAACATAGAATCTTCATAGTACTTCTGCAACAACAAAATATAATGACTAGTACATCTAATAATGGCTTCTACAGGGATGGTGATGTCTTGCATATGTCAAGAGAAAAGTTATAACTACAGGCCACATATTTAAACTCACCATGTAATCTGCATGACTAATGTATATATAAATAGAGGAGGAGAGAATCACACACCATGTGTTGGCGCCCATGACACACACCAAACTGTTGTTGTTGTTAAGGACCCCAAGAGGTGGTGCAGTATTATCCTGCTGCTGCTTCCCACAGGACCAGTATCACTACAATCTCCCCCTTCTAAAATATCAGAGACAGTAATCTCCCAAACTGTTAGGTGGGCGACGTACACGTCCCGACCTTCGTAGCCCTTGAGCCTCTTCACCAGGTTCGATATTTTCCAGCGGGGTTTGATTAACTGCTGGAGCAGAATCCTCTATTTCCATAGGGGTAGTCTCAAGGGGCTTTCCAGGAGAAAACGAAGCATCTTTCACATCTATTGATGTATCTTGAGATTCCACACTAATAGGGATTTCAACTGGGGCTAAATGTCTTGTAGATACTGTAGTCTCTTCACCATTTTGGTAGCGAATGTGGGCGTAATGTGGATTAGCTTGCAGGAGCTCTACCTCTTCCACTAAAGGATCCGTCTTGTTCATCCTACGGTGACTCTTCAGGAGAACGGGTCCAGGATGACATAACCAAGTGGGCACGGAGGCTCCCGTAGAGGAACGACGTGAATAGTTGAGTCTTTCATGAGGGGTTGCATTAGTAGCTGTGCACAGCAATGATCTAATAGAGTGAAGAGCATCAGGTAGGACAGTTTGCCAGTGTTGAACAGGTAGATTGCGCGACTCCAATGTCATTGTAACTGCCTTCCATATAGTACCATTGAACCGCTCCACTTGACCATTGCCTTGAGGGTTGTAGCTTGTTGTTCTGCTGCAGGCAATACCTTTGCTAGCCAAAAACTCCTGAAGTTCGTTACTCATGAACGAGGATCCCCTGTCTGAATGGATATAAGCTGGCATACCAAAAATAGAGAACAACTGTGAAAGACAACTAATAACAGTTGAAGCAGCCATATTTGCACAGGGGAATACAAAGGGAAACCTTGAATATTCATCTACTATGTTAAGGAAATACCTATTCTGATTTGTGCTTGGTAGAGGTCCTTTGAAATCTATATTCAATCATTCGAAAGGCTGGGAGGATTTTATGAGATGAGTCTTCTCTGGCTGATGAAAGTTTGGCTTGCACTCTGCACATACTCTGCATGCTCTGATCACTTGTCGCACATCTTTCACTGAGTAGGGCATGTTCTTTGATTTGACAAAATGGTACAGGCGTGTAACTCCTGGGTGACACAAAGCCTTGTGGAGAGCTGAGAGTGATTGCAAATCATGACATGCTGCTCCACAGTGGGACCTAGAGAATGCATCAGGTGAGATGTTCTCTTGACCCGGTTGGTACAGAATATCAAAGTCATAACACGATAGTTCCATCCTCCAGCGTAATATCTTGTCATTCTTTATCCTACTTTTGTGCTTCTTGTCGAACATATACATCACGGACCGTTGGTCAGTCCTTATGGTGAAATGTCTACCAGTTAAATAATGCCTCCAGTGGCGAACTGCTTCTATGATGGCCTGCGCTTCCTTTTCTACAGCAGCGTAACATTTCTCTGATCCTTGAAAAGTTCTCGAAAAGAAGGCTACTGGTCGTCCTGCCTGAGATAAGACTGCAGCAATGGCAATGTCAGATGCATCCGTTTCCACTTCGAATGGTAGGGACTCATCAATGGCTTGAACTACTGAGTTTTCAATGTCCTGTTTGAGAGTATGGAAAGCGGCTTCTGCTTCCTTTGTCACAGGAAATGTGGTAGCACTCAATGGGCGGACTTTACTTGAATAGTTGTAGATCCATTGTGAGTAATAAGCAAAGAGACCAAGAGTTCTTCGGAGTGACTTTTTGTCTTGAGGCATTGGAAGTTCCCGTAGAGGTCGTAGTCGTTCAGGGTCTGGGAATATTGACCCTCCTTCCACTACATAACCAAGGATGCTAAGCCTTTTAGTTGAAAAAGTGCACTTTTCCTCATTGTAACTGACATTTTTCTTCTTGGCGGCTTCCAAAAACTTATCAAGGTTTGCATCATGTTCCTCCTGGGTCTTGCCACAAATGGTAACATTATCTAAATACGCGTAAGTTCCCATGAGTTGCTCTTCCTGAATGAGTGAATCCATAATTCGTTGGAAGCAGGCTACCCCATTGGTGACTCCAAAAGGGACTCTGGTAAACTGATACAGGCCATCACTAGCCTGAAACGCTGTGTATGGTTTATCTTCATTCCTTATAGGGACTTGATGATAGGCACTCTGTAGATCAATTGTGCTAAACACATAGTACTGAGCAATTTTGTTCACTGTATCATCAATTCGAGGTAGAGGGTACCCATCAAGAAGTGTAAATTTGTTGATTGTCTCAGAGTAATCGATAGCCAGTCTCCGTTTCCTATAACCATCTTTAACAACAACAACCTGTGCACGCCAAGGGGAATCACTCGGTTCTATAATACCCTCCTTCAGCAGCCTCTGAGTTTCTTTCTCAATGAACATCCGATCCTCATAAGAATAGCGGCGTGACTTAGCTGATATAGGATGGCAATCCGCGGTAAGATTTGCAAACAGCTTTGGTGGGTCTACCCTTAAAGTGCTAAGTCCACAGACAACAAGAGGAGGCAGTTCACCTCCATATGTTAAGGTGACACTACCATGCAGACTTAGTTTATCTAGATCTTCTTTAGGAAGGGCTCCCAAGAAGTTTTCGAAAGTCTTAAACCAGTGCTTCCATTCCTGAGCAGCCGTTGATAAGCTGGGGTCACAGTCTAGCCTCTCAGGTTTCAGTAAACGCTCCATGTTGTGATGTAGTCTAGTGCAGGATCACCACCAGGTAGCCCAGGATTCTATGTTCAATAAATTGTTGTGATAGAAACACAGGCCTTATCTCTAGGCTTTATTGAACATAGAATCTTCATAGTACTTCTGCAACAACAAAATATAATGACTAGTACATCTAATAATGGCTTCTACAGGGATGGTGATGTCTTGCATATGTCAAGAGAAAAGTTATAACTACAGGCCACATATTTAAACTCACCATGTAATCTGCATGACTAATGTATATATAAATAGAGGAGGAGAGAATCACACACCATGTGTTGGCGCCCATGACACACACCAAATTGTTGTTGTTGTTAAGGGCCCCAAGAGGTGGTGCAGTATTATCTTGCTGCTGCTCCCCACAGGACCAGTATCACTACAGATATCTCGTGTAAGACTCACAATGTTTGCCAGTGATGATATCTCGTGTAAGACTCACAATGTTTGCCAGTGATGATATCTCGTGTAAGACTCACAATGTTTGCCAGTGATGATATCTCGTGTAAGACTCGCAATGTTTGCCAATGATGATATCTCGTGTAAGACTCACAATGTTTGCCAGTGATGATATCTCGTGTAAGACTCACAATGTTTGCCAGTGATGATATCTCGTGTAAGACTCACAATGTTTGCCAGTGATGATATCTCGTGTAAGACTCACAATGTTTACCAGTGATGATATCTCGTGTAAGACTCACAATGTTTGGCAGTGATGATATCTCGTGTAAGACTCACAATGTTTCCCAGTGATGATATCTCGTGTAAGACTCACAATGTTTGCCAGTGATGATATCTCGTGTAAGACTCACAATGTTTGCCAGTGATGATATCTCGTGTAAGACTCACAATGTTTGCCAGTGATGATATCTCGTGTAAGACTCACAATGTTTGCCAGTGATGATATCTCGTGTAAGACCCACAATGTTTGCCAGTGATGATATCTCGTGTAAGACTCACAATGTTTGCCAGTGATGATATCTCGTGTAAGACTCACAATGTTTGCCAGTGATGACATCTCGTGTAAGACTCACAATGTTTGCCAGTGATGATATCTCGTGTAAGACCCACAATGTTTGTCAGTGATGATATCTCGTGTAAGACTCACAATGTTTGCCAGTGATGATATCTCGTGTAAGACTCACAATGTTTGCCAGTGATGATATCTCGTGTAAGACTCACTATGTTTGCCAGTGATGATATCTCGTGTAAGACCCACAATATTTGCCAGTGATGATATCTCGTGTAAGACCCACAATGTTTGCCAGTGAGGATATCTCGTGTAAGGCTCACAATGTTTGCCAGTGATGATATCTCGTGTAAGACTCACAATGTTTGCCAGTGATGATATCTCGTGTAAGACTCACAATGTTTGCCAGTGATGATACCTCGTGTAAGACTCACAATGTTTGCCAGTGATGATATCTCGTGTAAGACTCACAATGTTTGCCAGTGATGATATCTCGTGTAAAACTCACAATGTTTGCCAGTGATGATATCTCGTGTAAGACTCGCAATGTTTGCCAGTGATGATATCTCGTGTAAGACTCACAATGTTTTCCAGTGATGATATCTCGTGTAAGACCCACAATGTTTGCCAGTGATGATATCTGGTGTAAGACTCACAATGTTTGCCAGTGATGATATCTCGTGTAAGACTCACAATGTTTGCCAGTGATGATATCTCGTGTAAGACCCACAATGTTTGCCAGTGATGATATCTCGTGTAAGACTCACAATGTTTGCCAGTGATGATATCTCGTGTAAGACTCACAATGTTTGCCAGTGATGATATCTCGTGTAAGACTCACAATGTTTGCCAGTGATGATACCTCGTGTAAGACTCACAATGTTTGCCAGTGATGATATCTCGTGTAAGACTCACAATGTTTGCCAGTGATGATATCTCGTGTAAAACTCACAATGTTTGCCAGTGATGATATCTCGTGTAAGACTCGCAATGTTTGCCAGTGATGATATCTCGTGTAAGACTCACAATGTTTTCCAGTGATGATATCTCGTGTAAGACTCACAATGTTTGCCAGTGATGATATCTCGTGTAAGACCCACAATGTTTGCCAGTGATGATATCTGGTGTAAGACTCACAATGTTTGCCAGTGATGATATCTCGTGTAAGACCCACAATGTTTGCCAGTGATGATATCTCGTGTAAGACTCACAATGTTTGCCAGTGATGATATCTCGTGTAAGACTCACAATGTTTGCCAGTGATGATATCTCGTGCAAGACTCACAATGTTTGCCAGTGATGATATCTCGTGTAAGACTCACAATGCTTGCCAGTGATGATATCTCGTGTAAGACTCACAATGTTTGCCAGTGATGATATCTCGTGTAAGACTCACAATGTTTGCCAGTGATGATATCTCGTGTAAGACTCGCAATGTTTACCAGTGATGATATCTCGTGTAAGACTCACAATGTTTGCCAGTGATGATATCTCGTGTAAGACTCACAATGTTTGCCAGTGATGATATCTCGTGTAAGACTCACAATATTTGCCAGTGATGATATCTCGTGTAAGACTCACAATGTTTGCCAGTGATGATATCTCGTGTAAGACTCACAATGTTTGCCAGTGATGATATCTCGTGTAAGACTCACAATGTTTGCCAGTGATGATATCTCGTGTAAGACTCACAATGTTTGCCAGTGATGATATCTCGTGTAAGACTCACAATGTTTGCCAGTGATGATATCTCGTGTAAGACTCACAATGTTTACCAGTGATGATATCTCGTGTAAGACTCACAATGTTTGCCAGTGATGATATCTCGTGTAAGACCCACAATGTTTGCCAGTGATAATATCTCGTGTAAGACTCACAATGTTTGCCAGTGATGATATCTCGTGTAAGACTCACAGTGTTTGCCAGTGATGATATCTCTTGTAAGACTCACAATGTTTGCCAGTGATGATATCTCGTGTAAGACTCACAATGTTTGCCAGTGATGATATCTCGTGTAAGACTCACAATGTTTGCCAGTGATGATATCTCGTGAAAGACCCACAATGTTTGCCAGTGATGATATCTCGTGTAAGACTCACAATGTTTGCCAGTGATGATATCTCGTGTAAGACTCACAATGTTTGCCAGTGATGATATCTCGTGTAAGACTCACAATATTTGCCAGTGATGATATCTCGTGTAAGACTCACAATGTATGCCAGTGATGATATCTCGTGTAAGACTCACAATGTTTGCCAGTGATGATATCTCGTGTAAGACTCACAATATTTGCCAGTGATGATATCTCGTGTAAGACTCACAATGTTTGCCAGTGATGATATCTCGTGTAAGACTCACAATGTTTGCCAGTGATGATATCTCGTGTAAGACTCACAATATTTGCCAGTGATGATATCTCGTGTAAGACTCACAATGTTTGCCAGTGATGATATCTCGTGTAAGACTCACAATGTTTGCCAGTGATGATATCTCGTGTAAGACTCACAATGTTTGCCAGTGATGATATCTGGTGTAAGACCCACAATGTTTGCCAGTGATGATATCTGGTGTAAGACTCACAATGTTTGCCAGTGATGATATCTCGTGCAAGACTCACAATGTTTGCCAGTGATGATATCTCGTGTAAGACTCACAATGTTTGCCAGTGATGATATCTCGTGTAAGACTCACAATGTTTGCCAGTGATGATATCTCGTGTAAGACCCACAATGTTTGCCAGTGATGATATCTCGTGTAAGACTCACAATGTTTGCCAGTGATGATATCTCGTATAAGACTCACAATGTTTGCCAGTGATGATATCTCGTGTAAGACCCACAATGTTTGCCAGTGATGATATCTTGTGTAAGACCCACAATGTTTGCCAGTGATGATATCTCGTGTAAGACTCACAATGTTTGCCAGTGATGATATCTCGTGTAAGACCCACAATGTTTGCCAGTGATGATATCTCGTGTAAGACTCACAATGTTTGCCAGTGATGATATCTCGTGTAAGACTCACAGTGTTTGCCAGTGATGATATCTCGTGTAAGACTCACAATGTTTGCCAGTGATGATATCTCGTGTAAGACCCACAATGTTTGCCAGTGATGATATCTCGTGTAAGACTCACAATGTTTGCCAGTGATGATATCTCGTGTAAGACTCACAATGTTTGCCAGTGATGATATCTCGTGTAAGACTCACAATGTTTGCCAGTGATGATATCTCGTGTAAGACTCACAATGTTTGCCAGTGATGATATCTCGTGTAAGACTCACAATGTTTGCCAGTGATGATATCTCGTGTAAGACTCACAATGTTTGCCAGTGATGATATCTCGTGTAAGACTCACAATGTTTGCCAGTGATGATATCTCGTGTAAGACTCACAATGTTTGCCAGTGATGATATCTCGTGTAAGACTCACAATGTTTGTCAGTGATGATATCTCGTGTAAGACTCACAATGTTTGCCAGTGATGATATCTCGTGTAAGACTCACAATGTTTGCCAGTGATGATATCTCGTGTAAGACTCACTATGTTTGCCAGTGATGATATCTCGTGTAAGACCCACAATATTTGCCAGTGATGATATCTCGTGTAAGACCCACAATGTTTGCCAGTGAGGATATCTCGTGTAAGGCTCACAATGTTTGCCAGTGATGATATCTCGTGTAAGACTCACAATGTTTGCCAGTGATGATATCTCGTGTAAGACTCACAATGTTTGCCAGTGATGATACCTCGTGTAAGACTCACAATGTTTGCCAGTGATGATATCTCGTGTAAGACTCACAATGTTTGCCAGTGATGATATCTCGTGTAAAACTCACAATGTTTGCCAGTGATGATATCTCGTGTAAG
Source organism: Cherax quadricarinatus (assembly GCF_038502225.1). Classification (NCBI taxonomy): domain Eukaryota; kingdom Metazoa; phylum Arthropoda; class Malacostraca; order Decapoda; family Parastacidae; genus Cherax; species Cherax quadricarinatus. The sequence goes on from NC_091366.1 coordinate 22,069,204, forward strand.
ACTCGCAATGTTTGCCAGTGATGATATCTCGTGTAAGACTCACAATGTTTTCCAGTGATGATATCTCGTGTAAGACCCACAATGTTTGCCAGTGATGATATCTGGTGTAAGACTCACAATGTTTGCCAGTGATGATATCTCGTGTAAGACTCACAATGTTTGCCAGTGATGATATCTCGTGTAAGACTCACAATGTTTGCCAGTGATGATATCTCGTGTAAGACTCACAATGTTTGCCAGTGATGATATCTCGTGTAAGACTCACAATGTTTGCCAGTGATGATATCTCGTGTAAGACTCACAATGTTTGCCAGTGATGATATCTCGTGTAAGACTCACAATGTTTGCCAGTGATGATATCTCGTGTAAGACTCACAATGTTTGCCAGTGATGATATCTCGTGTAAAACTCACAATGTTTGCCAGTGATGATATCTCGTGTAAGACTCGCAATGTTTGCCAGTGATGATATCTCGTGTAAGACTCACAATGTTTTCCAGTGATGATATCTCGTGTAAGACCCACAATGTTTGCCAGTGATGATATCTGGTGTAAGACTCACAATGTTTGCCAGTGATGATATCTCGTGTAAGACTCACAATGTTTGCCAGTGATGATATCTCGTGTAAGACCCACAATGTTTGCCAGTGATGATATCTCGTGTAAGACTCACAATGTTTGCCAGTGATGATATCTCGTGTAAGACTCACAATGTTTGCCAGTGATGATATCTCGTGTAAGACCCACAATGTTTGCCAGTGATGACATCTCGTGTAAGACTCACAATGTTTGCCAGTGATGATATCTCGTGTAAGACTCACAATGTTTGCCAGTGATGATATCTCGTGTAAGACTCACAATGTTTGCCAGTGATGATATCTCGTGTAAGACCCACAATGTTTGCCAGTGATGATATCTCGTGTAAGGCTCACAATGTTTGCCAGTGATGATATCTCGTGTAAGACTCACAATGTTTGCCAGTGATGATATCTCGTGTAAGACTCACAATGTTTGCCAGTGATGATATCTCGTGTAAGACTCACAATGTTTGCCAGTGATGATATCTAGTGTAAGACTCACAATGTTTGCCAGTGATGATATCTCGTGTAAGACTCACAATGTTTGCCAGTGATGATATCTCGTGTAAGACTCACAATGTTTGCCAGTGATGATATCTCGTGTAAGACTCACAATGTTTGCCAGTGATGATATCTCGCGTAAGACTCACAATGTTTACCAGTGATGATATCTCGTGTAAGACTCACAATGTTTGCCAGTGATGATATCTAGTGTAAGACTCACAATGTTTGCCAGTGATGATATCTCGTGTAAGACTCACAATGTTTGCCAGTGATGATATCTCGTGTAAGACTCACAATGTTTGCCAGTGATGATATCTCGCGTAAGACTCACAATGTTTGCCAGTGATGATATCTCGTGTAAGACTCGCAGTGTTTGCCAGTGATGATATCTCGTGTAAGACTCACAATGTTTTCCAGTGATGATATCTCGTGTAAGACTCACAATGTTTGCCAGTGATGATATCTCATGTAAGACTCACAATGTTTGCCAGTGATGATATCTGGTGTAAGACTCACAATGTTTGCCAGTGATGATATCTCGTGTAAGACTCACAATGTTTGCCAGTGATGATATCTCGCGTAAGACTCACAATGTTTGCCAGTGATGATATCTCGTGTAAGACTCGCAGTGTTTGCCAGTGATGATATCTCGTGTAAGACTCACAATGTTTTCCAGTGATGATATCTCGTGTAAGACTCACAATGTTTGCCAGTGATGATATCTCATGTAAGACTCACAATGTTTGCCAGTGATGATATCTGGTGTAAGACTCACAATGTTTGCCAGTGATGATATCTGGTGTAAGACTCACAATGTTTGCCAGTGATGATATCTCGTGTAAGACCCACAATGTTTGCCAGTGATGATATCTCGTGTAAGACTCACAATGTTTGCCAGTGATGATATCTCGTGTAAGACTCACAATGTTTGCCAGTGATGATATCTCGTGTAAGACTCACAATGTTTGCCAGTGATGATATCTCGTGTAAGACTCACAATGTTTGCCAGTGATGATGATATCTATCTCGTGTAAGACTCACAATGTTTGCCAGTGATGATATCTCGTGTAAGACTCACAATGTTTGCCAGTGATGATATCTCGTGTAAGACTCACAATGTTTGCCAGTGATGATATCTCGTGTAAGACTCACAATGTTTGCCAGTGATGATATCTCGTGTAAGACTCACAATGTTTGCCAGTGATGATATCTCGTGTAAGACTCACAATGTTTGCCAGTGATGATATCTCGTGTAAGACTCACAATGTTTGCCAGTGATGATATCTCGTGTAAGACTCACAATGTTTGCCAGTGATGATATCTCGTGTAAGACTCACAATGTTTGCCAGTGATGATATCTCGTGTAAGACTCACGATGTTTGTAAGACCAGTGATGATATCTCGTGTAAGACTCACAATGTTTGCCAGTGATGATATCTCGTGTAAGACTCACAATGTTTGCCAGTGATGATATCTCGTGTAAGACTCACAATGTTTGCCAGTGATGATATCTCGTGTAAGACTCACAATGTTTGCCAGTGATGATATCTCGTGTAAGACTCACAATGTTTGCCAGTGATGATATCTCGTGTAAGACTCACAATGTTTGCCAGTGATGATATCTCGTGTAAGACTCACAATGTTTGCCAGTGATGATATCTCGTGTGTAAGACTCACAATGTTTGCCAGTGATGATATCTCGTGTAAGACTCACAATGTTTGCCAGTGATGATATCTCGTGTAAGACTCACAATGTTTGCCAGTGATGATATCTCGTGTAAGACTCACAATGTTTGCCAGTGATGATATCTCGTGTAAGACTCACAATGTTTGCCAGTGATGATATCTCGTGTAAGACTCACAATGTTTGCCAGTGATGATATCTCGTGTAAGACTCACAATGTTTGCCAGTGATGATATCTCGTGTAAGACTCACAATGTTTGCCAGTGATGATATCTCGTGTAAGACTCACAATGTTTGCCAGTGATGATATCTCGTGTAAGACTCACAATGTTTGCCAGTGATGATATCTGGTGTAAGACTCACAATGTTTGCCAGTGATGATATCTCGTGTAAGACTCACAATGTTTGCCAGTGATGATATCTCGTGTAAGACTCACAATGTTTGCCAGTGATGATATCTCGTGTAAGACTCACAATGTTTGCCAGTGATGATATCTCGTGTAAGACTCACAATGTTTGCCAGTGATGATATCTCGTGTAAGACTCACAATGTTTGCCAGTGATGATATCTCGTGTAAGACTCACAATGTTTGCCAGTGATGATATCTCGTGTAAGACTCACAATGTTTGCCAGTGATGATATCTCGTGTAAGACTCACAATGTTTGCCAGTGATGATGTCTGGTGTAAGACTCACAATGTTTGCCAGTGATGATATCTCGTGTAAGACTCACAATGTTTGCCAGTGATGATATCTGGTGTAAGACTCACAATGTTTACCAGTGATGATATATCGTGTAAGACTCACAATGTTTGCCAGTGATGATATCTCGTGTAAGACTCACAATGTTTGCCAGTGATGATATTTCGTGTAAGACTCACAATGTTTGCCAGTGATGATATCTCGTGTAAGACTCACAATGTTTGCCAGTGATGATATCTGGTGTAAGACTCACAATGTTTGCCAGTGATGATATCTTGTGTAAGACCCACAATGTTTGCCAGTGATGATATCTGGTGTAAGACTCACAATGTTTGCCAGTGATGATATCTGGTGTAAGACTCACAATGTTTGCCAGTGATGATATCTCGTGTAAGACTCACAATGTGTTGCCTGTGATGATATCTGGTGTAAGACTCACAATGTTTGCCAGTGATGATATCTGGTGTAAGACTCACAATGTTTGCCAGTGATGATATCTCGTGTAAGACTCACAATGTTTGCCAGTGATGATATCTGGTGTAAGACTCACAATGTTTGCCAGTGATGATATCTGGTGTAAGACTCACAATGTTTGCCAGTGATGATATCTGGTGTAAGACTCACAATGTTTGCCAGTGATGATATCTCGTGTAAGACTCACAATGTTTGCCAGTGATGATATCTCGTGTAAGACTCACAATGTTTGCCAGTGATGATATCTGGTGTAAGACTCACAATGTTTGCCAGTGATGATATCTCGTGTAAGACTCACAATGTTTGCCAGTGATGATATCTCGTGTAAGACTCACAATGTTTGCCAGTGATGATATCTGGTGTAAGACTCACAATGTTTACCAGTGATGATATCTCGTGTAAGACTCGCAATGTTTGCCAGTGATGATATCTGGTGTAAGACTCAAAACACAAGAATTCCTCACTTATCTTCCCCTTGTAGCTTATGCAAGAGTAAATATTTATTATAAAGTCAGAAGTCTAAAATGGATCATATGACACAAGTGTTCAAGTTCAATGAACACTTCCAATTATACTTAACACAGATTACTACTACTTAATACGATACACACCTTACTAAAACTACATTCAGAGACTTCTTGTATGTGTGTTAATAATATGGTACATATAATGATATAATGGATGGTACAGGCGAGGTCTTACACCTTATTACAAATTACAGAGATAGATAGATAGATAGATAGATAGATAGAGAGAGAGAGAGAGAGAGAGAGAGAGAGAGAGAGAGAGAGAGAGAGAGAGAGAGAGAGAGAGAGACAGACAGACAGACAGAGAGAGAGAGAGAGAGAGAGAGAGACAGACAGACAGACAGACAGAGAGACAGACAGACAGACAGACAGACAGACAGACAGACAGACAGACAGAGAGAGAGAGAGAGAGAGAGACAGACAGACAGACAGACAGACAGACAGACAGACAGACAGACAGACAGACAGACAGACAGAGAGAGAGAGATAGAGAGACAGACAGACAGACAGAGAGAGAGAGAGAGAGAGAGAGAGAGAGAGAGAGAGAGAGAGAGAGAGAAAGTAGGTAATATCGACAGTGTCAGCGTGCCTCGTTGTGCTCCGGGTTTTCTCGTGTTTTCACGGTCGCTCTTGCGTGCTAGAACTTTAATTTGTGTCATCAAACAAACGGGCTTCCAAATGCATAAATTGTCATTTTTGGGGAAATTGGTGTCACGCCCCTTGTGAAGATATCCAAGAACTAGCTACAAGCAGTATTAAAACAGGGAAGTGTTTTTGGGTATGCCCAAATGAGATAAATCTGTGGACTAAAATCACAAGGGTATTAAAAGAGGTCAACATCAAAGCTGCTTTCATAGAAAACCTGGAAGCTTTTTACAACAGATGGGAACATAAAAAGTCTGGGCAGAATGGTACTGCCCTTGATACTGGCCATGTAGTCAGAAACTGTAAGGTTGGAGATGATGTCCTGGTAGTCAGTAAATGTGGGGCTGATAGTGCTGTCCGGGGAGACAGTAATGGTGAAGCTCGAGGTGCTGTCCTGGGAGACAGTAATGGTGAAGCTGGAGGTGCTGTCCTGGGAGACAGTAATGGAGAAGCTGGAGATGCTGTCCTGGGAGACAGTAATGGTGAAGCTGGAGATGCTGTCCTGGGAGACAGTAATGGTGAAGCTGGAGATTTTGTCCAGGTAGTCGGGAATTATACGCAGGAAGGAATACATATAAATGACCTCATAGGGGACAGGAGCCATAGTAGGGAAACAAGTGTAGTCAAAGATAAGATAAAACCAATATTGCAAACTAGAAATACCGCAGGAAATAGCAAACAAGAGGACTCCACTAGCAATAGTGAGGATATATTACCAAAAACAACTGGTGGGAGCTCCATTGTTGGTGCTAGGGAGGATAGAAGTAAGACAGGGAAACATGCACCAACAGGGAATACAGTCACAGAAACCCAAGGCAAACGGAAACCAAGCCTGTGCACATACTATGCACTCGGTATCTGCTGGCATGGGAAATCTGGAAAAACAGATGGGACGTGCAACTATGACCACCCTAGGAAATGCCATGCCCATATGACAACAGGAAAATGCAAACTCCCTTCCTGTAAGCTTTTTCACCCTGAACTGTGTACCTCTTCAGTACAGGAAAGACTGTGCTATAACTTAAATTGCCAGGCATACCATCTAAAGGGGACAAAAAGATACAAAACATCCAGGCCATGGGAAAACCTGGGTAGCCACAGCCACTCAAGAGGGAGAGGTTTTTTAGTGCCAGGAAGGAAAAAAAACTGGCAGGAAATGGCAGAAATCGTACACCAAATCCAGTCATTCCTGGAGTGTAACCACAGTCGATGGCCTCCACTCCAAACCAACACATACAGATACTAATGCCGGAAAAAAAATCCCCCCCAGTACCAACAATACCACCAGTCCGATAACATTCTTCTTTGCAAATATACAGGGTCTAAAGCCAGCAACAAACAACAAAATACCTTTCATCCGTGGACTGCTTGCAGAGGCAAAGGCAATGTTCGCGGCTTTCACTGAGACCCACATAAAGGATCACTTGGACAACGAAATATGGATCCCAGGTTACAACCTATACAGATGTGACAGAGCGAACAGTCAAAAGGGGGGGGGTTGGCCTGTACATTGCAGAGTCACTTGTTTGCACAGAACTGCTAAATGCCTCAAATGATGTAGTGGAAGTTTTAGCAGTAAAGGTCGAGAACCAAAATCTAGTCATTGTAGTAGTCTACAAGCCTCCAGATGCAACATCCCAGCAATTCCAGGAACAGCTGTTAAAAATTGACCACTGTCTGGAAAATTTATCAGCTCCTGCACCCAACATCTTGCTCCTGGGGGATTTCAACTTAAGGCACCTAAAATGGAGGAATATAGCAAATAATATTGTTGCAGTAATAACACCAGGAGGCAGCTCTGATGAAAACTCACACTCACGCGAGCTTTTAAATCTCTGCACAAAATTCAATTTAAACCAGCAAATAATAGAGCCTACTAGACTGGAGAATACACTAGACCTCATCTTCACTAACAATGATGATCTGATAAGAAATGTCACCATATCAAAAACAATATACTCAGATCACAACATAATTGAGGTTCAGACATGTATGGGCGGAGCCCTAGACCGACATAATGAGATTAGTCACGAGGGAGCATTCACCAAATTCAACTTCAATAACAAAAACATAAAGTGGGACCAAGTAAACCAAGTCCTAACCGATATAAGCTGGGAAGATATACTAAGCAACACAGACCCCAACTTATGCCTAGAACAGATTAACTCGGTGGCACTCGATGTATGCACAAGGCTTATTCCTCTAAGAAAAAGGAGGAGTAGATGTAAAATAGAAAGAGACAGGCGCTCCCTTTACAGGCGACGGAAAAGAATAACAGAGCGGCTAAAAGAGGTCAATATATCTGAAATGCGTAGGGAGACACTGGTCAGAGAAATAGCAAGCATCGAACTTAAGCTAAAAGAATCCTTTAGGAGTCAGGAATCGTGGGAAGAACTAAAAGCCATAAATGAAATCGAAAGAAACCCAAAGTATTTCTTCTCTTATGCCAAATCAAAATCGAGAACAACGTCCAGTATTGGGCCCCTACTTAAACAAGATGGGTCCTACACAGATGACAGCAAGGAAATGAGTGAGCTACTCAAGTCCCAATATGACTCAGTTTTTAGCAAGCCGCTAACCAGACTGAGAGTCGAAGATCAAAATGAATTTTTTATGAGAGAGCCACAAAATTTGATTAACACAAGCCTATCCGATGTTATCCTGACGCCAAATGACTTCGAACAGGCGATAAATGACATGCCCATGCACTCTGCCCCAGGGCCAGACTCATGGAACTCTGTGTTCATCAAGAACTGCAAGAAGCCCCTATCACGAGCCTTTTCCATCCTATGGAGAGGGAGCATGGACACGGGGGTCGTCCCACAGTTACTAAAAACAACAGACATAGCCCCACTCCACAAAGGGGGCAGTAAAGCAACAGCAAAGAACTACAGACCAATAGGACTAACATCCCATATCATAAAAATCTTTGAAAAGGTCCTAAGAAGCAAGATCACCACCCATCTAGAAACCCATCAGTTACACAACCCAGGGCAACATGGGTTTAGAACAGGTCGCTCCTGTCTGTCTCAACTATTGGATCACTACGACAAGGTCCTAAATGCACTAGAAGACAAAAAGAATGCAGATGTAATATATACAGACTTTGCAAAAGCCTTCGACAAGTGTGACCATGGCGTAATAGCGCACAAAATGCGTGCTAAAGGAATAACAGGAAAAGTCGGTCGATGGATCTATAATTTCCTCACTAACAGAACACAGAGAGTAGTCGTCAACAGAGTAAAGTCCGAGGCAGCTACGGTGAAAAGCTCTGTTCCACAAGGCACAGTACTCGCTCCCATCTTGTTCCTCATCCTCATATCCGACATAGACAAGGATGTCAGCCACAGCACCGTGTCTTCCTTTGCAGATGACACCCGAATCTGCATGACAGTGTCTTCCAATGCAGACACTGCAAAGCTCCAGGCGGATATCAACCAAATCTTTCAGTGGGCTGCAGAAAACAATATGAAGTTCAACGATGAGAAATTTCAATTACTCAGATATGGTAAACATGAGGAAATTAAATCTTCATCAGAGTACAAAACAAATTCTGGCCACAAAATAGAGCGAAACACCAACGTCAAAGACCTGGGAGTGATCATGTCGGAGGATCTCACCTTCAAGGACCATAACATTGTATCAATCGCATCTGCTAGAAAAATGACAGGATGGATAATGAGAACCTTCAAAACTAGGGAGGCCAAGCCCGTGATGACACTCTTCAGGTCACTTGTTCTATCTAGGCTGGAATATTGCTGCACACTAACAGCACCTTTCAAGGCAGGTGAAATTGCCGACCTAGAAAATGTACAGAGAACTTTCACGGCGCGCATAACGGAGATGAAACACCTCAATTATTGGGAGCGCTTGAGGTTCCTAAACCTGTATTCCCTGGAACGCAGGAGGGAGAGTTACATGATTATATACACCTGGAAAATCCTAGAGGGACTAGTACCGAACTTGCACACGAAAATCACTCACTACGAAAGCAAAAGACTTGGCAGACGATGCACCATCCCCCCAATGAAAAGCAGGGGTGTCACTAGCACGTTAAGAGACCATACAATAAGTGTCAGGGGCCCGAGACTGTTCAACTGCCTCCCAGCACACATAAGGGGGATTACCAACAGACCCCTGGCAGTCTTCAAGCTGGCACTGGACAAGCACCTAAAGTCAGTTCCGGATCAGCCGGGCTGTGGCTCGTACGTTGGTTTGCGTGCAGCCAGCAGCAACAGCCTGGTTGATCAGGCTCTGATCCACCAGGAGGCCTGGTCACAGACCGGGCCGCGGGGGCGTTGACCCCCGGAACTCTCTCCAGGTAAACTCCAGGTAAACTCCAGGTAAACTCCAGGTAGACGATACATCCCTCTAGCGCCTGGAACCAATCTTGGGCAGAAAACATTATATACTGAGTCAAAAAAGGAGAATTAGTGTGCACTACCTAGCAGAGTTTACTGCGAGAGGGGAATCATAGGCCTGTGTCCCGTGTGAAAAAAATAATAATAATTGAACTTTTCGTGTCAGAGGAAAGAAAGTCTCCCTGATAACATTACCTGGAGTTTACCTGGAGAGAGTTCCGGGGGTCAACGCCCCCGCGGCCCGGTCTGAGACCAGGCCTCCTGGTGGATCAGAGCCTGATCAACCAGGCTGTTGCTGCTGGCTGCACGCAAACCAACATACGAGCCACAGCCCGGCTGATCCGGAACTGACTTTAGGTGCTTGTCCAGTGCCAGCTTGAAGACTGCCAGGGGTCTGTTGGTAATCCCCCTTATGTGTGCTGGGAGGCAGTTGAACAGTCTCGGGCCCCTGACACTTATTGTATGGTCTCTTAACGTGCTAGTGACACCCCTGCTTTTCATTGGGGGGATGGTGCATCGTCTGCCAAGTCTTTTGCTTTCGTAATGAGTGATTTTCGTGTGCAAGTTCGGTACTAGTCCCTCTAGGATTTTCCAGATGTATATAATCATGTATCTCTCCCTCCTGCGTTCCAGGGAATACAGGTTTAGGAACCTCAAGTGCTCCCAGTAATTGAGGTGTTTTATCTCCGTTATGCGTGCCGTGAAAGTTCTCTGTATATTTTCTAGGTCGGCAATTTCACCTGCCTTGAAAGGTGCTGTTAGTGTGCAGCAATATTCCAGCCTAGATAGAACAAGTGACCTGAAGAGTGTCATCATGGGCTTGGCCTCCCTAGTTTTGAAGGTTCTCATTATCCATCCTGTCAATTTTCAAGCAGATGCGATTGATACAATGTTATGGTCCTTGAAAGTGAGATCCTCCGACATGATCACTCCCAGGTCTTTGACGTTGGTGTTTCGCTCTATTTTGTGGCCAGAATTTGTTTTGTACTCTGATGAAGATTTAATTTCCTCATGTTTACCATATCTGAGTAATTGAAATTTCTCATCGTTGAACTTCATATTGTTTTCTGCAGCCCACTGAAAGATTTGGTTGATGTCCGCCTGGAGCCTTGCAGTGTGAGGGAGGAGGGAGAGATACATGATTATATACACCTGGAAAATCCTAGAGGGACTAGTACCGAACTTGCACACGAAAATCACTCACTACGAAAGCGAAAGACTTGGCAGACGATGCACCATCCCCCCAATGAAAAGCAGGGGTGTCACTAGCACGTTAAGAGACCATACAATAAGCGTCAGGGGACCGAGACTGTTCAACTGCCTCCCAGCACACATAAGGGGGATTACCAACAGACCCCTGGCAGTCTTCAAGCTGGCACTGGACAAGCACCTAAAGTCAGTTCCTGATCAGCCGGGCTGTGGCTCGTACGTTGGTTTGCGTGCAGCCAGCAGCAACAGCCTGGTTGATCAGGCTCTGATCCACCAGGAGGCCTGGTCACAGACCGGGCCGCGGGGGCTTTGACCCCCGGAACTCTCTCCAGGTAAACTCCAGGTAAACAGTTCTCAAAATAGCAAGGGTCACCCCGATCCATAAAGGAGGTGACCAAACAGAGTTGAATAACTATAGGCCAATATCCAATTTACACCCTCTCTCAAAAATCTTCGAAAAATTAATTCATAAACGAATCTACTCCTACCTCATCTCCCATAACATTCTCAACCCCTGCCAATTTGGATTCAGGCCTAATAAAAATACTAATGATGCTATTATATACATGCTAGAACATATATACACTGCAATAGAGAAAAAAGAAGTCCCTCTGGGGATCTTCATTGACTTACGTAAAGCTTTTGATACAGTTGACCATGACTTGCTCCTCGTAAAATTGTCACACTATGGTATTAGAGGGCACTCCCTCAACTACCTCAAGTCTTACCTCAGCAACAGAAGCCAATATGTGTACGCAAATGGGGCAAGCTCTTCCGCACAACCAATTACAGTTGGTGTCCCACAGGGAAGTGTCCTTGGCCCTCTTCTCTTTCTCCTATACATAAATGACCTACCAAATGCATCGCAATTACTCAAACCCACACTTTTTGCAGATGACACTACATACGTCTTCTCTCACCCGAGCCCAGTCACGCTAGCCAATACTGTAAACACCGAATTACAGAAAATATCTACCTGGATGAGGACTAACAAACTTACACTAAACATTGACAAAACCTACTTCATTCAGTTTGGTAGCAGAGCTACAGATGTACCTCTTAACATAACGATAAACGGATCACCTATCACAAAGCTAACAGAGGGAAAATTCTTAGGAATCCACCTCGATAATAGACTCAAATTTCATACACATATACAACAAATTTCTAAGAAAATTTCCAAGACTGTAGGCATACTATCGAAGATACGGTACTATGTTCCACAGTCAGCCCTCCTGGCCCTTTATCACTCTCTTATTTACCCCTATCTCATCTATGGAATTTGTGCATGGGGCTCAACAACAATTAACCATCTCAGACCACTAATTACCCAACAAAAGGCTGCAGTTAGAATGATGATAAATTCTCACTACAGGCAGCACACTCCACCAATATTCAAAACACTCATCCTACTCACCATACAAAACATCCATACTTATTATTGCACTTATTACATACATAGAACACTTAACTCTGATATTAACCCTCCCCTCAAACATCTCCTTGCCAACCTCAACAGAACACATGACCATAATACAAGGCACAGATCACTCTTTGATGTTCCTCGTGTCCATCTCACGCTATGCAAAAACTCAATGCACATAAAAGGCCCTAAAATCTGGAATTCATTACCTGTAAATATAAAAGAAACACTACCTGTTTATAAATTCAAGTCTCTTCTCAAAGTTCACTTACTCACTCAAAACCAAATAAATACTGAATAACTGAACCATATAAATTGTATATCCTAAATGTTACTCACAATTATATCACACAAATGTTAAACCTAACTTTGTTATTTTTTTAAAATACTCTACCTAACAGAATACTCCATTCTACTGAATGAACAGCAATGCATGCAACCATAGGACCTGTCTTTGTAATACTCATTTGTATTTTATAGTTATTTGTTTACAATAATGTCTTATCACTGATTTCATCATTGCTTAGTTAATCTTAAGTTAATTTTAAGCCAGCCCGTAATGCTATGCATATAAGTGGCTTTGGCATGCTGCTCTTACCTGTATTTTTTTGTACCTCTGTATGTATGCTAAATTTCTAAATAAATAAATAAATAAATAAATAGATTTACCCTTCAGGGAAGGAGTAGGTAGTTTTTATGTTAGTATATTAATATTAGGTTTACTATGACAACTGTAGATAATAATAATGTAGACCTAAGACCTTAACATAGGTAGTAATAGGCCAATAATGTAGGAAAACACTAGGATAAGTTAGCTAGGGAAACTGGCAGCCCTAATTTGAACAAAGAGACGAGGGTCTGGAAGAGAGACCAGCTCGTTCTTCTTAAGACAGACACCAACTGGACAAGACGTGCCGTGATCAGCAGACGGCGCCCCCACGTGTCTTCACATCTGAGACCTGGGGAAATCTGGTAGAGGCACCTCGATGTACCATAGATGACCTCCGTCAGGCCCATACAGTAAGACAAGACCTCCACTTTATCTCGTAGATTTCTGGCCAGTGTCTGGGGATAATTGTGAGTGAGTTTGATCTGTGGGCCCGGTGTGCAACAGGCAGTGCATGCCCAGTAAGTACCAGTGTCTCAAGGCAGTCTGAAAGCTAGTGTCCGTGTCTGCATAGTTGTACTAGGGGATACATACCCTCTTGGATATAAGAATTTCTGGGGTGCAGGCAGGACACTAATAACGATTGAATATTGCAGGAATTAAGGCTCCCGGTTGCATGTGGTTTCTGAGGGGAAGTCCAAAGGGGCTAAGGCTAAGCTTAGGGAAGTTGAAGATCAGGATATATGCTGCAACACCAAGTAAGTTAGTCCTTTATACGTGCATGCAGGTGAGTTTCTTGCAACATCAATCATTTGTGAAAATCTGTCCTATAAGCCACTTGTGAGGCTTAGGTACCCACCTCAGAGCTCGGTGTCAACAGAGTTTGCCAGGGTAGGCGACTCATTTGGAGGCAGTCCACACAAATTTTTACAAGCATAGAGAGATATGTGGGCGATGGTGGTAGAGACCAAAAACTACTCCGCTCTACCTAACATTACTCACTCTTTAAAGCCACAGGTGCATCATTTTCACAGTTTTATCATTAGCACCACACCTAGGATGAAAACCTGCCACAACTGTGTTGCCTGTGTATATTACCAAGCAAATGTTGCTGGTGTCATGGAGAGGTCGGGTTGGATATGGCTCATTGTGTCATGGAGAGGTCAATCAATCAATCAAGTAATCAACCAATCAAGTTTATTCTCTATAAGGGTTACAATGCGGGGTTTACGGGTTTGGATATTGTGTGGTTTACATGTTATAAAATGCTAATTACAAAGGGGGCCACTAGGACACCTAGCATGGCTAGGCATTTCGGGAAGACTTAGATTAATTCTTAACATTAAATTCTTGCAGATTATGGTATTAAGGCTAAGTGACTACATCATAGTTTGTGAGTTTAGTAATGTGAATGCTTTTGATTTGGCACAATACAAAGTGTCTATATTGGAGTATCATAGGCAAATTTATGACTAGTTAGGATTCATTATTTTAAGATTAAGATTCGTATTTCTATGTTTATAGTCAGTGGGTGAGTGGGTGTAAGTGTGAAGCACCACGTGGTTATCATGTAGTTAGTTGTCGGGGTGTATCAGGGAGATAAGATGTTTTCTAACTGTAGTTTTGAAAGTGATGAATGTGTCTGCAGTTCTAGAGTTTTCAGGTAGGGTGTTCCAGATTTTAGGGGGCTGCAGAGCAAATTTCAGAGCGCGCTCAACCAAAAATCGAAAAATTATGGAAATTGAGTTATATATACCGAAAAATAGCTTAACTCTTTGGCAACACAATGGTACAAGAATCAATGTTCTACGACGTTTCTACAAGAAATTATAGTCCTTTATATCAGGTATGGTGACGATGATGTAGGTAGCCCGTCTGCTCTCAGCCCGTATATTTTTTGGATTTTTTTCCTTGTTTTTTATCTCTTTTTCTTGCATTATTCTTTCTAATATAATAACTGACTATTTGGCATCATAAAACAGTAGGCGGAGCTTATCAGTAGACTTTGAGCCTACCAGGCCTACCACCGCTCCAGAGAGTGCCAGGAGAAATCACTTTATTATTATGCTTATATCAACTTATACATCAACTGTATGGCTTATTTATCTATCAGAATTGATCTAATATGATATAATAAACACTATAAATAACATACAAACATGTTATATACTCTAGACTGAATAAAATAGGCCATTATATGGCGAGAGATTGTCGGGAATATTTCGATATAAATGAGTTACTCCTCTCCATGTCGTCTTTGAGTAAGAGAAAACGGTGTTTTGAAGAGGATAACTGCACTACAACATCAGTTTACTAAGAAATACACCCAAACAAACGCGATTTTCGCGATTTTTTTTTTTTTTTTTTTGAGACGGTGGACCGGCCGGCGTTCCAGGCCAATATCTCGGAAGTAACTTATTCACTTTACGGTTACATAGTCTGCCTTTATTACTTAATTAAATGTAATAATATTCACAGAAATTGTAGAATAATGATTTCTCTAATTAACAGTTATTCATTTTTGGAAATATTCCAAATACTTTGGGAATTATGTGGGAATAAAGTGCAGATTTTTTTTACAACATTCCAAGAACTAACAAACTTTATTTTTTTTGTGAAATAAAGATACGTTATTTAGAGGAAAGGTAACAATTATAAATACGTATAAGCATTGTTTTCTCGTCCCATATAGGGCCTACCACCGTACCAAAGGACATTTTCAGTAAATAAATCCTTTTTCAGTCTTTTCTCAGTTGTTGTTTGAGATATATTTTTGATAAATATTTTCAAGAAAGAGTGAAAACACTTTGTCTTGCGCACCCAAACTGGAGGAAATCTGACGGTAAACAAAAGTGCTACATTTTTTTGCCGTACAGCCCCCTTTAGGTCCTTTGAAATACATTGAATTTTTGTGAAGGTTTATTCGGACACGGGGAATGTCATAGAGATGTTTGTGTCTGGTGTTATGCCTGTGGAACCTGTCACAAATATCAAGAAAGCGCTTTAGGTCAAGGTTAATATTGGAATTTAAGGTCCTGTAGATATAGATTGCACAGAAGTAAGGTCGGTTTGGATGCTGCTCATGGTGTCATGGAGAGGTCGGGTTGGATGCTGCTCATGGTGTCATGGAGAGGTCACTACCGCCCGGCTCCGGCTGGGTTACATGTATCTTTGGCAGGTTAAATCACCACCACCAGATGTAGACCAAACGAAATGTAAACTTTGCCAAATGGACTATTGTCACACCCTGCGTCATTATGTACTGGAGTGTTATAAAATTAATGAATTTAGAAACAACTCACTCAGAAATGTTCAAGAAATGGCAAAGTACTTTATCCACAGTGGTATATTGCAGACCATTCTGGAGAAATACCCTGACTTTGCTAGCTGTAAATAAAGCATTACCATGTGTGTGTGTGTGTGTGTGTGTGTGTGTGTGTGTGTGTGTGTACTCACCTAATTGTACTCACCTAATTGTGGTTGCAGGGGTCGAGACTCAGCTCCTGGTCCCGCCTCTTCACTGATCGCTACTGGATCCTCTCTCTCTCTGCTTCCTGAGCTTTGTCATACCTCTTCTTAAAACTATGTATGGTTCCTGCCTCCACTACTTCACTTGCTAGGCTATTCCACTTGCTGACAACTCTATGACTGAAGAAATACTTCCTAACGTCCCTGTGACTCGTCTGAGTCTTCAGCTTCCAGTTGTGACCCCTTGTCCCTGTGTCCCCTCTCTGGAACATCCTATCTCTGTCCACCTTGTCTATTCCCCGCAGTATCTTGTATGTCGTTATCATGTCTCCCCTGACCCTTCTGTCCTCCAGTGTCGTCAGTCCGATTTCCCTTAACCTTTCCTCGTACGACATTCCCTTGAGCTCTGGGACTAGCCTTGTTGCAAACCTTTGTACTTTCTCTAACTTCTTGACGTGCTTGACCAGGTGTGGGTTCCAGACTGGTGCTGCATACTCCAGTATGGGCCTAACATACACAGTGTACAGTGTCTTGAACGATTCCTTATTAAGGTATCGGAACGCTATTCTCAGGTTTGCCAGGCGCCCGTATGCTGCAGCGGTTATTTGGTTGATGTGTGCCTCTGGTGATGTGCTCGGTGTTATGGTCACCCCAAGGTCTTTCTCCCTGAGTGAGGTCTGTAGTCTTTGTCCACCTAGCCTATACTCTGTCTGCGGTCTTCTTTGCCCCTCCCCAATCTTCATGACTTTGCATTTGGCTGGATTGAATTCGAGAAGCCAGTTACTGGACCACATGTCCAGCCTCTCCAGGTCTCTTTGCAGTCCTGCCTCATCCTCGTCCGATTTAATTCTTCTCATCAGCTTCACGTCATCTGCGAACAGGGACACTTCAGAGTCTATTCCTTCCATCATGTCGTTCACATATATCAAAAATAGCACTGGTCCTAGAACTGACCCCTGTGGGACCCCGCTCGTAACAGGCGCCCACTGTGATACCTCTTCACGTACCATGACTCGTTGCTGCCTCCCTGTCAGGTATTCCCTTATCCATTGCAGTGCCCTTCCTTTTATGTGTGCCTGATCCTCCAGCTTCTGCACTAATCTCTTGTGGGGAACTGTGTCAAAGGCCTTCCTGCAGTCTAGGAAAACGCAATCTACCCAACCCTCTCTCTCGTGTCTTACTTCTGTTACCTTGTCATAAAACTCCAGGAGGTTTGTGATACAAGATTTGCCTTCCATGAACCCATGCTGGTTTTCATTTATAATCTTGTTCCTTTCCAGGTGTTCGACCACTCTCCTCCTGATAATCTTCTCCATGACCTTGCACACGATACATGTCAGAGACACAGGTCTGTAGTTTAGTGCCTCGTTTCTGTTTCCTTTCTTAAATATGGGGACTACATTAGCTGTCTTCCATTTCTCAGGTAGTTGCCCAGTTTCAAGGGATGTGTTGAAGATTGTGGTTAGAGGCACACACAGCATCTCTGCTCCTTCTCTAAGGACCCATGGGGAGATGTTGTCCGGTCCCATCGCCTTTGAGGTGTCAAGGTCACTTAAGAGCTTCTTCACCTCCTCCTCAGTTGTTCGTATGTCATCCAACACTTGTTGGTATATTCCCTCTTGATGTTCCCTTCTGTTCTGTCTTCCCACAGCCCTTCCTGTCTCTACTGTAAAAACTTCCTTAAATCTCCTGTTCAGCTCCTCACATACCTCCTGATCATTTCTTGTGAGTTCTCCACCTTCTGTCCTTAATCTGATCACCTGGTCTTTGACTGTTGTCTTCCTCCTGATGTGGCTATACAACAGTTTCGGGTCAGTCTTGATTCTCGATGCTATGTCATTTTCATACTGTCGCTGGGCCTCCCTCCTTACCTGTGCGTACTCATTCCTGGCTCTGCGACTGATCTCCCTATTTTCGTGTGTTCTCTGCCTTCTGTACTTTTTCCATTCTCTATTGCACTTTGTTTTTGCCTCCTTACACCGTCGGGTGAACCAGGGGCTTGTTCTGGTCTTCCCGTTGTTACTGTTGCCCTTGGGAATGAACCTTTCCACTGCCTCCTTGCATTTTGTTGCTACATATTCCATCATTTCATTTACTGGCTTTCCTGCCAGTTCTCTGTCCCACTGGACCTCCCGCAGGAAGTTCTTCAACCCTATGTAGTCCCCTCTTTTATAGTCAGGTTTTTCCCATTCTACTCCTGTTATTCTCTCCACTTGCAGCTCTACTATGTATTCAAAGCACAGAACCACGTGGTCGCTAGCTCCTAGGGGACTCTCATACTTGATGTCCTCAATGTCTGAGCTGCCCAGGGTGAACACAAGGTCCAATCTTGCTGGTTCATCCTCCCCTCTCACTCTGGTAGTGTCCTTAACATGTTGGTGCATGAGGTTTTCCAGCACCACGTCCAACATCCTGGCTCTCCATGTTTCGGGACCCCCATGTGGCTCCAGGTTTTCCCAGTCAATCTCCCTGTGGTTGAAATCCCCCATAACCAGCAACTTTGCTCTGCTGGAGTGAGCTCTTCTTGCCACCTCAGCAAGTGTGTCCACCATTGCTCTGTTGCTCTCTTCATATTCCTCTCTTGGCCTCCTGCAGTTCTGTTGTGGATTATACATCACTGCAATGACCACTTTGTGTTCCCCCGACTGAAGTGTACCTGCTATGTAGTCTCTTTCTCCCGTCTCATCTATTCCTTCCATTTTCTCGAATTTCCATCTGTTTTTTACAAGCAGAGCAACCCCACCTCCCCCCCTGCCCCTTCTATCTTTCCTCATGATCTGGTATCCTGGTGGGAAGATTGCATCTGTTATTGTTTCCATGAGTTTTGTTTCTGTAACTGCTATGATGTCTGGGGACTTCTCATTGATTCTTTCTTGCCATTCCTCATGTTTATTCGTTAATCCATCTGCATTTGTGTACCAAACCTTCAACTTCTGTTCTAATACTGTAACTGTGGTGCGGGGGGTGGAAACAGAGGGATCGGTGTGTGATGGTTGGTTTGGATTGTTCAGTTGCCTTGGGGGTGTCGTGGCTGGAGTCCTTCTGCAGGTGTTTCTGGGGGGTGCGCTTGTCCTTCCATTTGATCCTGGGTTATTCTGCTCTCCTTTCTCATTTCCTCCCATTTCTCCTTTCGTTTTTGAACTCTCTCTTTCATTGTCTTCCTTTCGTCCTGTGTTCTGTCTCGGTCGAGGTACACACTCCGGAACTCCTGCTTGCCTCTCAGCCGTGCTTTCTCCTGCAGGATCATGGTTCGGGTTGATTCTGCCTTGAAAATTACTTTGAGAGGCCGATTCCTTTTCTTTGTGAACCACCCAATTCTCCGAAAATTTGCCACCTGGGTCATGTCCCCCTCGCCTATCACCTTCATGATGTCTTCAATCGCTTTTTTCTCCTCCTGCTTTCTTTCATCATAAGTTTCCCCTTTAGCTTCGTCTAGCCCATAGACAAACACGGATCTCTCCCTTTCCACCTCCCACTGTGACTCCCATTGCATCCTCTGATGTGTTTTAGTTCCTTCCCGTGGAGTGTTCCTTCCTTCAGTCCCTTCCCTCGTTATGGCCCCTATGCTTCTTGGTTTATCCTTCCTGCTCACCTGCTCCTGGCCCCCACAGGTATCTGGTAACGTCCTTGCACATGTCCTAGTTCCTTCGATGTCTTCCAACCTCTCTTTCTGTCCTAGAGTGCTCCCTGTCTTTGTTTTGGCCCCATGTGGGTTTGACAGGACCTCTGCATACAGTTTAGTTTCCATGCTTCCTTCGGACCTGTTGTCTGTGTTCGATGTAGCCATTGCCGATGCTACTTCTGTAATATCTTTGTCTCTGTGCTGTTTCAGATGTCTCAGCTCCTCTTCTAATCTCTCTATCTTGATTTCTGCTTCTGTGGCCTGTTGCTTCCACCTTCTGCATTCTGCTGCTAACCTCTCTTCCATCTTCCTTTCCAGCTCATCTAGTCTCCTAGTGTGTGTGTGTGTGTGTGTGTGTGTGTGTGTGTGCACTCACCTAGTTGAGATTGCAGGGGTCGAGTCCAAGCTCCTGTGTGTGTGTGTGTGTGTGTGTGTGTGTGTGTGTGTGTGTGTGTGTGTGTGTGTGTGTGTGTGTGTGTGTGTGTGTGTGTGTGTGTGTGTGTGTGTGTGTGTGTGTTTGTGTGTGTGTTTGTGTGTGCGTGTGTATGTGTATGAGTGTATATGAGTGTGTGTGTGTGTATGAGTGTGTGTTTGTGTACTCACCTATTTGTACTCACCTATTTGTGGTTGCAGGGGTCGATTCACAGCTCCTGGCCCCGCCTCTTCTGCTGATTGCTACTAGGTCCTCTCTCTCCCTGCCCCATGAGCTCTATCATACCTCGCCTTAAAACTATGTATGGTTCCTGCCTCCACCACATCACTTTCTAGGCTATTCCATGGCCTGACTACTCTATGACTAAAGAAATACTTCCTAAGATCCCTTTGATTCATCTGAGTCTTCAACTTCCAATTGTGACCTCTTGTGCCTGTGTCCCATCTCTGGAACATCCCGTCTTTGTCCACCTCGTCTATTCCGCGCAGTATTTTATATGTCGTTATCATGTCTCCCCTGACCCTCCTGGCCTCCAGTGTCGTCAGGCCGATTTCCCTCAACCTTTCTTCATAGGACAATCCCCGTAGCTCTGGGACTAGTCTTGTTGCAAACCTTTGCACTTTCTCTAATTTCTTGACGTGCTTGACTAGGTGTGGATTCCAAACTGGTGCTGCATACTCCAGTATGGGCCTGACGTAGATGGTGTACAGAGTCTTAAACGAATCCTTACTGAGGTATCGGAACGCTATCCGTAGGTTTGCCAGGCGCCCGTATGCTGCAGCAGTTATCTGATTGATGTGCGCCTCAGGAGATATGCTCGGTGTTATACTCACCCCCAGATCTTTTTCCTTGAGTGAGGTTTGCAGTCTTTGGCCATCTAAACTATATTGTGTCTGCGGTCTTCTTTGCCCTTCTCCAATCTTCATGACTTTGCATTTGGCAGGGTTAAATTCAAGGAGCCAGTTGCTGGACCAGGCTTGTAGCCTGTCCAGATCTCTTTGTAGTCCTGCCTGATCCTCGTCCGATTCGATTCTTCTCATTAACTTCACATCGTCTGCAAACAAGGACACTTCTGAGTCTATCCCTTCCGTTATGTCGTTCACATATTTAATGATGATTTAATTACCACTATTGAGAGTGTTCTCACAGATCAAGTGGGCAGGAATAGGAAACAAAAACCCTCCACTATAAATAACAATAAAAACCAATGTAAATACTATAATGATCCACAGCTGCGCAATCTAACACATGCAGGTAAAAGGATTGGTAAAGCATACCGTGAATGTAGAACCCCAGACCTGCTCAGAACGTTCCAAGCTGCACTAACAAATGCAAGGAATAGAAAGGAAGAACTTAGGCAACAGGAATGGGAACAGTTTGTTAGTGGATTAAATAGGTCCACCCCTTTGAGTTTGGCTTGGAAAGGTATAAATAAAATAACCAGGAAAAAGACTGGCAATGTTGCTCATCCCTTTCCTCTTGAAAAAGCAAATGACCTCATAAATGACTGGTCCAAAACATCCAGGCATGAAAGCCTTCCATCTCATATTAGAAAAAAATTAGAGAGTACTTCTGAAGAAATGTTGAAACTGATTAATTTTATGAGCCAAAATATTGATGAGAGTGATTGCCTCTTTACCGAGTATGAATTAGATAATGCATTAACCAAAGGTCGATCAACTGCTCCTGGAGAGGATGGTATAACCTATGATATTCTCAGAACTCTAAGGCACGTGCCTGATAACCCTTTGTTGGCACTGTATAATCTCAGTTACATTGAGGGCGTTCTTCCTACTTCCTGGACCAATAGTCTAATTGTGCCTATCCCTAAGCCCCAACAGCCTGATACATTTAGGCCGATCTCCTTAACTAGTTGTCTTTGTAAAACTTTTGAAAGAATGATGCTTAACAGACTGTACTACAGAATCAGAGATCAACTTTCCCCCTACCTCTATGGGTTCATGAAAGGTAAAAGTGTGCAGAACTGTATTTCCACCTTTCTCACTGCACACACCTCTACTAGTTTTACCACTTTTCTTGATCTAAAATCTGCATTTGATATTGCGAACAGAACCATTATACTACATGAACTAGCCAAAATGAATATTGGTGGTAGCTTACTCTGCTGGATAATAGGATACCTGTCAAATAGAGTATCCTCTGTCCTTTACCAAGGCTTCAGAAGTGATTCTAAAGAAATGTCTTTAGGTACACCGCAGGGAGGAGTTCTTAGTCCCATGCTATTTAATATTCTGATTAATGCTCTCCTAAATGCTCTACCTGCCTCACCTAAACATATAGCTATAAGCTATGCTGATGATATCATGATCCATGCAACAGGGCATAAGAAGATGAATACCATTCTTAATGAAGTTCAAGCAATTTGTAATCGACTAGGCCTCATAATATCTTCCTCTAAAACTAAGATATTAACAAGCAAACGACATCCCCCACCCATCTATTTGCAGGGTGAAATCATTAGCTACGTTAAAACTTACAGATATCTTGGTGTAGATGTACCCTTTAACAAATCCACTATACCACAACTAAACAAGAAATGTAAAGCTAGGCTAAATGCTCTCAAAGCTGTTGCTGGCTACAATCCCAACTATGGTGCAAATGTGAGAATCGTGAGAATGATGTACATAGCCTATGTTAGGTTCTTAATTGATTATGCTGCTCCTATGTTGATATTAGCTAGAGAAAGTTCTCTCCGACCCTTGGAGTTAATGCAAAATGAAGCTCTCAGGATTATTCTTGGCTGTCCCAGATCTACAAAAGTTCTTAACATGAGGAAGGAGCTTGGTATTTCTAGTATCAGTGATAGGATTGTTGAAATTAACACTGTACTCGGTATTAGAATGTTGAGAAACGAACCAGACACTGTCACAGTGAATCTTACCAAGTGTCTAGAGGTAAATACACACAGATCTAAATGGATTGTGAAAACGTGCAATTGCATTAAGTTTTATAACCTGCATGAACTGTATCACTGTAGGCAACAAGAGCATTTCACCCCTCCATGGAAGATGTGTTCATTTAATATCACATACCTACAAGTCCCTCCCAAGAAGCTCATTGCTAGTAATCCCTTCCTTAAATCTCTTGTTAGAGCAACTGCTCAAGAAGAAATTTCTCACCTAGCTGGTAGTAACAAGTTATCACAAGTTATATACACTGATGGATCTAAACAGGAGTCTTCTGGCAGGGCTGCATCTGCTCTTGTTGCCACCTCCCTAGTTAAGAACGATAATAAATTTGTTGAGTTAGGCATAAGAATTAACAACTGGGCGTCTACACTGCAAACTGAATTGTTTGCAATCCTAATGGCGCTAAAGCTAACCTATGACACTGAGCTTGACTCTATCATCATTACTGATTCTATGTCATCATTGAAGGCTCTTGGCTCATATAATGACTCCAACAACATGCTCATTGGGGAAGCCAGGTATAGATACTCAAAAATTAGGGACAAAGGAATTAATGTACAATTGCTATGGATCCCATCACACATTGGATTACTCCTTCATGATAAAGTTGATATGTTAGCCAAGAAGAGTATCGAGAAGGAGAATGTAGAATATAACTTTGGTATAACTGTGTCTAGCATTAGGAATAATATTAGGAGAGAAGTAAATAATGAAAATGATTGTTACAGGAATGCAGTTAGAAGCCTGAGTAGATCTATAACCCACTATGATAACATGAACGTAGATAAGTATGTTTATGGAGCAACTTGCAATGTGAACAGACTGACTGATGTTGTAGTGGCCAGGCTTAGGCTTGGTTACAAGTACTTCTGGCAGTTTGGGAGACACACAGATGATGATCAAACTAAATGTAAATTATGTGATCAGGCATATGGTCACTCTCTTGAACACTATGTGCTTAATTGTCCACTTATTGGGGAATACAGAGACAGACAGTATAATAACCTATGTGACATGTCAAGATATCTTATTAATGAAAATAAGATACCAGATATACTAAGCAAATTTCCTAAATTTGCTTGTAACAGATAAGTGAACTATAGATATGTAGATATAAATCCATATGTATTTCTGTTAACCCTTTGGGGCCTAGTTCCTAGGCCTTTTGTGTATCCATATGCTCTCGTGCTACCGTCCACAGGATGGATATGGGGTGCACAATAAACTAGCCACTTCGGTGGCAAAATCTAAATCACGTATACCAAGAACAGCACAGGTCCTAGGACTGACCCCTGTGGAACCCCGCTTGTCACAGGCGCCCACTCTGACACCTCGTCGCGTACCATGACTCGTTGTTGCCTCCCTGTCAGGTATTCTCTGATCCATTGCAGTGCCTTTCCTGTTATGTGTGCCTGGTCCTCTAGCTTTTGCAGTAACCTCTTGTGAGGAACTGTGTCGAAAGCCTTCTTGCAGTCCAAAAATAAGCAGTCGATCCACCCCTCTCTCTCTTGTCTTACTTCTGTCACCTTGTCATAAAACTCTAGTAGGTTTGTGACAGGATTTTCCTTCCCTGAAACCGTGCTGGTTGTCAATTATACACTTGTTTCTTTCCAGGTGCCCCACCACTCTCCTCCTGATGATCTTCTCCATGACCTTGCATACTATACACGTTAGTGATACAGGTCTGTAGTTTAGTGCCTCATGTCTGTCTCCCTTTTTAAAAATTGGGACTACATTTGCCATTTTCCATACCTCAGGGAGTTGCCCAGTTTCAAATGATGTGTTGAAGATCTTTGTTAATGGCTCACACAATATCTCTGCTCCCTCTTTAAGGACCCATGGAGAGATGTTGTCTGGTCCCACCGCCTTTGAGGTGTCAAGTTCGCATAGCAGCTTCTTCACCTCCTCCTTGGTTATATGTACCTCATCCAGCACTTGCTGGTGTGCCCCCCTGTTCTGATTTCTTGGAGTCCTACTGGTTTCCACTGTAAATACCTCTTTAAATCTTGTGTTGAGCTCCTGACATACCTCTCGGTCGTTTCTTGTGAATTCCCCATCACCCTTCCTCAGTCTGATTACCTGGTCCTTGACTGTTGTTTTCCTCCTGATGTGGCTGTACAACAGCTTCGGGTTAGTCTTTACTTTTGATGCTATGTCATTTTCATATTGTCTCTGAACCTCCCTTCTTATCTGTGCATATTCGTTTCTGGCTCTTCGGCTGATTTCTTTATTTTCCTGAGTTCTCTGTCTTCTGTACCTTTTCCATTCTCTAGTACACCTAGTTTTTGCCTCCCTACACCTTTGGGTGAACCAAGGACTCGTTCTGTTCTTCCCATTATTTCTGTTTCCCTTGGGAACAAACCTCTCCTCTGCCTCCTTGCATTTTGTTGCTACATAGTCCATCATTTCTTGTACTGGTTTTCCTGTCAGTTCCCTCTCCCACTGAATGTCTTGAAGGAAGTTCCTCATGCCTGAGTAGTTCCCCCTTTTGTAGTTTGGTTTTTCCCAGCCTATTCCTGCTACTCTCTCCACTTGGAGCTCAACTATGTAGTCGAAGCACAGAACCACATGATCACTAGCTCCCAGGGGCCTTTCATACATGATACCCTCGATGTCCGAACTACTCATGGTGAATACAAGGTCCAACCTTGCTGGTTCATCCTCTCCTCTCTCTCTGGTAGTGTCTCTAACATGTTGATGCATGAGGTTCTCCAGTACCACATCCATCATCTTGTCTCTCCATGTTTCGGGACCCCCATGGGGCTCCAGGTTTTCCCAGTCAATCTCCTTGTGATTGAAATCACCCATAACTAGTAACTTTGCTCCCCCCATGTGTGCTCTCCTGGCCACCTCGGCTAGTGTGTTGATCATTGCTCTGTTGCTCTCATCGTATTCTTCTCTTGGCCTCCTGCAGTTCTGTGGTGGGTTGTACATTACTGCAATTATCACCTTATGTCCCTCAGACTGGATTGTTCCTACTAAGTAGTCCCTTTCGCCCATGCCATCCATTCCTTCCATTTTCTCAAAACCCCACTGGTTTTTAATGAGCAGTGCAACTCCTCTTCCCCCTCTCCTCCCTCTGTCTTTCCTGAAGATTTGATATCGGGATGGAAAGATTGAATCTGTTATTATTCTGGTGAGTTTTGTTTCTGTGAGTGCTATTATGTCTGGGGATGTCTCTTTGATTCTTTCGTGCCACTCCTCATACTTGTTTGTTATTCCATCTGCATTTGTATACCACACCTTCAACTTCTTTTCTAAGACTGTGGTCTGGGAAGTATATTGGGGTTGGGGAAGTGGGAGACCTGGTAAGGAACTATGGGTTGTTGCTGTGGGGGTGAAGTTTGTAATGTAGTGGGTGGGGGCATTGGATGTGGCATGGGTGTTTTGATTTAGAGTGTTTGGTTGCACTGGGGTTGACCTGGTTGGGAGGCTTCTATAGAAAGTTGTGAGGGAGGCTGTATTAGATCTTCTTCCTGGGTCTGGGATCTCCTGTCTGTCTTCTCCATCCCCTCTCTTTCCTCCTTTCGCCTTTGTACCATCTCTCTCAGTTTCTTCCTTTCTTCTTGTGTTCTGTCGCAGTCGAGATACACCCTCCTGTATGCCGTCATGTCCCTTAATCGTGCTTTCTCCTGCAGGATCCTGGTCCGAGTCGCTTCTGCCTTGAAGGTCACTCTCACTGGCCGGGTTCTTTTTTTTACAAACCCCCCTATTCTCCGAAAATTTTCCAGCTGGGTCATATCGTCTTCTCCTATTGCTTTCATGATGCTTTCAATTGCTTTTTTTTCCCCTTGTTTTCTTGCTTCATATGTTTCCCCTTCGACTTCATGGAGCCCATACACAAAGACTGACCTCACCCTTTCATTCTCCCACTGCATATCCCTGTGTATCCCCTCATTTAATTTGGTTTCCTCCACTGCAGCTTTCCTTTCATCAGTTTCACTGGCTAATGTACTTGGGCTCAGTGGCCTGTCATTATCCCTTCTCGGCTTTCCTTGGGCTCTGTTGTTGTCTGTTAGGGCCTCCACAAAAAGCTTAGCTCTTTCATTTGCTACAGTCTCCTCTGATAGAGCATCTCCATGCAGTTGTGCCCCTTCTTTCCCTACAGTCCCCTTATTTGTGGCTGAGGTAGCAGTCTCTGTTGTCAATCCCAAAATGTTCTTTAGTTCTTTAGGCTGTTTCAGATTTTTCAATTCCTCTTCTAAACTCTGTATCCTAGCTTCTGCTGCTTTGACATGCACCTCCCACTTCCTGCTTTCCATATCTATCCTCTCTTCCATTCTCATGCTAAGTTCTTCTAGTTTCTTTTCCCATTCATGATCCCTTTTTATGAGCTCTGCTGCCCAATCTTCCTTTGCATTTTCCTCCTCCTGTCCCTTGGTTTTTCTTGTTGCTCTCTGGCAACCCATTTTTGTTTTATCCTGATTGCCTCAGAGTGGGAAACCTATGTAGTTCTGTATGTTAGGTTAGTAGTGTGTGTGTCAGAGTGTGGGGGGGGAAGTAGTGGAGGAACTGTGGCTATGTGGGAGCTGAGTGGGGAGGGGTGGGGAGGGTATGGGGTGAACGGGGGAGGGGAGGGTGATCGAGGGAGGGGAGGGATCAGGGGAAGTAGTGAGATGTCGGTGGTGAGGGGGGAGTGTATGTGTGTCTGGATATGTGTGTGTGTGTGTGTGTGTGTGTGTGTGTGTGTGTGTGTGTGTGTGTGTGTGTGTGTGTGTGTGAGTGTGTAATTTTGTGTGTAATTGTGTGTGGAATTATGTGTGGGTTTATTATGTACTGAAAGGTAGGTGGCTTGTGCGTTTAAGGTAAGTCTCAGTGGTCCTTGGCTGCCCACACCTTCTTGTGACCTGACACCCCAACCTCCTGGGACTTACCACACTTACAGTGTGTGTGTGTGTGTATGAGTGTGTGTGTGTGTGTATGAGTGTGTGTGTGTGTGTATGAGTGTGTGTGTGTGTGTGTGTGTGTGTATGAGTGTGTGTGTGTGTGTGTGTGTGTGTGTGTATGAGTGTGTATGTGTGTGTGTGTGTGTGTGTGTGTGTGTGTGTGTGTTTTTATGTGTGTGTGTGTGTGTGTATGAGTTTGTGTATGTGTGTGTGTGTGTGTGTGTGTGTGTGTGTGTGTTTATGTGTGTGTGTGTGTGTATGAATTTGTATGTGTGTGTGTGTGTGTGTGTGTGTGTGTGTGTGTGTGTGTGTCAACAATCAATATTTGTACCAATAACTCACTACAGTTGTGACCGGGTGTGGAAGTGTGAATTGCTCATTACACTATAATTTGTCCATGATTGTAGCCATGTATGAACGTAAGTAACCATTCTTACAGTATTCATTACCTTTGTAACTTGTGAGTTCATTACCTTGTACCTAGTTTAGCCATCACAACTTTGGGAGCCCAGTCCCTGGACCCATTACGTACCACTGTAATCTGTAAATACCTTTGTAACTTGTCATGATTGTGACTAGACCTACCTGGAGTTCATTACCTTTGTAAATTGTGAGTTCATTACTTTTGTAAATTGTGAGTTCATTACCTTTGTAAATTGTGAGTTCATTACCTCTGTAACTTGCTCAGCTATCAAAACTTTGGAGTCCAGTCCCTGGACCCATTATGTACCTCTGTAATCTTTTGACTACCGCCCACAGGATGGGTATGGGGTGCATAATAAACATATTAAACTAACTAACTCTACTTGGAAGACTCTCCGTGCAGCCTTGCGCACACTTCTGGTGCACACTTTTACTCTACCTTTCCTTCTCAACGGGAGCAGTTTCGTCCTCTGGACAGTCAGGAGATATTAGACTGTATCTGCTCCTTCCTGGTGACTTCAGGACGTACCTGGAGACCTGGAGTTTACCTGGAGAGAGTTTCGGGGGTCAATGCCCCCGCGGCCCGGTCTGTGACCAGGCCTCCTGGTGGATCAGCGCCTGATCAACCAGGCTGTTGCTGCTGGCTGCACGCAAACCAACGTACGAGCCACAGCCCGGCTGATCAGGAACTGACTTTAGGTGCTTGTCCAGTGCCAGCTTGAAGACTGCCAGGGGTCTGTTGGTAATCCCCCTTATGTGTGCTGGGAGGCAGTTGAACAGTCTCGGGCCCCTGACACTTATTGTATGGTCTCTTAACGTGCTAGTGACACCCCTGCTTTTCATTGGGGGGATGGTGCATCGTCTGCCAAGTCTTTTGCTTTCGTAGTGAGTGATTTTCGTGTGCAAGTTCGGTACTAGTCCCTCTAGGATTTTCCAGGTGTATATAATCATGTATCTCTCCCTCCTGCGTTCCAGGGAATACAGGTTTAGAAACCTCAAGTGCTCCCAGTAATTGAGGTGTTTTATCTCCGTTATGCGCGCCGTGAAAGTTCTCTGTACATTTTCTAGGTCGGCAATTTCACCTGCCTTGAAAGGTGCTGTTAGAGTGCAGCAATATTCCAGCCTAGATAGAACAAGTGACCTGAAGAGTGTCATCATGGGCTTGGCCTCCTTAGTTTTGAAGGTTCTCATTATCCATCCTGTCATTTTTCTAGCAGATGCGATTGATACAATGTTATGGTCCTTGAAGGTGAGATCCTCCGACATAATCACTCCCAGGTCTTTGACGTTGGTGTTTCGCTCTATTTTGTGGCCAGAATTTGTTTTGTACTCTGATGAAGATTTAATTTCCTCATGTTTACCATATCTGAGTAATTGAAATTTCTCATCGTTGAACTTCATATTGTTTTCTGCAGCCCACTGAAAGATTTGGTTGATGTCCGCCTGGAGCCTTGCAGTGTCTGCAATGGAAGACACTGTCATGCAGATTCGGGTGTCATCTGCAAAGGAAGACACGGTGCTGTGGCTGACATCCTTGTCTATGTCGGATATGAGGATGAGGAACAAGATGGGAGCTAGTACTGTGCCTTGTGGAACAGAGCTTTTCACCGTAGCTGCCTCGGACTTTACTCTGTTGACGACTACTCTCTGTGTTCTGTTAGTGAGGAAAGACACATATGCAACAGTTAGGTATCTTTATTATGAAACGTTTCGCCTACACAGTAGGCTTCTTCAGTCAAGTACAGAAAAGTTGATAGAAGCAGAAGATACTTGAAGACGATGTAATCAGTCCATCACCCTTAAAGTTTTGAGGTGGTCAGTCCCTCAGTCTGGAGAAGAGCATTGTTCCATAGTATGAAACAATATGGAGATGAAGTGACAGAATGGAGCTTTTTATAGCGCCAAGAGGTGAGACGTAGGCCACTAGGAGAGGTAAGAACTCAGATGTTGAAAGGTCAGGTCCCTCTCAAATCCAGCCGCTCTCACTAGTGGAAGTTGTCGAAGTTGATTGCAGGTCTGTACCAAGATACCCTTGTGTTGCAGTGTCTGACAGATTGAACATTAAAATGGTATAAAATACCGACAGGTTGTTAGGTAAGACACATATGCAACAGTTAGGTATCTTTATTATGAAACGTTTTGCCTACACAGTAGGCTTCTTCATATTGTTTCATACTATGGAACAATGCTCTTCTCCAGACTGAGGGACTGACCACCTCAAAACTTTAAGGGTGATGGACTGATTACATCGTCTTCAAGTATCTTCTGCTTCTATCAACTTTTCTGTACTTGACTGAAGAAGCCTACTGTGTAGGCGAAACGTTTCATAATAAAGATACCTAACTGTTGCATATGTGTCTTACCTAACAACCTGTCGGTATTTTATACCATTTTAATGTTCAATCTGTCAGACACTGCAACACAAGGGTATCTTGGTACAGACCTGCAATCAACTTCGACAACTTCCACTAGTGAGAGGGGCTGGATTTGAGAGGGACCTGACCTCTCAACATCTGAGTTCTTACCTCTCCTAGTGGCCTACGTCTCACCTCTTGGCGCTATAAAAAGCTCCATCCTGTCACTTCTTCTCCATATTGTTTCATACTATGGAACAATGCTCTTCTCCAGACTGAGGGACTGACCACCTCAAAACTTTAAGGGTGATGGACTGATTACATCGTCTTCAAGAATCTTCTGCTTCTATCAACTTTTCTGTACTTGACTGAAGAAGCCTACTGTGTAGGCGAAACGTTTCATAATAAAGATACCTAACTGTTGCATATGTGTCTTACCTAACAACCTGTCGGTATTTTATACCATTTTAATGTTCATATAATACACAGTTATTAGTCAAACATTCTTACACTTCTCAGGTGCCCTCTGGTAGCACTGGACGGCCGGGCTTGATACGGCTCATGGTGTCAGTGGCCTTTATAAACCCAACAAAGAACAACAACAAAGTGGCGACGTAGGAGGGAAATTATTGTACATTTTTGTCAATTGTTGTGAGTTAATATAATGTTGGAGTAACTATCAGTGGAAGATTGATTTATGAGGTAAGTAGGAAGACTGATATATTAATATATATTGTGATAAACACCAAGCAAAGTAATACTTTCTCAACATTATTAACATCCATATTAAAACTTTAGTAATTTGTAGCATACATACAGAGGTACAAAAAATACAGATAAGAGCAGCATGCCAAAGCCACTTATATGCATAGCATTACGGGCTGGCTTAAAATTAACTTAAGATTAACTAAGCAATGATGAAATCAGTGATAAAACATTAATGTAAACAGATTACTATAAAGCACAAGTGAGTATTACAAAGACAGGTCATGTGGTTGCATTCAGTTAGGTAGTGTATTTAAAAAATAATAAAGTTAGATTGGGTTTTAGGTTTAACATTTATGTGATATAATTGTGAGAAACATTTAAGATATACAATTTATAAGGTTCAGTTATTCAGTATTTATTTGGTTTTGGGTGAGTAAGTGATCTTTGAGAAGAGACTTGAATTTATAAACAGGTAGTGTTTCTTTTATATTTACAGGTAATGAATTCCAGATTTTAGGGCCTTTTATGTGCATTGAGTTTTTGCATAGTGTGAGATGGACACGAGGAACATCAAAGAGTGATCTGTGCCTTGTGTTATGGTCATGTGTTCTGTTGAGGTTGGCAAGGAGATGTTTGAGGGGAGGGTTAATATCAGAGTTAAGTGTTCTATGTATGTAATAGGTGCAGTAATAAGTATGGATGTTTTGTATGGTGAGTAGGTTTAGTGTATTGAATATTGGTGGAGTGTGCTGCCTATAGTGAGAATTTGTTATCATTCTAACTGCAGCCTTTTGTTGGATAATTAGTGGTCTGAGATGGTTAATTGTTGTTGAGCCCCATGCACAAATTCCATAGGTGAGATAGGGGTAAATAAGAGAGTGATATAGGGCCAGGAGGGCTGACTGTGGAGCATAGTACCGTATCTTCGATAGTATGCCTACAGTCTTGGAAATTTTCTTAGAAATTTGTTGTATATGTGTATGAAATTTGAGTCTATTATCAAGGTGGATTCCTAAGAATTTTCCGTCTGTTAGCTTTGTGATAGGTGATCCGTTTATCATTATGTTAAGAGGGACATCTGTAGCTCTGTTACCAAACTGAATGAAGTAGGTTTTGTCAATGTTTAGTGTAAGTTTGTTAGTCCTCATCCAGGTAGATATTTTCTGTAATTCGGTATTTACAGTATTGGCTAGCTTGACTGGGCTCGGGTGAGAGAAGACGTATGTAGTGTCATCTGCAAATAGTGTGAGTTTGAGTAATTGCGAAGCATTTGGTAGGTCATTTATGTATAGGAGAAAGAGAAGAGGGCCAAGGACACTTCCCTGTGGGACACCAACTGTAATTGGTTGTGCGGAAGAGCTTGCCTCATTTGCGTACACATATTGGCTTCTGTTGCTGAGGCATGACTTGAGGTAGTTGAGGGAGTGCCCTCTTATACCATAGTGTGACAATTTTACGAGGAGCATGTCATGGTCAACTGTATCAAAAGCTTTACGTAAGTCAGTGAAGATCCCCAGTGGAACTTCTTTTTTCTCTATTGCAGTGTATATATGTTCTAGCATGTGTATAATTGCATCATTAGTATTTTTATTAGGCCTGAATCCAAATTGGCAGGGGTTGAGTATGTTTTGGGAGATGAGGTAGGAGTAGATTCGTTTATGAATTAATTTTTCGAAGATTTTTGAGAGAGGGTGTAAATTGGATATTGGCCTATAGTTATTCAACTCTGTTTGGTCTCCTCCTTTTTGGATCGGGGTGACCCTTGCTATTTTGAGAACTGTAGGGAAGGTGGAGGATTCAATGGATTTGTTAAAGAGTGTTGCAATGATTGGTGATAGCACTTGTGACACTTTTTTGTATATAAAGAGTGGTAAGGTATTTAAATCTCCTGCCTTGTTTTATAGTGCGTTGATAATAAGGGAGACTTCGTATGGGTTAGTCGGAGCTAGGAACAGTGTGTTCGGGTAGTTGCCAGTGAGGTAGTCATTTGGTGGGGTATCTGAGCTTGGGATTTTATTGGCAAGGTTTTGTCCTGTAGTGGAGAAGAAATCATTGAGTCTGTTTGCTGTTTCTGTTGGTGGGAGTTGGGGTTCATCTGATTTTGCTAATTTTATTTCGCTATTTCGTGTTATCTTTTTTGTTCCCAGAATTTCTGATAGGGTTTTCCAGGTCTTTTTTATATCACCTCATAAGTTGGATAATCTGTTCTCATAATACAATTTTTTTGCCCTTCTTATCAGGCTGGTTAGGATTGACGAGTAATGTTTTTTTTGGTCTCTGGTTATGTGACCCATTCTGTACTGTTTTTCATATCTGTGTTTTGTATTTATGGATTTGAGAATGCTGGGTGTTAGCCAGGGACTGTTCAGTCTCTTAGCTGTCATCTGTTTAGTTTTTATAGGGCAGTGCTTGTTATAGAGGTATTGGGTCTTTTTTAGAAAATTATTAATACATTCGTCAATATCTGTATAGATTTCTAGCTCAGTGTGCCAGTCAATGTTTGTTACTGCTGTTGTGAAGTTATTAATGGCTGCCTCATTGTGAAGTCTGAAGGTGACTTTAGTAGTGTCTTGGGGTAATTTACCAAGAGTTGTTATGAGGAAAGTAGGGTAGTGGTCTGTGGTATTATCTGTAATTATGCCTGATTTTAAAGGGGATATGGGTGTTGGTCCAGATGTGGTCAAGTAGGGAAACACTGGTCTCCGTAACTCTTGTAGGTTTTGTTACTGTTGGTAGCAACATGCAGTTACTCATTGTGTTTGTGAATTCAGTAACGTGTGGGTCCTGGTCTTGCAGGAGATTTATATTGAAGTCACCTGAGAGTAGTAAGTGATCTTTGTTCATGCGTGCATCAGTTATCATACTTCCTAGGTTTTGACTAAATTGGCTAATGTTTGACTGTGGAACTCTGTAGATGTTTATCAATGTGAGAGGTTTTTGTAGGTATTTGCATTTGAATTTAGCTATTATATATTCCCCATGTTCATCCCATGTGCAAGTATTAGTGATACATTCTAGTTGGTCTGAGTAGTATATAGCTGAGCCACCCCCTTGTTGATCTGTCCTACAGTTGTGTATGGCTGTGTAACCAGGAATGGCATAGACATCAGTAGTATCAGGCTTTAGCCAGGTTTCAGTCTGTGTAATGATGGACATATTGGCATGCAAGGAATTTAGTAATGCTATGTCATCGTAATGCTTGCTTAAAGATCTGATATTGTAGTTAAAAATAGTTATGTTGTTGGCTCTGAGGAATGCCTTTGATTGTTCTGCTGTGTAGTAATTACAGTAACTGTTTGATTCATTTAAGTCATTCAATAAGAGGTTGGTATCAGGATCAGTGCTTGTTATCATAAGATTTGTAGTGAATCTATAGTTAGAATTAAGTATAAAACAAAGTAAATATTCTAAAGCTATAAAATAGCACATGAATTATTTAACAAATGTAAAAATAATGAGCTAAGGTAGTTTTTTAAAGCTAAAATAAAGGAGACAATATAAAAGGTACTAAAATAATTTGTGGTGAACAAATAAAGTGATGATCAAATAATGGAGCTTGGGAATATGATAGTAGGTAGTACTTTAAAGGTAATTCTTTTAAGTTAGAATTAGGGAAAACAATATAAAAGGGACTAATATAAGTTGTGGTGAACAATAAAGTGGTAATCAAATAAATGAGCTTTGGAATATAATGGCAAAATTGTGAACTGTTACACTTTAGCACCTGAGAATAGCACCTTGATTATTTTAACAATTGTGAATATATGAACTAAGGTAGTTATATAAAGCTAAAATAAAGGAAAAAATATATAAGGGACTAAAATTAAGTAATGGTAAACAAAGTTAAATGGACAGATGGTCACTATGAAATAATATTGGTTTACCTGGAGTACCTGGAGTTTACCTGGAGAGAGTTCCGGGGGTCAACGCCCCCGCGGCCCGGTCTGTGACCAGGCCTCCTGGTGGATCAAAGCCTGATCAACCAGGCTGTTGCTGCTGGCTGCACGCAAACCAACGTACGAGCCACAGCCCGGCTGATCCGGAACTAACTTTAGGTGCTTGTCCAGTGCCAGCTTGAAGACTGCCAGGGGTCTGTTGGTAATTCCCCTTATGTGTGCTGGGAGGCAGTTGAACAGTCTCGGGCCCCTGACACTTATTGTATGGTCTCTTAACGTGCTAGTGACACCCCTGCTTTTCATTGGGGGGATGGTGCATCGTCTGCCAAGTCTTTTGCTTTCGTAGTGAGTGATTTTCGTGTGCAAGTTCGGTACTAGTCCCTCTAGGATTTTCCAGGTGTATATAATCATGTATCTCTCCCTCCTGCGTTCCAGGGAATACAGGTTTAGGAACCTCAAGCGCTCCCAATAATTGAGGTGTTTTATCTCCGTTATGCGCGCCGTGAAAGTTCTCTGTACATTTTCTAGGTCGGCAATTTCACCTGCCTTGAAAGGTGCTGTTAGTGTGCAGCAATATTCCAGCCTAGATAGAACAAGTGACCTGAAGAGTGTCATCATGGGCTTGGCCTCCCTAGTTTTGAAGGTTCTCATTATCCATCCTGTCATTTTTCTAGCAGATGCGATTGATACAATGTTATGGTCCTTGAAGGTGAGATCCTCCGACATGATCACTCCCAGGTCTTTGACGTTGGTGTTTCGCTCTATTTTGTGGCCAGAATTTGTTTTGTAGGAGTAAGATCTGATTTGTAATATTAAATAAGTTGAGCAGTTTATTGCACAATAAAAAGTAAAAACAATATGAGGTAGTTGGTACTAGCTAGCAAAAGATAGTTTTGGTACTTGCAAAAAAGTAATTGGAATATACACTAATTGCACACACAATAAAAAGTGACTAAAAAAACAAGTAGTGGTAAACAAAATTAAATGGACAGGTAAGAACAATGAATAATATTAATTTGGAGTAAGATTTGACTTGTAACTTGAAATTATGAGCAATTAATAGCAGTAAGAAAGAAGAATAGAGTATTGGAGGTAGTTGGCATTAGCTAGTGATGAAAAAAAAAAAAATAATAATGCACAATATAATAGTAACATACACTATATGCACCACACGTATATATGTATTAAGGGCACTTATATAATCTGTTACAGAAATGTCAGCTTTTCTAAGGAAGGTAGAGAAATCATGTTCGTTTGAGATGGTATATTGTTGTCCTGTTGGTGTTTTCCTTACTAGTATTTTCCCATCTCGCATGAAACACTGATGTATTTTGTTTTCCTGTTTAAGTTTTCTTAAACAAGAAAATGTAACTAATAATTAACCTACGACATTATTATATGATAATTTATCTTCAAGTTTTATTGTTAACGTTATTGTTAGTAACCCAGGATAACCCAGAGTGTTAGTATCCCAGGATAACCCAGTGTTAGTAACCCAGGATAACCCAGTGTTAGTAACCCAGGATAACCCAGTGTTAGTAACCCAGGATAACCCAGTGTTAGTAACCCAGGATAACCCAGAGTGTTAGTAACCCAGGATAACCCAGTGCTAGTAACCCAGGATAACCCAGTGTTAGTAACCCAGGATAACCCAGAGTGTTAGTAACCCAGGATAACCCAGTGTTAGTAACCAAGGATAGCCCAGTGTTAGTAACCAAGGATAGCCCAGTGTTAGTAACCCAGGATAACCCAGTGTTAGTAACCAAGGATAGCCCAGTGTTGATAACAAAAAGATTAGGTGATGAAAGATTGGATATCAGATTGGAGGGAGAGAGTATGGAGGAGGTGAATGTATTCAGACATTTGGGAGTGGACGTGTCAGCGGATGGGTCTATGAAAGATGAGGTGAATCATAGAATTGATGAGGGGAAAAGGGTGAGTGGTGCTCTTAGGAGTCTGTGGAGACAAAGAACTTTGTCCTTGGAGGCAAAGAGGGGAATGTATGAGAGTATAGTTTTACCAACGCTCTTATATGGGTGTGAGGCATAGGTGATGAATGTTGCAGCGAGGAGAAGGCTGGAGGCAGTGGAGATGTCATGTCTGAGGGCAATGTGTGGTGTGAATATAATGCAGAGAATTCGTAGTTTGGAAGTTAGGAGGAGGTGCGGGATTACCAAAACTGTTGTCCAGAGGGCAGAGGAAGGGTTGTTGAGGTGGTTCGGACGTGTAGAGAGAATGGAGCGAAACAGAATGACTTCGAGAGTGTATCAGTCTGTAGTGGAAGGAAGGCGGGGTAGGGGTCGGCCTAGGAAAGGTTGGAGGGAGGGGGTAAAGGAGGTTTTGTGTGCGAGGGGCTTGGACTTCCAGCAGGCATACGTGAGCGTGTTTGATAGGAGTGAATGGAGACGAATGGTTTTTAATACTTGACGTGCTGTTGGAGTGTGAGCAAAGTAACATTTATGAAGGGATTCAGGGAAACCGGCAGGCCGGACTTGAGTCCTGGAGATGGGAAGTACAGTGCCTGCACTCTGAAGGAGGGGTGTTAATGTTGCAGTTTAAAAACTGTAGTGTAAAGCACCCTTCTGGCAAGACAGTGATGGAGTGAATGATGGTGAAAGTTTTTCTTTTTCGGGCCACCCTGCCTTGGTGGGAATCGGCCAGTGTGATAATAAAATAAAATAAAAAAGAAATTGGATCTCAAGAGCCTCCTAGTAATGGACAAATCACCTGCTCATCCTCCAAACTTGGATGACCTAATTCTGCAGGAGTCTGGGTTCATTACAGTAAAGTTCTTGCCCCTGAATACCACTCCTCTCCTCCAGCCCATGGACCAGCAGGTCATGGCAAACTTTAAAAAACTCTACACCATGACCTCAGACACTCACTTAACCCTAAGAGATTTTTGGAGAGAACACTTCAGCATCCTACATTGCATAACCCTTATAGGTACGGCTTGGGAGGGAGTGACTACCAGGACTTTGAACTCTGCTTGGAGAAAATTTTGGCCAGATTGTTTTGACACGAGGGATTTTGAAGGGTTTGGGGTTGACCCTGATGAGCCTATGTCTGTTGTTAAAACTATTGTATCACTGGGGAGTTCCATGGGGTTGGATGTGAGTTTGGAGGATGTGGAAGAGTTGGTGGAAGACCACAACAAAGAGCTCACCACTGAGGAGCTGCAAGAGCTTCAGCAGGAAGAGCAACAGATCACAGCTTAGAATCTTGTTGCAGAGGAGGAGGAAGAGAGATGGATGAAGGTGCCTTCTTCAGAAATAAAGGAGATTTTTGAAATGTGGGGTAAGATGGAAAGATTTATGGAGAAACATCACCCTGACAAGGCTGTTGCAAGCCATGTTGGCAACATGTACAGTGACAAAGTCTTGGTCCATTTTAGGAAAGTGTTAAAGAGACGCCAGAAACAGAGCTCTCTGGACAGTTATTTTGCGAGACAGGACTCCAGTGACTCTCAAGCTGGTCTTAGTGGCATTAAGAAACAGAGAAGAGAAGTAACCACAGAAAAGCAATTGGTACCTGAGGTGTTGATGGAAGGGGATTCCCCTTCCAAACTGTAAATAATCCAATCTCTCTCCTCCAGTCTTCCATACACTAAGAAGAATCTCCAATAAAGGTAAGTGTTATGCCATTAATGTTTCATTCATCGTGCCCCATTGTAGAGGAATGGTTCACAGAACCGACACGTTGATAAATTAGACACATGTGCAACTCTTGAGTATCTTTATTGAGGAAACGTTTCGCCACACAGTGGTTTCATCAGTCCATACAAAGGAAAAACTTGGAGAACAGGAGGAGAATGAGGTAATCAGTCCCTCAGCTTTGAGGCGATGTGGTCAGTCCATCAATCTTGAATAGAATACGGCATATGAGCGGAGAATCAGCTTATAAATCGTAGACAGGAGAGTTGCAGCAGTCGTAGGTGGTGTCACATTTGTCCAATGTGGAAGTAGGTCGTGCCTAAGGGCTAGGCAAGCAAAGAATTCCCAAGTATTAAGATCCGAAGAAGTTGCAGTGTCGGTTCTGTGAACTTTTCATCTACAATCCTGTCAGACACTGCAACTTCTTGGGATCTTAATACTTGGGAATTCTTCGCTTGTCTAACCCTTGGGCACGACCTACTTCCACATTGGACAAATGTGACACCACCTACGACTGCTGCACCTCTCCTGTCTACGATTTATATGCTGCTTCTGTACTCATATGCCGTATTCTATTCAAGATTGATGGACTGACCACATCGACTCAAGGCTGAGGGACTGATTACCTCATTCTACTCCTGTTCTCCAAGTTTCTTCTTTGTATGGACTGATGAAGCCACTTTGTGGCGAAACGTTTCCTCAATAAAGATACCCAGAAGTTGCACATGTGTCTAATGTCCCATTGTTTATGTACTACATCTATATTTCATGTAAAAATATTTTTTTTGTTTTAGTACTTCTGGGTGTCAGGAACGAATTAATTGTATTTACATTATTTTTTTATGGGGAAAATTGACTCGAAAATCGTAGATTTCAATAATAGTAACAGCTCAAGGAACGGATTAATTACGATAAACGAGGGACCACTGTACTTCCTTAATAATTTCGCTAATATCAACTTTATGGCTTATTTACCTATCACAGTTCATCTAATATAACATTATAAACAATATAAATAACATATATACTCTAGAATGAATAAAATATGTCATAATGTAACAGGTGGAGGCGACCACAACCGCTCCTGTGGAGAAATTTTCTCCAGGAGGGGGGTATCAGCCCCCTTCAGCCCCTTTCAGCCCTGAGGGGCCCAGCCCTCTCAGAAGGGGCAAATATCTTGTTTACTGCTACAGTGAGTAATTGATCGCAGATGCAGTACGAGTATGCGACGTGGTCAAGCGACCGCGGCTCCTTGCAGTCCAGTGTTGCAGAGTGTATTTTAACCCTTTGAGTGTTTTGGTCGTACTAGTACGTCTTACGCGTAGGGTTTTTTGACGTACTAGTACGCATAAATTCTAGCGGCCTCAAATCTAGTGGGAGAAAGCTGGTAGGCCTTCATATGAAAGAATGGGTCTATTTGGTCAGTGTGCACAGTCTAAAAAAAATCCTGCAGCACACAGTGCATAATGAGAAAAAAAAAACTTTGACCATTTTTTTGGAATAAATCAGCGACTTTGCAGTGTATTTTCGTATGGTATTTATTGTTGTATTCTAGTTTTCTTGGTCTCATTTTATAGAATGGAAGACATATTATTGAGATGATTTTGACTGGTTTTACAAAGAAAGGTGCCTTGAAATTGAGCTCAAAGTAGCAGAAATGTTCGATTTTTACCAAACTTCAAAAGTAAACAAATCGTGCCAAGCATGCAATACACGTCAACTGGTGAGTCTAATATTCTTTCACAAGTGCACCAATAATATTTATACCATTTTTTACACTAATGCAGTAGTCTGCATAACAGTAAATCTTATATTTTTTGTGAAAATAAAAATTCAAAGTGGAAAGCAAAAGAATATAAGAGGGGCCTTGAGACGTGACTAATGACTAGAGGACATGTCATTTTAGTGCCAGGAATGTCTTTCTTGTTTATTCTGGACCCTATTCGGAAATTGGCATCTTTTGAAATTTGTGTGAAATTGGCAAAATTGCTAAATTCTGACCACTGTACTGGATAGTTGAATTTCATAAATGGGTGGTTTCTTGCACCCATTCGATAGAAAAAAATGGAGTTCTAGCGAAATATTCATGTTTTTTGTCGACTAGTACAGTGAAATTGGCCGAAAATGGGGCTCAAAGTGGGCAAAATTGCCGATGCGTAAACATCGCCGAGACCGCTAACTTTGCGAGAGCATAATTCCGTAAGTTTTCTATCAAATTTCAAACTTTTGGTGTCTTTATGATCGGGAAAAGATTATCTTTTCAAAAGAGAAAATAATTTTTTTTTTTTAAATTTGGCTGACCCTGAGAACGAGTTTCGGAGAGGGCCTGTCGACCCTCAAAGGGTTAATAAGAGACAGTACATCTCTTACCTTAGCAGGACAATTAAGGAAAATCCTGCTCCCACTTTATTACCATAGTAAAAATAGTTGACATTGTTGTCTATGCTTAAGACAGCAAGATTTAAACATTCTGCTTTACTTCATCGAGGAAGTGGCAAGGAAGCAAAAGTACTAGGTCAGCTTTTCCTTTGTGCTGGGGGCAGAGAGAGAGAGAAAAAAAAAACTATGTTGAGAAATGGGATTACCAGTTAAGCTTAACTTTAAATTTAAATATATGGAACACTTAGCTGATAAAAGACAGCAAATCATCTACACAGCCGCCCCTGCAGACGAGGTCTTGAATTGTTGTCATGATCATCTCTCAACAGGCTGTACTGAGTTATAATTTGTAAGATTATAAATTACCCCTAGGGGGTGTTATGTCAGCATATTTCATTCACTGATGGCTAACAAACTTACTTGTGTGGACTCAAAAGTCCGCCCCTTACTGCCGACTATAGGTTGATTACAAACTCCTTGTGACTCAAGAACTGCGCAGTCCCCCGTACTGCAAGAAATTTGTAACTTACCTTGCTCTTGTAGCGTGAGCTATGGTGTTCTTCACACCTTCGACAGATATCGGTGACTTGATAGAAACTGAAGTGTCCTTGGATGTCCACGTCTTCCATAGACTAGGAAAACGCACACTGGTACACTATGTTCCACAAGATTTGTCTTTATTGTTCACAATATTATCACTAAAAAGCTGATCACACTTCTCTTAAGTGTTTATTGTGTTTTATGAGACACTTTGTTCACACTAACGTACAGATCAGTGTTCTTTGCTGGTTATCCTGGCGTCAGTGTCACTCTCAGTAGTCAAAAGTAATCTGAAGATGCCACAACGCCCCATGCCGTCACTGACCCCAGCACAAAGGAAAAGCTGACCTAGTACTTTTGCTTCCTTGCCACTTCCTCGATGAAGTAAAGCAGAATGTTTAAATTTTGCTGTCTTAAGCATAGACAACAATGTCCACTATCTTTACTATAGTAATAAAGTGGGAGCAGGATTTTCCTTAATTGTCCTGCTAAGGTAAGAGATGTACTGTCTCTTATTAAAATACACTCTGCAACACTGGACTGCAAGGAGCCGCGGTCGCTTGACCACGTCGCATACTCGTACTGCATCTGCGATCAATTACTCACTGTAGCAGTAAACAAGATATTTGCCCCTTCTGAGAGGGCTGGGCCCCTCAGGGCTGAAAGGGGCTGAAAGGGGCTGATACCGCCCTCCTGGAGAAAATTTCTCCACACTGGGGGGCGGCGGAGGTTCGTTGCAGGTGAACTATTCATCACTTAACATTAATTTGATTTTCTCACTCGCCACCACTGCTGCTTGTCTTTTCTGAACAGCTTTAGTCGGTGTGGTTTCTGGAGAATCACTAATTTTGTTTTCAACACTGTGTAATTCTAACGGCACTAGTTTATTTATTGTCCGCTTATTCACTACACCTTTGCTTAAAACATCAATTGTCCTGATGATTCCATTTGCATCAAGATATATGGTCACAATTTTTCCAAGTGGCCATTGGGACCTCGGACCATCATTGTCAATAATCACTATGTCACCAGGTCTTAAGGACTTATGATTTTCAGGAACACCAGCTCCATAGAAGTGTTCTCTCTATGAGGTGAGATAGTCTTCTCGCCAAATTTTCTCCCAACGTTCAATCACTTTATTAAGGTGTTTGAATTTACGTATGAGTTGCTCAGGTTCGAAATAAGTAGGATCCTCTATGATTTCTTTATCATTCATGGGAGGAACAGGTTCGAGCCTTCTGCCATGGAGTAAATGAGATGAACTTAACACTTCTAAATTGTCCAGATCATCGGTAACATAAGTTAGAGGTCTGTTGTTGACTCTATTTTCTATTTCAGTCACAACTGTACGGAATTCTTCTAAGTCTATTCACTGACGATGAAGAGTCTTCCTTAAACAACGTTTTACAATGCCGATCATTCTTTCATAAAATCCGCCATGCCATGGAGATTTAGGAGGAATGTATCTCCAACGACAACTGCGTTGATTCAGCATCTGTTGTACTTCTGGTTGATCAAAGATCTTGCTTATATAAGCAGCACCAGCAACAAAGTTCGTTGCATTATCTGAAATCATCAGTCTGGGACATGCCCTTCTGGCTGCAAACCTTCTGAATAATTTGATAAAAGTTTCAGCAGACATGTCAGTGGCTACTTCTAGATGTACTGCTCTAGTTGTAGCACAAGTGAACAAACAGATGTACACCTTGATGGGAACTTTGTCAACTGTGTTGGTTAAAATTATTGGTCCAGTGTAATCTACACCTGTCACCTCAAATGGAGTGATATGACAAACTCTTTCAGAGGGATATGGAGGTGGACCTGGATACTGACATACTCGCATGTCGTAGTGACGACAAGTAATACAGTCCTTTATTTGTTTTTTCACGCTTTGTCGACCTTGA
This sequence comes from Cherax quadricarinatus, assembly GCF_038502225.1. Lineage (NCBI taxonomy): Eukaryota > Metazoa > Arthropoda > Malacostraca > Decapoda > Parastacidae > Cherax > Cherax quadricarinatus. The sequence goes on from NC_091366.1 coordinate 22,113,113, forward strand.
GGTATCCAGTAGGATTGTCGTATATGACAAAGTGTGTCAGCTACCCCACCATGTAACACGTTACTGTGGGCGTTTTGCACAATCAGTTTTATTAGCCAATGATTCTTGGGGATCAATATTGGATGTATGGCTTCTTTAGGTAGTGAAGAATTATGAATTCTTCCTCGACATCTTATAATCTTTTCTGAGTCGAGATAAAGTCCTAAAGAATTAATCATGACAGGTTTCTTTGGGGATTTATCATGTGTTTCTAGAAATTTATATTCTGTAGAGAAAACATCTTTCTGTATTAGTTTCATCCAGTATTTAATGGGTTCAAGATATTCATAATCAGGTTTTATTCCTTTAATGAATTTAAAGACAAGAGCTGTAACTCTTAAGAGTTTACCCAAAGATGAGTAATTAGATTCATCAATGACTTTTTCTGTTGTGTCTGCAGTATTTTCACAACTTATTTCTGCTGTGTTCAAGCAGACTGTTTCTTCTGGCATAATGTGAGCTTTTTGCTGAGGCCAGTTATTTTCATTAGAGAGCCAGTTCGGTCCGTGGAGCCATAATTTATTATCCACAAATTTCTTGAGTGCGACACCACGTGACAACATGTCAGCTGGATTCTCTTGGGTAGAGACATGGAGAAAGAGATAATCTCTCTGCATCTCTTTTATTTCTGCTACTCTGTTCTGTACATAGACCAGCTTACTCTTATTATTTCTTAACCACTGGAGAACTGCTTCATTATCACTCCAGATCACGGTTTTCTCAATAGTGAGATGATCAAGTACTTTGTTGAGATAGCTAATTTTGTACCTACATAGAGTGCTGTCAGTTCCAATTGTGGTACTGCTCTGACCTTCAAGGGTGCTACCCTGGCCTTTGAAGTAATTAGTGTACTTCCTTCAGCATTACTCATGTAAGCTACAGCGCCATAACCTCTGGTTGACGCATCACAGAACACATGTAATGTGTACTTGTTTCCCTCTTGATCTATTTGTCTGGGAAATTTAATTTGATGAAGTTGCTTAAACTCCCTGGATATTTCATCCCATGCTTGACTCATTTCTAGAGGCAAGTTCTCATCTCATCCAATTTTGAGCTTCCATGCATCTTGCATAAGCATTTTACCCTTTATGGTAATTGGTGAGACGAGTCCTAGAGGATCAAAACATTGTGATACCTCTGACAGTAAACTACGTTTAGTGAGTGTACTGCATGATTTATTGTTTATCTTTTTGAGACTCAAAGTATCTTCCTGTATGTTCCAATTAGGTCCCAGCATATTGTTGCAATCAGTAATTTCAGTTTCAGGGAAATCTTCTTTGATAAGTTCCCTTAATTGCTTTGAATTTGTATTCCACATCCTTAGAGGCATATTTGCTTCTTTCATCTCCTTGTTAGCTTCTCTGTATAAGGATTTCAAATCCTCCTCTTTATTCACAGTACCTTGAAGATTGTCCACATAGAAACTTTTCTTTAAGATTTCTTTGAAGGGACTTTCAGATTTCTTCAAATGTGTATTTAGAGTAGCTTCTTGTAAGAATGGAGAGGATGTTGCACCAAACAATACTGATTTGAAACGATAAGTTTTCACAGGACTTTGAGGATCATGTGGATTTTCAGGCCACAGGAATCGAGTATAATCTCTATCTATTGCTTGTAGTCCTACTCTTAACCCTTTGACTGTCGCGGCCGTATATGTACGTCTTACGAGGTATCGTGTTTGACGTATATATACTCATAAATTCTAGCGGCTTCAAATCAAGCAGGAGAAAGCTGGTAGGCCCACATGTGAGAGAATGGGTCTGTGTGGTCAGTGTGCACCATATAAAAAAAATCCTGGAGCACACAGTGCATAATGAGAAAAAAAAAACTCCAACCGTTTTTTTAATTAAAATGCCAACTTTGTGGTCTATTTTTGTATAGTATTTATGGTTGTATTCTCATTTTCTTGGTCTCATTTGATAGAATGGAAAACATATTATAGAAATAGAGGTGATTTTGATTGATTTTACTATAAAAAGAACCTGGAAATGGAGCTCAAATTAGGGGAAATGTTTGATTTTTGCCAATGTTCAAAAGTAAACAAATGATGCCATTTTCCAATAAATGTCCAATTAGCCATTCTAATATGCAGTCACGAATGGGTTGATGTTATTTATACAATTATTACAGTATTGCAGTAGTCTGCATAATAGTAAGTCTTCTATTTTTTGTTTGAATAAAAATTCAAAATAGAAAGCAAGAATAATATCAGAGGGGACTGGAGATGTGACTGATGAACAAAGAAGATGTTATTTTAGAGCCAGGAATGTCTGCATTGTTCATTCTGGACCTTATTTTGAAATTGTCATATTTTTTATTTTTCGTGAAATTGGCCAAATTCCAAATTTCTGACCACGTTATTAGGTAGTTGAAATCGTTAAATGGGCAATTTCTTGGACTCAATCGATAGAAAAAATGGAGTTCTAAAGAAATAGCTATGAGTTTGGGCGACTGGAACAATGGAATTAGCTGAAAATAGGGCTCAAAGTTGGCGAAATCGCCGATTTGTAAACATCGCTGAGGTCGCTAACTTCGCGAGAGCATAATTCCATCAGTTTTCCATCAAATTTCGTTTTTTTGGTGTCATTACAAGAAAAGATTCTCTATCATTTCATAAGAAAAAAATTTTTTTTTTTTTTAAATTTTGCGACACCAGGAGACACCTCAGGATTGGGGGTTGCGACAGTCAAAGGGTTAAGAAAGCTTCGGAAATATCAGCCGTGTAGGCATATGGGTTTGTGCGAAATTTCATAAGCACGTCTCCAAGCTTCTCAGTTAGTGAGGGTCCGGTCATCAGACAGTCATTAAGACTTGCTACATCTTTATTTGCACATGCGCTGCAGTTATATACAACACGTAGTGGAGTGGTTTCAGAATCTTTTCTGACTCCATGGTGCGGGAGATAATGAGCGTCTGTCTTCAACTTGTCTTCGACTATTTCCTCAATGAATTTATTGTCCAACTGTTCTTGTATGATATTATCATAGACAGTCAGTAGCTCTGGATTCTTCCTGAGCTCATGTATTTGTGCTTTCATTTGTCCGAAAGCCATGTGATAATTGCTAGGCAGATGTGGTGGATTTAATTTCCATGGTAACCTAACCCAATACTGTCCATCTTCATATTTGACAGTGTCCAAATATTGGTTATAAGTCTGAGACTCTTGTGGGCTTGGTTTATTTACATCAATACCTATTGCATCTAAATCCCACAACTTATCAACTGGCTCATTCATTTCTTCCAGTAATGATAATTTTTGCTGTGGTACATGATCAGCGGTTATTCTCGTAACTAGTATATTTTCCACTGAATCAATATCAGCTTCTTTCCCACTTTGAGAGGGAATGGGACCACATATCATGTGGCCTCCTGCTGTTTTCAGCAAGTGAACATCATGTTTACTTACTATATTTTGCACAAAACAGTGATAATAATCACTTTCAATGATTAAATCAATTGGACTAAGTGTCCGTCTGTATGTCAGGACAGGCTAACTTGACCTTAGCTGCTTTCAGTGCTGCAACTGTTTCTTTTAATCCCTGGATCTACACAGACTTAGGCAAATCATCTACTACCACAGCTTCTACTGTCTTTTTCCTGTTTCCTATGCCAACAGTGATTCTGGCTAGGTCATATGTCTGTTTACCAGAATTGTGGAAAAAACCAGCTATACCTAACTGTATTTTGGCATAGGGTTGTTTATTCAGTTTCTGCAACACTGTTCTTCTTATGAAGGACCTTTGTGAGCCTTGATCAAATAGTGTTAGCACATTGGTTTTGTGTAATTTATTAGATAACTCAACTTGAGCTATCGGGAGAGCAGTTGCTTTAAACTTATCTCTCACATTTAATGCTGTTGCTTGTTGACTTCCTGATTCTGTGGAAGTCTTCTGCTGTTCAGCAAAAGTATTTGGGCATAATGCTGTATAATGCATTCCCTTGCATTTAAAACACTTCTTCAGTGAGCATTTTCCTCCCTTGTGTTCACCTAAACACTTGATGCACCTTTTCAGCTGATGAACACGTTGTTTACGTGCCTCCATTGATGTGTATTGACTACAGTACTGTGCCTAATGTGTTCCATCACAAAGTACATATTTTGGAGTACGTTTATGTATGACAGTCTGTTTACTGTCTGTTGTATTCACAGCTTGATAAATGCCTATATGGGATTTCCCATTCTGTGGTTTAGTGGGAGTAGGTATACTTTTGATATACTGAGTTGAAGGTTTATTATCCACTGGATTTCTGGAATTTTCAGTATACCATTAAAATGGCTTGTTTGAAAACTCAGTTTCAGTCTTTACAGACTAAGATTACACAATTAGAAAATCTAATTTCAGTCTGTATAGGATTAACTCAAGATACAAACATAGATTTTGATGATCTTGAGGTCAAATTTGAATTACTTAAACAACGTCTGGAAATAATTAATTCAGACTATACACATTATGAAAAGGATTTTCTTGAATCAGATCCATCTGAGGATGAAATTAAAAATGTTTCGGATACTTTTAGCAATCAACAATTAAGGTGGACAGGAGTACAGGCAATCTGCCGTAAAACTCTGTCACAGAGACCTACTGTAACTAGTAGTCAAGCACCTGTTACACCTGTAACAACAAGTGTACCATTACCAAGTTTACCTACCTTGTCATTACCTATTTTCCAAGGTCATAATTACGAAGAATTCATTAGTGGTTTTCAGTCTATAGTAAATTCACGAACTGACATAGATGAGATTGCTAAGTTCAGTTATCTTAAATGTCTTGTGAAGGGAGAACCCTATTATTATTATATGTATTATTATTATACATATTATTATTATTATTATTATTATTATTATTATTATTATTATTATTATTACAATATAAATAATTTGTAATTTTTATTCACACAAAACATATAAGATTTACTGTTATGCATTATTGCAATAACTGTATAAATAGTGTCAACCCATTCACGACTAGATATTGGAATGGAGAGTGATGTCATTTGTTTACTCTTGATCATAGCCATAACAATCGAACATTTCTTCTACATTGTGCTCAATTTCAAGGTACTTTTCATCGTGAGAGGAATCAAAATCATCGTTATTTTTGCAATATATTTTCCTTTCTATCAAATGAGACCGAAAAAAGAGAATACAACCATGAAAACCTTACGAAAATACCGCTAAGGGGTGGCTAATTGCTGAGAAGTGAACTCCATTATTTATGCTTAGATTTCTTTCATTTTTGGTGTACGTTAAGAAGCATCTTTCCATCATACATTGCCTAAGTTTCAGTAAGATAGCCCAACAAACAAATGAGATACAATTCCCTAGATCAAGAGCAAGAGCCCCTCACCAGTGTCAAGGAACCTGCCTTGAGGTCTGCTCCCTTATGGAAATTTTGCTTGCATATGGAAGAAAAAATCGACCCATCAACTGCTCGTATTTGGAAAAACTTGCACGTGGATGCGCTCGCAAGTAGAGGTTCCACTGTATACACAAATACAGTTACGTATGTAGATTATCATATGTAGCAGCATATGTGTAAAGTACCTAGGATAACCCAAAAAAGTCAGAGTGACTTATTTCCATTGGGGTCCTTTTATATTTACACTTATATTTACTTTCATACTTACACTTTTATATTTACACTTACCTTGGAGGAGATGTTAGTTTAATTAGTTAGTTTGATGGAGGAGATGCTGGCAGTGATTTAGGGTAGTGGAAGATAGGGCGCTGTATGTTTAGTGGCTCTATATACCTCCAACAACATTGGAGAGTTTCTTTCATGTCATTTTTCTATCGCTTACTCACTTAACTTACTTGCTACACTGTTAATTCTACACTTTATCGATGGGTGGCACCATAGCCTTTATTGATACCTGCTGCTTAAGTATCGTACACATTGTAGAATCACTGAATCACTGCAGAAGGCACATTCTCTCCTCTCTCTTCCTCCTCCAATTCGGTACTTTGCTACGAGTTTTTTCTTGAAGTCTATTGTTTCTTTCCTTCTTTACCACAGGTCTGGCACTAGAAGCTTTCTTTGGGCCCATGGTGGCTTATATAACAGTTACAAGAACTAAAAACAATGGAATAATACAAAATACTATATATCGCATGTACATGTGGAATTGTCCTCACTGGCTTGTAAACAATGGCACATTGACTGTACATGGGCTCAAGCTGCACAGATACATTTGGGATGAATGTCCTTAACCGAGCTTTTCGGCATTAGCCGAGTGAACATTTTGACGCCATTACCCGAGGGTCCACTGTACTGAAAATATCGATGATAACAGAGATGACCCTTAGCTCACCAACCCTGGGGTTTACCTGGAGTTTACCTGGAAATGATTTTGGGGGTCAACAACCCCGCAGCCCAGTCTGAGACCAGGCCTCATGGTGGATCAGGGTCTGATCAACCAAGCTGATACTGCTGGCTGCATGCAAACTGATGCAAGAACCATACCCTGGTTGGTCAGGTACTGACTTTAGGTTCCTGTCCAGTGCCTTCTTAACCCTTTGACTGTTTTCGACGTATAAATACGTCTTACGAGCCAATGTTTCTGACGTATATATACTCAATAATTCTAGCGGCTTCAAATCAAGTGGGAGAAAGCTGGTAGGCCCACATGTGAGAGAATGGGTCTGTGTGGTCAGTGTGCACCACATAAAAAAAATCCTGCAGCACACATTGCGTAATGAGAAAAAAAAACTCTGATCGTTTTTTTGGAATAAAACGCCGACTTTGAGGTGTATTTTCGTATAGTATTTATCGTTGTATTCACGTTTTCATGGTCTTAGGTGATAAAATGGAAAACATATTACAGAAATAGAGATGATTTTCATTACTTTTACGATGAAAACGACCTTGAAACTGAGCTCAAAGTAGCGGAAATGTTCGATTTTTACCAATGTTCAAGAGTAAATAAATCACACCACACGTCCAATACACGTCAACTGGGGAGTCTAATATTCTTTCACTAGTGCACTGATATTATTTATACCATTTTTACAATAATGCAGTCGTCTGCATAACAGTAAATTTTGTATTTTTTTGTATGAATAAAAAATCAAAATAGAAAGCAATAATAATATAAGAGGGGGCTAGAGATGTGACTAATGAACAGAGCATATGTTATTTTAGTGCCACGAATGTCTACCTTGTTTATTCTGGACCCTATTTTGAAATTGGCATCTTTTTTATTTTGCGTGAAATTGGCCAAATTGCCAATTTCTGACCACCATATTGGGTAGTCCAAATTAGTAAATGGGAGGTTTCTTGTACTCAGCTGATAGATAAAATGGAGTTCTAAAGAAATAGCTATGAGTTTGGTCAACTGGAACAATGGAATAGGCTGAAAATTGGGCTCAAAGTCGGCGAAATCGCCGATACGCATATGTCGCCGAGACCGCTAACTTCGCGGGAGCACAATTCCACAAGTTTTCGACCAAATTTCGAACTTTTGGTGTCATTACCATCGGGAAAAGATTCTCTATCATTTCATAAGAAAAAATAATTTTTTTTTTTTTCAAAAATTGAGCGACATAGAATGACAGTTTCAGAGAGGGGCCTGAAACAGTCAAAGGGTTAAAGACAGACGGGTCTATTGGTAATTCCCCTTATGTATGCATGGAGGCATACAGTCTTGGGCCCCGGACACTTATTGTGTTATCTCTCAATGTACTCGTGGTGCCGCTGCTTTTCATCAGGTAAATGTTGCATCTCCTGCCAAGTCTTTTGATTTCACAGGGAGTGATTTTCAGGAGCAGGTTTGGTACCAATCCCTCCAGGACCTTCCATATGTATATTATCATGTATCTCTCTCTTCTGCATTCCACTGATTACAGATCAAGGACCTTCAACTGTTCCCAGTAATTTAGGTGCCTTATCATACTTGTGTGCTGTTAAAGTTCTTTGTATACTCTCCAGGTCTACAATGTCAGGAGCTTTGAAGAGGGTTGTTAGTGTACAGCAGTATTCCAGCCTAGAGAGCACAAGTGATTTGAAAAGAATCATCATTGGCTTGGCATCCCTAGTTTTGAAGGTTCTTATTATCCATCCTATCATTTTCCTAGCAGATGAGGTAGATACATTGTTGTGGTCTTTGAAAGGGAGATCCTCTGGCGTTACCACTCCCAGGTCCTTCACATTACTTTTTTGCTCTATTGTATGTTTAGAATTTGTTGTATACCCTGATTCATTTTTAATTTCCTCAAGTTTCCCATATCTGTGTAGTTGAATTTTCTCCTCATTGAACTTCATATTGTTTTGAGTGGCCCATCTGAAGATTTGGTTGATGTCCTCTTGGAGTCTTGCAGTGTCTTCGATGTAGATCACTGCCATGGTAATCCGGGTGTCATCCGCAAAGGAAGACATGGAGCTATAGCTTACATTTCTGCCTGTATCAGAAATGAGGATGAGGAATAGAATGGGAGCGAGTACTGTGCCTTGTGGATCAGGGCTTTTTACCGTGGCTGCCTGGGACTTTACTCTGTTTACTATTACTCTTTGTGTTCTATTTGTCAGGAAGTTATAGATCCATCTACCAACTTTTCCCATTATTCCTTTATCATACATTTTGTTACAGATCCATCAGCCAGGTGGGGTGGCCAGTGTGGCCACACCAGACCCTAGGCCAAGCACTCCTGGGATGGCCAGTGTGGCCACACAAGACCCTGGGCCAAGCACCTTTGGAGTGGGAAGTGTTACCCATTGGGATCTACACAAGAGAAACTATCATTTGCCTGGTGTTTCAGTGATAGTGATGTAAGTGACAATGAGATTGATTTTATGCCATTCGAAGATTCATCTAGTGATAGTGACCTTCATTATTCACCAGTGACGTGTACATTTAGGCATCAGCGCCTACGTGCCATATGCAGCCCCCAAGGGTCGTGGCAGGTCACAATCCAAAACCCTGGCCACTGATAGTGATAGTGATCATGAAGGTGCATATGCGGGGATGGAGGAAATAGTGGTGGGTGGCACAGTGCCTGGACCACATGGCACAGTGGGTGGACAGACAAAAGACCACCTGGCACCCCCTCAACCATGTGCTGCCTCCACCCCTGTCCCCCCTCCTGCTCCCCCATACCCCATGCCACAGGTCCACCCTGCACCATATAACTGAGAGTGGAACTGGACACAAAGTATATTCATGACATAGCCTTTGGATTTTGATGTGAGTGGAAGTGGCATCCTGCCAGAATGTCCCATAAGAAATGAGTCTACAGAGTTAGACTTTGAAGAGCTTATAATGAACTTGATAGTGACCCAGACGAACAGTTATTCCTGCTTTATCATGGACAACACAGCAGAGGTTGGGGAATCGTCACAGCTGTGCAGGTGGAAACATACAACAGTGACTGAAATGTATTTATTCCTTGCCACTGTCATGCTTATGCCACATACCTGTAAGAACAATATACATAAATACTGGGCCACAGACTACTTTATCAATACTCCTGTCTTCCATGTCTTCCTTCCCTGCAACAGATTCGTTCTGTTGCTACAAATGTTGCACTTCTCAGACAGGAATATGCCCAACAGAAATGACCTTCTATATGAAATCCGGGAAATGTTTATAGCTAAGAGATAAAAAAGTACAGTGGACCCCCGGTTAACGATATTTTTTCACTCCAGAAGTATGTTCAGGTGCCAGTACTGACCGAATTTGTTCCCATAAGGAATATTGTGAAGTAGATTAGTCCATTTCAGACCCCCAAACATACAAGTACAAACGCACTTACATAAATACACTTACATAATTGGTCGCATTCAGAGGTGATCGTTATGCGGGGGTCCACTGTACTGAGGACACAACCTTGTGGGACTCCTTAAGCTTGTACAAAGTCTGAGGAAAGCGAGGCACCAATACGGACCCGAAAATGTCTATCGGACAAGAAAGCAGCGATGAAGTTTGGTAGATTGCCATAGAGGCCTAAGGAGTGAGCATGGGCTAGAATGTTATACCTCCAAGTGGTGTCATATGCCTGATGTAGATCGAAAAAGATCGCTAGGACAGAGTGGTTGTTAACAAAGGCATTTCGAATATACAGTGGACCCCCGCATAACGATCACCTCTGAATGCGACCAATTATGTAAGTGTATTTATGTAAGTGCGTTTGTACGTGTATGTTTGGGGGTCTGAAATAGACTAATCTACTTCACAATATTCCTTATGGGAACAAATTCGGTCAGTACTGGCACCTAAACATACTTCTGGAGAGAAAAAATATCGTTAACCGGGGGTCCACTGTATGAATCGAAGTGGAACAGGGGGGTCTAAAGTAGAGCGGCCTTTGTGAAAGCCATATTGGTGAGGGGAAAGGCTGTTTTGTGTCTCTAAGAACCACATCAGATGTCTATTCACCAATCATTCCATCACCTTGCAGACCACACTGGTCAGGGGATGATAGTGAGAGGTGTCAAGCCCTGCGGTGCCAGGTTTGTGAAATGGTAGTAGAGTAACTGATTTCCAGTGTTGTGGGAGAACCCCTCGCTAGTAAATTAGATTGAAAAGACATAAAAGAACAGGAAGGGCCATAGAATGGAGATGGTGTAGCATACTGATGTGGATATCGTCAGGTCCTGGTGCCGACGGCTGGCACATGCAAAGCATGGACTCCAACTCTAGTTAGTTAGTTTAGTTTAATATGTTTATTATGCACCCCATACCCATCCTGTGGGCGGTAGTCAAAAGATTACAGAGGTACATAATTGGTCCAGGGACTGGACTCCAAAGTTTTGATAGCTGAGCAAGTTACAGAGGTAATGAACTCACAATTTACAAAGGTAATGAACTCACAATTTACAAAGGTAATGAACTCACAATTTACAAAGGTAATGAACTCCAGGTAAGTCTGGTCACAATCATGACAAGTTACAAAGGTATTTACAGATTACAGAGGTACGTAATGGGTCCAGGGACTGGGCCCCCAAAGTTTTGATAGCTGAACTAGGTACAAAGGTAATGAGCTCACAAGTTACAAAGGTAATGAATTCTGTAGAATGGTTACTTACGTTTATACATGCTACAATCATGAACAAATTATAGAGTAATGAGCAATTCACACTTCCACACCCGGTCACAACTGTAATGAGTTATTGGTGCAAATATTGATTGTTGAGTCACACACACACCACACACACACACACACACACACACACACACACACACACACACACACACACACACACACACACACACACACACACACACACACTTTAGTTTAATATCTTTATTATGCACCCCATACCCATCCTGTGGGCGGTAGTCAAAAGATTACAAAGGTACATAATGGGTCCAGTGACTGGACCCCAAAGTTATGATAGCTGAACTAGTTACAAAGGTAATGAACTCCAGGTAGATCTGGTCACAATCATGGCAAGTTACAAAGGTAATGAATCAGCTTCACTCCTATACATGGTTACAGTCATGAGCAAATTACAAAGTAATGAACCACTGATACGTCCACACCTGGTCACAATTGTAATGAGTTATAAATACAAATATTAAGTGGATCATGCACCCACACTAGCGCGCGCACACACATACACACACGAGGGCGCACGCACGGACATGTGCACACGAGCGTACAAATATATGCATACACACAAGGACTAGAAGAGTAAAAGGTACATTATATGGCTCCACTCCATTGGAGGAGAAATCTAAGGGCAATTGCTCTCTGGTAGGTTTAGACGCAAGAAATGAGGGACAGAGGTGAAGCCCTTGGGAGATACGGACAAGATAGTTCCCACTTTCTGTGGCAACTTCTAAAGGGTTTGTGACAACTCCAGCAACCCACAAAATGGGAGCTGGGTCCAGAGCATGCTTACCACACAATTTCCACACCTTTTTCCAAATCATGCACATAGGGGAAGACGAGGTAATGGAAGACACACAGTCTCACCAACAAGCGCTAAACGCACTTGTTGGTGAGATTATGCATATGACATGGTGAGCAGCTGCCCTTGCCTGCTTAAAATCCAACAGATGCTCTGCGGTATGGTTATATCGATAACAGCCCCATGCAGCATGTTTTAAATGCACTGCACGGGCACATGTAGGAGACCACCAAGGTACACATGTCTGAGAATACCTACCTGAGATTTGGGGATAGAACAAGTCATTGCAGTCAAGACTAAGGTCAAAAATTGGTGCACCAGGTCCAATTCGTCAGACTGATAGCCTCTTTACCATGACAAGGAGCCCCCCTTAAAGAGGTTCCACCTTGTAGACATTGCAGTGCTCAATGCATTCAATATGTATGAAATAAAGATTGGAAAGCGACAACGTTTTGCAGAATTCTTCCTGAATGTCGTAAAACAGATAGCAAAAATGTGTGGTACATCACCTGTACTGCCCCTCAACAGCGGCTTGTCCCCTAACCACAACCACAGCCACTGGTGGAATTGCCTGACTGAATCATCCCTAACTGTCACTACCTGGTACCAATACCACTAAGCCCAAAGAAGAATCATTCTCAGAAAAAGTGTGTTGTGTGTGCTACCACCACAAAATGACCCCAACAGCAGAAGGACACATGATTCATATGTCACCAGTGTGGGGTGGCACTCTGTATAAATCCATGCTTGCTTCACGGAGTATCATACAATCGTGGAATTCTAAACACCTAAGTGGGACATGTAAATACAGTGGACCCCCGGTTAACGATATTTTTTCACTCCAGAAGTATGTTCAGGTGCCAGTACTGACCGAATTTGTTCCCATAAGGAATATTGTGAAGTAGATTAGTCCATTTCACACCCCCAAACATACACGTACAAACGCACTTACATAAATACACTTACATAATTGGTCGCATTCGGAGGTGATCGTTATGCGGGGGTCCACTGTACTTGTACAGTGGACCCTCGAGTTTCGTGATTAATCCGTTCCAGAGAGCCCGCCAAAGGCCGAAATTCACGAAATGCGAAACCATTTTCCCCATAAGAAATACAGTGGACCCCTGAGTTTCGGCAGCCTTGACTTTCGTGAAATTCGACCTTCGGCGAGTTTTTTTTGGCAAAATTTGGCCTCGAGTTTCGTGAAAAGACTCGTGTTTTGGCGACCATCCTGTACCCGTTCGCCCGTCACCGTGCACACCAAGCCAGTCTCCCACGCCATTCTCGCTCAGTGTGCCATTGTTTACCAACACGTCACCGTCACCCCGTGGGTTCATACAATACATTTCATAATAATCCATTGTTGTGTGTGCTTGCAACTGCTAAATAACCCATCATGGACCCAAGGAAAGCTAGTGCAAGCCCTTTGGTAAATAAAGTGAGTGACAGGGATGTGGAAGAGTTGGTGGAGGACTGCAGGGAAGAGCGAACCACTGACGAACTGCAAAAGCTTCAACTGGAACAGCATGAGACCACAGCCGAGGAACTTGCTTCAGAGGAGGAGGAAGAGGGAGTGGATGAGGTGCCTTCTTCAGTGATTAAGGACAGGTGTAGAATGTGGAATGAGCTGCCAAGTTTTGTTGAAAAGTATCACCCTGACCATGCTGAAACAAGCCATATCTGCAACATGTACAATGACAGTGTTGTGTCCCACTTCAGGGAAATCTTTAAGAAACGCCAGAAAAAGACCTCTCTGGACAGATATTTTGTACGACATGCGTCCAGTGACTCTCAAGTTGTTCCCAGTGGCATTAAAAGAAGAAGGGAAGTAACCTCAGATAAGGACTTGCTACCTAAAGTCCTAATGGAAGGAGATTCTCCTTCCAAGCAATAGTGTACACTTTCCTCCTATCCCCTCCTCCCGTCTTCCATCCACACAGAAGTCTTCAGTAAAGGTAAGTGTAATGTTATTATCATTTTTTTTAAATGTGTATACTTGATTTCTGATTGTTTTCATTATGTAAATCTTGATTTAATTTAAAAAAAAAATATTTTTTTTTTAATATTTTTGGGTGTCTGGAACAGATTAATTTTATTTCCATTATTTCTTAGGGGAAAATGGTTTCAAGTTTCGTGAATTCGACCTTCAGCGGGCTCTCTGGAACGAATTATTCACGAAACTCGGGGGGTTCACTGTAATGGAAATAAAATTAATCCATTCCAGACACCCAAAAATATTAAAATAAAATATTTTTTTCAAATTAAATAAAGATTTACATAATGAAAACAATCAGAAATCAAGTACATGCAGTTAAAAAAATAATAATAACATTACACTTACCTTTACTGAAGACTTCTGGGTGGATGGAGGAGGGGATAGGAGGAAGGTGTACACTATTGTTTGGAAGGAGAATCTCCTTCCATTAGGACTTCAGGTATGAAGTCCATATCTGGGATTACTTCCCTTCTTCTTTTAATGCCACTGGGACCAGCTTGAGAGTCACTGGACCCCTGTCACACAAAATATCTGTCCAGAGAGGTCTGTTTCTGGCATTTCATTAAGATTTCCCTGAAGTGGGACACAACACTGTCATTGTACATGTTGCCAATACAGCCTGCAACAGCTTTGTTAGGGTGAAGTTCATCCATAAATGTTTGCATTTCAGTCCACTTTGAACAAATGTTCTTAATCTTTGAAGAAGGCACCTTCCTCCATCTCTCTTCCTCCTCTTCTGCAGCAGTTTCCTGAGCTGTGATCTCTTGCTTTCTTTACCACAGGGCTTGCACTAGCTTTCTTTGGGCCCATGGTGACTTATTTAGCAGTTGTAATCACAAAAAACAATGGATTATTACGTATGAACCCATGGGGTGATGGTCACGTGTAGGTAAACAATGGCACACTGAGCATGAATGGCGTGGGAGACTGGCTTTGTGTGCGCGGTGACGGGCAGACGGGTACCGGATGGTCGCCGAAACACGAGTTTTTTCACGAAACTCGAGGCCAAATTTTTCCAAAAAAAAACTCGCCAAAGGTCGAATTTCATGAAAGTCGAGGCTGCCAAAACTCGGGGGTCCACTGTATATAGTTTTAGATAAAATAATGTGATTCAAATGGGTGTGCAAAATCACCTAGCAGTGTGTACATGTGCGTTTGTGACAGTATGATAACTATTTCATATATAATATTTGTTGAGAAATGGCATTACCAGTTAAGTTTAAACAGTGAAAACTTAACTTAAAGACAACTCATCGCCTGCACAGCCGCCCCTGCAGACGAGGTCTAGAAGCTGTTGAAACCATCTCACAACGGGCTGTCAAGAAATATAATTTGTAAGATTATAAATTACCCCTAGGGGGTGTTATGTCAGCATATTTCATTCACTGATGGCTGACAAAATACATACTTGTTTGGACTCAAAAGTCCACACCTTACTGCCGACTATAGGTTGATTACAAACTCCTTGCGACTCAAGAACTGCGCAGTCCCCCGTACTACAAGAAATTCGTAACATACCTTGCTCTTGTAACGTGAGCTATGGTGTTCTTCACACCTTCGACAGGTATCGGCGACTTGATAGAAGCTGAAGCGTCAGCACTGTCACCATGCCTGTTATAAATGGCTGTAATTCCTTTTAGAAACATCGTACAAGGATAATAATTATACCAGAGTGTAGCCAGAAAGTTCAGCTATTTTTTGGTAACAAAACTCCATTTTCATATTTTGTCGAATTTTTTTTTTTGCTCCTCGCTCGTGAACCTGACCGCTCCCTTAAGGACTTATGATTTTCAGGAACACCAGCTCCATAGAAGTGTTCTCTCAATGAGGTGAGATAGTCTTCTCGCCAAATTTTCTCCCAACGTTCAATCACTTTATTAAGGTGTTTGAATTTACGTCTGAGTTGCTCAGGTTCGAAATAAGTAGGATCCTCTATGATTTCTTTATCATTCATGGGAGGAACAGGTTCGAGCCTTCTGCCATGGAGTAAATGAGATGGACTTAACACTTCTAAATTGTCCAGATCATCGGTAACATAAGTTAGAGGTCTGTTGTTGACTCTATTTTCTATTTCAGTCACAACTGTATGGAATTCTACTAAGTCTATTCTCTGACGATGAAGAGTCTTAAACAACGTTTTACAATGCCGATCATTCTTTCATAAAATCCGCCGTGCCATGGAGATTTAGGAGGAATGTATCTCCAACGACAACTGCGTTGATTCAGCATCTGTTGTACTTCTGGTTGATCAAAGATCTTGCTTATATAAGCAGCACCAGCAACAAAGTTCGTTGCATTATCTGAAATCATCAGTCTGGGACATGCCCTTCTGGCTGCAAACCTTCTGAATAATTTGATACAGGTTTCAGCAGACATGTCAGTGGCTACTTCTAGATGCACTGCTCTAGTCGTAGCACAAGTGAACAAACAGATGTACACCTTGATGGGAACTTTGTCAACTGTTTTGGTTAAAATTATTGGTCCAGTGTAATCTACACCTGTCACCTCAAATGGAGTGATATGACAAACTCTTTCAGAGGGATATGGAGGTGGACCTGGATACTGACATACTCGCATATCGTAGTGACGACAAGTAATACAGTCCTTCATTTGTTTTTTCACACTTTGTCGACCTTGAGGTATCCAGTAGGATTGTCGTATATGACAAAGTGTGTCAGCTACCCCACCATGTAACACGTTACTGTGGGCGTTTTGCACAATCAGTTTTGTTAGCCAATGATTCTTGGGGATCAATATTGGATGTATGGCTTCTTTAGGTAGTGAAGAATTATGGATTCTTCCTCGACATCTTATAATCTTTTCTGAGTTGAGATAAAGTCCTAAAGAATTAATCATGACAGGTTTCTTTGGGGATTTATCTTGTGTTTCTAGAAATTTATATTCTGTAGAGAAAACATCTTTCTGTATTAGTTTCACCCAGTATTTAATGGGTTCAAGATATTCATAATCAGGTTTTATTCCTTTAATGAATTTAAAGACAAGAGCTGTAACTCTTAAGAGTTTACCCAAAGATGAGTATTTAGATCCATCAATGACTATTTCTGTTGTGTCTGCAGTATTTACACAACTTATTTCTGCTGTGTTCAAGCAGACTGTTTCTTCTGGCATAATGTGAGCCTTTTGCTGAGGCCAGTTATTTTCATTAGAGAGCCAGTTCGGTCCGTGGAGCCATAATTTATTATCCACAAATTTCTTAAGTGGGACACCACGTGACAACATGTCAGCTGGATTCTTTTGGGTAGAGACATGGAGAAAGAGATAATCTCTCTGCATCTCTTTTATTTCTGCTACTCTGTTCTGTACACAGACCAACTTACTCTTATTATTTCTTAACCACTGGAGAACTGCTTCATTATCACTCCAGATCACGGTTTTCTCAATAGTGAGATGATCAAGTACTTTGTTGAGATAGCTAATTTTGTACCTACATAGAGTGCTGTCAGTTCCAATTGTGGTACTGCTCTGACCTTCAAGGGTGCGACCCTGGCCTTTGAAGTAATTAGTGTACTTCCTTCAGCATTACTCATGTAAGCTACAGCGCCATAACCTTTGGTTGACGCGTCACAGAACACATGTAATGTGTACTTGTTTCCCTCTTGACCTATTTGTCTGGGAAATTTAATTTGATGAAGTTGCTTAAACTCCCTGGATATTTCATCCCATGCTTGACTCATTTCTAGAGGCAAGTTCTCATCCCATCCAATTTTGAGCTTCCATGCATCTTGCATAAGCATTTTACCCTTTATGGTAATTGGTGAGACGAGTCCTAGAGGATCAAAACATTGTGATACCTCTGACAGTTAACTACGTTTAGTGAGTGTACTGCATGATTTATTGTTTATCTTTTTGAGACTCAAAGTATCTTCCTGTATTTTCCAATTAGGTCCCAGCATATTGTTGCAATCAGGAATTTCAGTTTCAGGGAAATCTTCTTTGATAAGTTCCCTTAATTGCTTTGAATTTGTATTCCACATCCTTAGAGGCATATTTGCTTCTTTCATCTCCTTGTTAGCTTCTCTGTATAAGGATTTCAAATCCTCCTCTTTATTCACAGTACCTTGAAGATTGTCCACATAGAAACTTTTCTTTAAGATTTCTTTGAAGGGACTTTCAGATTTCTTCAAATGTGTATTTAGAGTAGCTTCTTGTAAGAATGGAGAGGATGTTGCACCAAATAATACTGATTTGAAACGATACGTTTTCACAGGACTTTGAGGATCATGTGGATTTTCAGGCCACAAGAATCGAGTATAATCTCTATCTATTTCTTGTAGTCCTACTCTTAAGAAAGCTTTGGAAATATCAGCCATGTAGGCATATGGGTTTGTGCGAAATTTCATAAGCACGTCTCCAAGCTTCTCAGTTAGTGAGGGTCCAGTCATCAGACAGTCATTAAGACTTGCTACATCTTTATTTGCACGTGCGCTGCAATTATATACAACACGTAGTGGAGTGGTTTCAGAATCTTTTCTGACTCCATGGTGCGGGAGATAATGAGCTTCTGTCTTCAACTTATCTTCGTCTATTTCCTCAATGAATTTATTGTCCAACTGTTCTTGTATGATATTATCATAAACAGTCAGTAGCTCTGGATTCTTCCTGAGCTCATGTATTTGTGCTTTCATCTGTCCGAAAGCCATGCGATAATTGCTAGGCAGATGTGGTGGATTTAATTTCCATGGTAACCTAACCCAATACTGTCCATCTTTATATTTGACAGTGTCCAAATATTGGTTATAAGTCTGAGACTCTTGTGGGCTTGGTTTATTTACATCAATACCTATCGCATCTAAATCCCACAACTTATCAACTGGTTCATTCATTTCTTCCAGTAATGATAATTTTTGCTGTGGTACATGATCAGCGGTTATTCTCGTAACTAGTACATTTTCCACTGAATCAATATCAGTTTCTTTCCCACTTTGAGAGGGAATGGGACCACATATCATGTGGCCTCCTGCTGTTTTCAGTAAGTGAACATTATGTTTACTTACTATATTTTGCACAAAACAGTGATAATAATCACTTCCAATGATTAAATCAATTGGACTAATAATGTCCGTCTGTATGTCAGGACAGGCTAACTTGACCTTAGCTGCTTTCAGTGCTGCAACTGTTTCTTTTAATCCCTGGATCTTCACAGACTTAGGCAAATCATCTACTACCACAGCTTCTACTGTCTTTTTCCTGTTTCGTAGACCAACAGTGATTCTGGCTAGGTCATATGTCTGTTTACCAGAATTGTGGAAAAAACCAGCTATATCTAACTGTATTTTGGCATAGGGTTGTTTATTCAGTTTCTGCAACACTGTTTTTCTTATGAAGGACCTTTGTGAGCCTTGATCAAATAGTGTTAGCACATTGGTTTTGTGTAATTTATTAGATAACTCAACTCGAGCTATCGGGAGAGCAGGTGCTTTAAACTTATCTCTCACATTTAATGCTGTTGCTTGTTGACTTCCTGATTCTGTGGAAGTCTGCTGCTGTTCAGCAAAAATATTTGGGCATAATGCTGTATGATGCATACCCTTGCATTTAAAACACTTCTTCAGTGAGCATTTCCCTCCCTTGTGTTCACCTAAACACTTGATGCACCTTTTCAGCTGATGAACACGTTGTTTACGTGCCTCCATTGATGTGTATTGAAAACAATACTGTGCCCAATGTGTTCCATCACAAAGTACACATTTTGGAGTACGTTTATGTATGACAGTCTGTTTACTGTCTTGTTGTATTCTCAGCTTGATAAATGCCTATATGGGATTTCCCATTATGTGGTTTAGTGGGAGTAGTTATACTTTTGATATACTGAGTTGAAGGTTTATTATCCACTGGATTTGTGGATTTTTCATCTTGTCTCGTTGCTTGCATGCATGAAACTATTGTTTGTAAACCATTGCTAATTTCTTCACAAGTGAAATAGCGTTTATTGAACATAATATTTAATCGTTCAATAGTTTGTGGTGACAACTTATCTTGTACAATACCACTGATAAACCAATCACATTGCCTTAGGTCATATTTAGCACCTAGAGATCTGAGACTATTGTCTAATGTGATTCTAAATGCTTGTAAGTCTGAAAAACAATGTTTGGGTGGCTTCAAGCTTGATATTAAGACTGCATGTCTAACTCTAGCCTTCTTAGCATCGAAGTAATTGTCTGCTAAGACACGTAAGGCTATTTGATAATTACCTTTAACCACCGGAAATGACTTAATCAGTTCATAGGGTTCTCCCTTCACAAGACATTTAAGGTAATTGAACTTAGCAATCTCATCTATGTCAGTTCGTGAATTTACTATGGATTGAAAACCACTAATGAATTCTTCATAATTATGACCTTGGAAAATAGGTAATGACAATGTAGGTAAGCTTGGTAATGGGACACTTGTTCTTGTTACAGGTGTAACAGGTGTTTGACCACTAGTTACAGTAGGTCTCTGTGACAGAGTTTAGCGGCAGATAGCCTGTACTCCTGTCCACCTTAATTGTTGATTACTAAAAGTATCCAAAACATTTTTAATTTCATCCTCAGATGGATCTGATTCAAGAAATTTATTTTCATAATGTGTATAGTCTGAATTAATTATTTCCAGACGTTGTGTAAATAATCCAAATTTGACCTCAAGATCATCAAAATCTATGTTTGTATCTTGAGTTAATCCTATACAGACTGAAATTAGATTTTCTAATTGTGTAATCTTAGTCTGTAAAGACTGAAACTGAGTTTTCAAACAAGCCATTTTAACCCTTTGACTGTTTCAGGCCCCTCTCTGAAACTGTCATTCTATTTCGCCAAATATTAAAAAAAAAAAAATTATTTTTTCTTATGAAAATGTTAAGATTATTTTTCTGAGTGTTTTAGTCCAAAAAATAAATTTTTGCCATCGGTACTTACCGAGATATAGAGCTGTGAAGTTTGCAGAAAATGAGTCGCGTATGGCAACAGCGGCGACTGCCGCTCACCAGGTAAACTTTAGTTTACTTGTAATTGAAGGTTTTTTGTTTTTTTCACTATTTTATTTTTTCACATAACTTACGTGGCCTATGAGACCAAAGTAAGGTGCAATGTATATATATACACTCGTTGTATACAACACACTAAGCACACAAACATAATTATCAATATATTGTTTACAAAACTTGTTTACAAAAACAAACAAACAATCATCCTCCTCCTCCTTCTCCTCCTCCTTCTCCTCCTCCTTCTCCTCCTCCTTCTCCTCCTCCTTCTCCTCCTCCTTCTCCTCCTCCTTCTCCTCCTCCTTCTCCTCCTCCTCCTCCTCCTCCTCCTCCTCCTCCTCCTCCTTCTCCTCCTCCTTCTCCTCCTCCTTCTCCTCCTCCTTCTCCTCCTCCTTCTCCTCCTCCTTCTCCTCCTCCTTCTCCTCCTCCTCCTCCTCCTCCTCCTCCTCCTCCTCCTCCTCCTCCTCCTTCTCCTCCTCCTTCTCCTTCTCCTCCTCCTTCTCCTCCTCCTCCTTCTCCTTCTCCTCCTTCTCCTTCTCCTTCTCCTTCTCCTCCTCCTCCTCCTTCTCCTCCTCCTCCTCCTCCTCCTCCTCCTCCTCCTCCTCCTCCTCCTCCTCCTTCTCCTCCTCCTCCTCCTCCTCCTCCTCCTCCTCCTCCTCCTCCTCCTTCTCCTCCTCCTTCTCCTCCTTCTCCTCCTCCTCCTCCTTCTCCTCCTCCTTCTCCTCCTCCTTCTCCTCCTTCTCCTCCTTCTTCTCCTCCTTCTCCTCTTCCTCCTCCTCCTCCTTGTCTTGTGTGCGAGTGTGTGGCTTATAATTGTTTTGAGTCAGAAGTCGGCAGCTGTCAAAGTGACATATTGTCTC
The DNA here is from genome assembly GCF_038502225.1 of Cherax quadricarinatus. Classification (NCBI taxonomy): domain Eukaryota; kingdom Metazoa; phylum Arthropoda; class Malacostraca; order Decapoda; family Parastacidae; genus Cherax; species Cherax quadricarinatus. The sequence continues at coordinate 22,134,842 of NC_091366.1, forward strand.
ATTACTCACTCTCCCTCCCGCCTGTCAAAACAATGGGGTCGGATGCTGCTTCCCCTCCTCCATTCTATCTAATTATCTTTCTCCCTCATTCTATATCTTTCAATCCGTCTCTCTTTCTATCTGTCTGCCTATCTCTGTCTCACAGGTACACATAAATACAAGTATACATAGTGTAAATTACCTAGGATAACCCAAGAAATCCAGACAAAGTGCTATACTCTGCTTGAAGATGTGAGTAAACGTGATGACGCAGCCTTGTGGCTCTCTGAGACAGAGAGCTAGATGGATAGACAGGGAGCTTGACAGACAGGCAAATAGACAGACAAATGTTTGTGTACCAGCAAAAACAAAGGGAGGGCGATGGTCATGTAATATTTCCTTATAAGCTCTACCCTCGTTTACGCTCATCAAAGTCAGCTCTTATCAGATGTTATCTCCCCTTATCTTGTCACTGTCATGGGGTGGACTTTTTTTTTTCTTGCTTCAAGGGAACAATATTATTACATCTTCTTCTTCTTCTTCCTCCTCCTCCTCTTCCTCCTCTTCTCCTCCTCCTCCTCCTCCTCCTCCTCCTCCTCTTCCTCCTCTTCCTCCCCTCCTCCTCCTCCTCCTCCTCCTCCTCCTCCTCCTCCTCCTCTTCCTCCCCTCCTCCTCCTCCTCCTCCTCCTAATCCTCTTCCTCCCCTCCTCCCCCTCCTCCTCCTCCATTGCTTTTGGTCTCAAACTCCTCCAAATCATGAAATTGATCTTCACTGACACTTCCATCTGTGTTAGAGCATCACTTGGGAAGAGAAGAGTCCCAGATTTGCTGGGGAATCACATATTTCTTACCGCTAGACATGCTGAAAAAGGACAACTGAAATGGCATTCCCACAATGCACCACTGGCTCCCCGATTTTTTTTATATGGTGCACACTGACCATGGAGACCCATTCTCTCACATGTGGGCCTACCAGCTTTCTCCTGCTTGATTTGAAGCTGCTAGAATTTATGCGTATAAATACGTCAGAAACATTGGCTCGTAAGACGTATTTATACGTCGGAAACAGTCAAAGGGTTAATGGTATACTGAAAATTCTAGCACCACACTTAGAGTGTTTAAAAAACACTGTACTGCTATAAACAGCTGAGTTTTTGTTATGCTTAAGTCAGCAATAATCGAGTCAGACACTACTGACCTACTAAGCTTAACCTCAGGGTCAATGACCATGAAGGGTACACAGTACATGTGGCTGGTGTTTATGGCTTGAGTTTGCTGTGTCAGCCTGACCACGATGATTTATCGCAAATAACGATGTTATACACTTCATTCACTATACACTATAAATGTCACTGTATAACTGTAAATCACACGTGAATATTTCTTACACATATATAAATGTCACTGTTAATATATATTTGAAAGCTTACACTTTATATATAAGTTCCTTTAATATAACAGGTAGATCTATAAGAAACAAACTTTAACACAATCTTGTCTCTTAATTTCTATCTATAAACATTATAAACACTATGTGTATATACACTCAGACAAACTGAACATCACTTGGGTTGTTGTTGTCTTGGTCAGCAATTTTCGAGATTGGAGCAGTGGGTGCCGGGTACCATCCCCCGTTTTCTTTTTGGGTGAGTCACCCAGCTCCCGTTTTCATTGGGTGAATGCTGGGTGAGTGCCCGTTTTCTTTTGGCTGCCCATTCTCTGTGATTGAGTCTGGAGGGACTCATTTATACTGATTTATATTGTAAAACACTAGTTTTACAGATTTTTTCGAAGGACCTTGGCTCTTAGGTTATTTGTACACTGTAGTACAACATATTTGGACCACAGTGTGGTCTTTATCCGGGTCGAGCACGACCAATATGTTGAGAAATGGCATTACCAGTTAAGTTTAAACAGTGAAAACTTAACTTAAAGACAACTCATCGCCTGCACAGCCGCCCCTGCAGACGAGGTCTAGAAGCTGTTGAAACCATCTCACAACGGGCTGTCAAGAAATATAATTTGTAAGATTATAAATTACCCCTAGGGGGTGTTATGTCAGCATATTTCATTCACTGATGGCTGACAAAATACATACTTGTTTGGACTCAAAAGTCCACACCTTACTGCCGACTATAGGTTGATTACAAACTCCTTGTGACTCAAGAACTGCGCAGTCCCCCGTACTACAAGAAATTCGTAACATACCTTGCTCTTGTAACATGAGCTATGGTGTTCTTCACACCTTCGACAGGTATCGGTGACTTGATAGAAGCTGAAGTGTCCTTGGATGTCCACGTCTTCCATTGTCTAGGAAACGCACACTGGTACACTATGTTCCACAAGATTTGTCTTTATTGTTCACAATCTTATCACAAGAGAAGCTGATCACACTTCTCTTAAGTGTTTATTGTGTTTTGTGAGACACTTTGTTCACACTAACGCACAGATCAGTGTTCTTTGTTGGTTATCCTGGCGTCAGTGTCACTCTCAGTAGAGTCAAAAGGAATCTGAAGACGCCACAGTGCCCCATGCCGTCACTCCCCTAGCACAAAAAAAAAGCTAACCTAGTACTTTTTGCTTCCTTGCCACTTCCTCGATGAAGCAAAGCAGAATGTTTGATTCTTGCTGTCTTAAGCATAGACAACAATGTACACTATCTTTACCATGGTAATAAAGTGGGAGCAGGATTTTCCTTAATTGTCCTGCTAAAGTAAGAGATGGACTGTCTCATTAAAATACACTCTGCAACACTCTGCAAGGAGCATCGGTCAAAGCGACCACGTCGCATATTCGTAAGGCATCTGTGATCAATTACTCACTGTAGCAGTAAACAAGACGCTCGCCCCTTCTGAGAGGGCTGGGCCCCTCAGGGCTGAAAGGGACTGAAGGGGCTGAAGGGGGCTGATACCCCCCTCCTGGAGAAAATTTCTCCACAGTATGATAACTATTTCATATATAATATTGGTGTATAAACAACAATTGGCACAGAAATCAAAAGATTTACTATAAAACATAAATATCATATCATGAAAACCAAGAAAAGTAAAAAAAAGTAATGGAAAAGAAAGGTAAATACAGTAGGGCCCTGCTTCATGGTGTTTCACCTTACAGCATTCCGCTAATACGGTCATTTCAAATTATGACCAAAACTCTCTATACGGCTCCCCCACCTGACTTTCTAATACGGTCACCGCGCCCCACCCGGTTTGTTTACATTCTCTATGAGATTCGTAAGCACTAAGTCTCTCCATTATGTCTGGAAACTCCAAAAATTTCAAGTGTTTTTTAAAAGTTATTTCATATTTTATATATACTTTGATAATTATACTTATGTATACCTGTACCTAAATAAACTTACACACTGTGCTGGCATGCAGGTACACATTAAAATCAGATAAGATAAGATAAGAGATAAGATTTCGTTCGGATTTTTAACCCCGGAGGGTTAGCCACCCAGGGTAACCCAAGAAAGTCAGTGCTTCATCGAGAACTGTCTAACTTATTTCCATTGGGGTCCTTAATCTTGTCCCCCAGGATGCGACCCACACCAGTCGACTAACACCCAGGTACCTATTTGCTGCTATGTGAACAGGACAACAGGTGTAAGGAAACGTGTCGAAATGTTTCCACCTGCCGGGAATCGAACCGGGCCCTCCGTGTATGAAGCAGGAGCTTTAGCCACCAGGCCACCGGGCCACCACATACTAATAATGATAATAATCACCGAGTCTTATTTAAATGTCTTATATTACGTTAATATACACATTTTCATTAATCCATCTATGATATTTTTTCAAAATTATATAATAAACACAATGCATAACATATAAAGATGATAAATAAATCCCACAGTAGAATAAATAAACATAAATATGAGATGTGGTAGCAGATGACTTGCACAAGTGACGCCATATTAGAAATAATAATAATAATAATAATAACCACCGAGTCTCATTAAATGTTGTATATTACGTTAATATACACATTTTCATTAATCAATCCATGATATTTTTTTCAAAATTATATAATAAACACGATACATAACTTATAAAGATGATAAATACACCCCACAATAGAATAAATAAACATAAATATGAGATGTCGTAGCCAGATAACTTATACAAGTGACGGCAAGAATAACATTTTCTTTAGTCTAACATAGGAGAAAATGTGTTACTGGGGGTAACTGTAGAAAATTATTCCTTTCGTATGTATGTAAGTTTATTCAGGTATACACAAATACAGTTACATAGATTATCATACATAACAACATACGTGTAGAGAACCTGGGATAACCCAAAAAAGTCAAACTGAGTGACTTATTTCCATTGCCTTCACTCAGAGCATCATTTCTTCTCAAAATGATGTTACATTAGAATGGGAGTGTTCTTCTTTATTTATTCTACCATATCAATGTAGAGACAACTTGTACACAATGTAACTTGTACACAAACCAGACGTGTACACTTTATTTGTTTACAAAACTTATGTTTGCCTGGTTTGTTTACATAATTCTGCACCTGTCCTCCCTCATGTACTCATTTTTTCTCTCTCATTTATTTGTTTTATCTTGTTTACTCACCTCTGACCCTACATTAAGACTACAAATATTTTAAGGTAAGTAATGAGTGAACTGTATATGCATTTTATCGCTCTGGGATGCTTAAATATCATAGAATAGTATGTGTGGGTGGGGTGGCCTGGTAAGGTAGCCCGGCTGACTACTATACACACCGCACTTGATTTCTTACAATAAATACTACTCATCTCACCCTTGATTAAGACTACAAATATTTTAATGTAAGTAATGAGTGCACTATGTGTGTATTGTACTTTTTTTATTGTTTTTTGATGCCTAGTTCTATTTCTAACTTAATTTATATTAGTGTAAACTTGTTATCTAGTATTTATTTGCATTTATAATGGAAAAAAATGGTGTTTCACTTTACAGCGATTTCTGCTTTACGGCGGTAGCCTGGAACCTAACCTGCTGTATAAGTGGGGCCCTACAGTAGCCTGGAACCTAACCTGCTGTATAAGTGGGGCCCTACAGTAGCCTGGAACCTAACCTGCTGTATAAGTGGGGCCCTAAAGTAGCCTGGAACCTAACCTGCTGTATAAGTGGGGCCCTACAGTAGCCTGGAACCTAACCTGCTGTATAAGTGGGGCCCTAAAGTAGCCTGGAACCTAACCTGCTGTATAAGTGGGGCCCTACAGTAGCCTGGAACCTAACCTGCTGTATAAGTGGGGCCCTACAGTAGCCTGGAACCTAACCTGCTGTATAAGTGGGGCCCTACAGTAGCCTGGAACCTAACCTGCTGTATAAGTGGGGCCCTACAGTAGCCTGGAATAATATTCATTTTTTCTTACCTGTCCATTTAATTTTGTTTATCACTACTTGTTTTTTTAGTCACTTTACATTGTATATTCAATTAGTGTATATTCCAATTACTTTTTTGCAAGTACCAAAACTATCTTTTGCTAGCTAGTACCAACTACCTCATTTTTTTTACTTTTATTGTGCAATAAACTGCTCAATTTATCTAATATTACAAATCAGATCTTACTCCTAAACCAATATTATTTCATAGTGACCATCTGTCCATTTAACTTTGTTTACCATTACTTAATTTTAGTCCCTTATATATTTTCTCCTTTATTTTAGCTTTATATAACTACCCTAGCTTATACATTCACAATTGTTAAAATAATCAAGGTGCTATTCTCAGGTGCTAAAGTAGAACAAGTTCACAATTTTGCATTATATTCCAAAGCTCATTTATTTTATAGTACTACCTACTATCATATTCCCAAGCTCCATTATTTGATCATCACTTTATTTGTACTAGTCCCTTTTATATTGTCTCCTTTATTTTAGCTTAAAAAAAAAAAAAAAAAAAAAAAAAAACTACCTTAGCTCATTATTTTACATTTGTTAAATAATTCAGGTGCTATTTTTTAGCTTAAGACTATTTACTTTGTTTTATACTTAATTCTAACTATAGATTCACTACAAATCTTATGATTACAAGCATTGATCCAGATACCAACCTCTTATTTAATGACTTAAATGAATCAAACAGTTACTGTAATTACTACACTGCAGAACAATCAAAGGCACTTCTCAGTGCCAACAACAACATAACTATCTTTAACTACAATATCAGATCTTTAAGCAAGCATTACGATGACCTCATAGCATTACTAAATTCCTTACATGCCAATATGTCCATCATTACACTAACTGAAACCTGGCTAAAGCCTGATACTACAGATGTCTATACCATTCCTGGTTACACAGCCATACACAACTGTAGGCCAGACCAACAAGGGGGTGGCACAGCCATATACTACTCAGACCAACTAGAATGTATCACTAATACTTGCACAAGAGATGAACATGGGGAATATATAATAGCCAAATTCAAATCCAAATACCTACGAAAACCTCTCACATTGATAAACATCTACAGAGTTCCACAGTCAAACATTAGCCAATTTAGTCAAAACCTAGGAAGTATGATAACTGATGCACGCATGAACAAAGATCACTTACTACTCTCAGGTGACTTCAATATAAATCTCCTGCAAGACCAGGACCCACACGTTACTGAATTCACAAACACAATGAGTAACTGTATGTTGCTACCAACAGTAACAAAACCTACAAGAGTTACAGAGACTAGTGTTTCCCTACTTGACCACATCTGGACCAACACCATATCCCCTTTAAAATCAGGCATAATTACAGATAATACCACAGACCACTACCCTACTTTCCTCATAACAACTCTTGGTAAATTACCCCAAGACACTACTAAAGTCACCTTCAGACTTCACAATGAGGCAGCCATTAATAACTTCACAACAGCATTAGCAAACATTGATTGGCACACTGAGCTAGAAATCAATACAGATATTGACGAATGTATTAATAATTTTCTAAAAAAGACTCAATACCTCTATAACAAGCACTGCCCTAAAAAAACTAAGCAGATGACAGCTAAGAGACTGAACAGTCCCTGGCTAACACCCAGCATTCTCAAATCCATAAATACAAAACACCAATATGAAAAACAGTACAGAATGGGTCACATAACCAGAGACCAAACAAAACGTTACTCGTCAATCCTAACCAGCCTGATAAGAAGGGCAAAAAAATTGTATTATGAGAACAGATTATCCAACTTACGAGGTGATATAAAAAAGACCTGGAAAACCCTATCAGAAATTCTGGGAACAAAAAAGATATCACGAAATAGCGAAATAAAATTAGCAAAATCAGATGAACCCCAACTCCCACCAACAGAAACAGCAAACAGACTCAATGATTTCTTCTCCACTATAGGACAAAACCTTGCCAATAAAATCCCAAGCTCAGATACCCCACCAAATGACTACCTCACCGGCAACTACCCGAACACACTGTTCCTAGCTCCGACTAACCCATACGAAGTCTCCCTTATTATCAACGCACTAAAAAACAAGGCAGGAGATTTAAATACCTTACCACCCTTTATATACAAAAAAGTGTCACAAGTGCTATCACCAATCATTGCAACACTCTTTAACAAATCCATTGAATCCTCCACCTTCCCTACAGTACTCAAAATAGCAAGGGTCACCCCGATCCACAAAGGAGGAGACCAAACAGAGTTGAATAACTATAGGCCAATATCCAACTTATACCCTCTCTCAAAAATCTTCGAAAAATTAATTCATAAACGAATCTACTCCTACCTTATCTCCCAAAACATACTCAACCCCTGCCAATTTGGATTCAGGCCTAATAAAAATACTAATGATGCTATTATACACATGCTAGAACATATATACACTGCAATAGAGAAAAAAGAAGTCCCACTGGGGATCTTCATTGACTTACGTAAAGCTTTTGATACAGTTGACCATGACTTGCTCCACGTAAAATTATCACACTATGGTATAAGAGGGCACTCCCTCAACTACCTCAAGTCATACCTCAGCAACAGAAGCCAATATGTGTACGCAAATGGGGCAAACTCTTCTGCACAACCAATTACAGTTGGTGTCCCACAGGGAAGTGTCCTTGGCCCTCTTCTCTTTCTCCTATACATAAATGACCTACCAAATGCTTCTCAATTACTCAAACCCACACTATTTGCTGATGACACAACATACGTCTTCTCCCACCCGAGCCCAGTCACGCTAGCCAATACTGTAAATACCGAATTACAGAAAATATCTACCTGGATGAGTACTAACAAACTTACACTAAACATTGACAAAACCTACTTCATTCAGTTTGGTAACAGAGCTACAGATGTCCCTCTTAACATAATGATAAACGGATCACCTATCACAAAGCTAACAGAGGGAAAATTCTTAGGAATCCACCTTGATAATAGACTCAAATTTCATACACATATACAACAAATTTCTAAGAAAATTTCCAAGACTGTAGGCATACTATCGAAGATACGGTACTATGCTCCACAGTCAGCCCTCCTGGCCCTATATCACTCTCTTATTTACCCCTATCTCACCTACTGAATTTACAACAATGCATGCAACCATATGACCTGTCTTTGTAATACTCACTTGTGCTTTATAGTAATCAGTTTACATTAATGTTTTTCACTGATTTCATCATTGCTTAGTTAATCTTAAGTTAATTTTAAGCCAGCCCGTAATGCTATGCATAGTATAAGTGGCTTTGGCATGCTGCTCTTATCTGTATTTTTTTTTTGTACCTCTGTAAGTGTGCTCAAATTATAAATAAATAAATAAATAAATAAATAAAGTGGGGCCCTACAGTAGCCTGGAACCTAACCTGCTGTATAAGTGGGGCCCTACAGTAGCCTGGAACCTAACCTGCTGTATAAGTGGGGCCCTAAAGTAGCCTGGAACCTAACCTGCTGTATAAGTGGGGCCCTACAGTAGCCTGGAACCTAACCTGCTGTATAAGTGGGGCCCTAAAGTAGCCTGGAACCTAACCTGCTGTATAAGTGGGGCCCTACAGTAGCCTGGAACCTAACCTGCTGTATAAGTGGGGCCCTACAGTAGCCTGGAACCTAACCTGCTGTATAAGTGGGGCCCTACAGTAGCCTGGAACCTAACCTGCTGTATAAGTGGGGCCCTACAGTAGCCTGGAACCTAACCTGCTGTATAAGTGGGGCCCTACAGTAGCCTGGAACCTAACCTGCTGTATAAGTGGGGCCCTACAGTAGCCTGGAACCTAACCTGCTGTATAAGTGGGGCCCTACAGTAGCCTGGAACCTAACCTGCTGTATAAGTGGGGCCCTACAGTAGGCTGGAACCTAACCTGCTGTATAAGTGGGGCCCTACAGTAGCCTGGAACCTAACCTGCTGTATAAGTGGGGCCCTAAAGTAGCCTGGAACCTAACCTGCTGTATAAGTGGGGCCCTACAGTAGCCTGGAACCTAACCTGCTGTATAAGTGGGGCCCTACAGTAGCCTGGAACCTAACCTGCTGTATAAGTGGGGCCCTACAGTAGCCTGGAACCTAACCTGCTGTATAAGTGGGGCCCTACAGTAGCCTGGAACCTAACCTGCTGTATAAGTGGGGCCCTACAGTAGCCTGGAACCTAACCTGCTGTATAAGTGGGGCCCTATAGTAGCCTGGAACCTAACCTGCTGTATAAGTGGGGCCCTACAGTAGCCTGGAACCTAACCTGCTGTATAAGTGGGGCCCTACAGTAGCCTGGAACCTAACCTGCTGTATAAGTGGGGCCCTACAGTAGCCTGGAACCTAACCTGCTGTATAAGTGGGGCCCTACAGTAGCCTGGAACCTAACCTGGTGTATAAGTGGGGCCCTACAGTAGCCTGGAACCTAACCTGCTGTATAAGTGGGGCCCTACAGTAGCCTGGAACATAATCTGCTGTATAAGTGGGGCCCTACAGTAGCCTGGAACCTAACCTGCTGTATAAGTGGGGCCCTACAGTAGCCTGGAACCTAACCTGCTGTATAAGTGGGGCCCTAAAGTAGCCTGGAACCTAACCTGCTGTATAAGTGGGGCCCTACAGTAGCCTGGAACCTAACCTGCTGTATAAGTGGGGCCCTACAGTAGCCTGGAACCTAACCTGCTGTATAAGTGGGGCCCTACAGTAGCCTGGAACCTAACCTGCTGTATAAGTGGGGCCCTACAGTAGCCTGGAACCTTACCTGCTGTATAAGTGGGGCCCTACAGTAGCCTGGAACCTAACCTGCTGTATAAGTGGGGCCCTACAGTAGCCTGGAACCTAACCTGCTGTATAAGTGGGGCCCTACAGTAGCCTGGAACCTAACCTGCTGTATAAGTGGGGCCCTACAGTAGCCTGGAACCTAACCTGCTGTATAAGTGGGGCCCTACAGTAGCCTGGAACCTAACCTGCTGTATAAGTGGGGCCCTACAGTAGCCTGGAACCTAACCTGCTGTATAAGTGGGGCCCTACAGTAGCCTGGAACCTAACCTGCTGTATAAGTGGGGCCCTACAGTAGCCTGGAACCTAACCTGCTGTATAAGTGGGGCCCTACAGTAGCCTGGAACCTAACCTGCTGTATAAGTGGGGCCCTACAGTAGCCTGGAACCTAACCTGCTGTATAAGTGGGGCCCTACAGTAGCCTGGAACCTAACCTGCTGTATAAGTGGGGCCCTACAGTAGCCTGGAACCTAACCTGCTGTATAAGTGGGGCCCTACAGTAGCCTGGAACCTAACCTGCTGTATAAGTGGTGCCCTACAGTAGGCTGGAACCTAACCTGCTGTATAAGTGGGGCCCTACAGTAGCCTGGAACCTAACCTGCTGTATAAGTGGGGCCCTACAGTAGCCTGGAACCTAACCTGCTGTATAAGTGGGGCCCTCCTGTATGTAGAATTTCTGCAAGTGGCAGCGCTCCACGTTGCCATCAGGTGATCACCAAGTGCCAATTTTGCACCCTCATATCTCAGTAAGTACTGACCTTGATTTTTTTTTTATCCTATAACACAAAAAATGTGCTCCTTATTTCTATAAAAAAAAAATAAAAATATTCGGGGCACTGGGCGAGAGAATGTATATATATGTTTTATCCATTTACGGGTTAATAGAATCTCTACTCTCCAACATGATTTGATAATGCTGTCAACATTCCCATGTTTGCGTACTTCTCATTCTGACAATGAATCACTAACACATAAGAAGTAGGTAGTAGGTTGGTAGACAGCAACCACCCAGGGAGGTACTACCGTCCTGCCAGTTGACTGTGAAACAGAAACCTGTAACTGTTTTGCATGATGGTAGGATTGCTGGTTTCTTTTTCTGTCTCATAAACAGGCTAGATAACTGGGATATCTTGCTACTCCTACTTACACTTTGGTCACACTTCACAGACATGCACATGCATATATATATACATACATCTAGGTTTTTCTCCTTTTTCTAAATAGCTCTTGTTCTTCTTTATTTCTTCTATTGTCCATGGGGAAATGGAAAAGAATCTTTCCTCCGTAAGCCATGCGTGTTGTATGAGGCGACTAAAATGCCGGGAGCAATGGGCTAGTAACCCCTTCTCCTGTAGACATTTACTAAAAAAGAGAAGAAGAAAAACTTTATAAAACTGGGATGCTTGAATGTGCATGGATGTAGTGCAGATGACAAGAAACAGATGATTGCTGATGTTATGAATGAAAAGAAGTTGGATGTCCTGGCCCTAAGCGAAACAAAGCTGAAGGGGGTAGGGGAGTTTCGGTGGGGGGAAATAAATGGGATTAAATCTGGAGTATCTGAGAGAGTTAGAGCAAAGGAAGGGGTAGCAGTAATGTTGAAGGATCAGTTATGGAAGGAGAAAAGAAATTATGAATGTGTAAATTCAAGAATTATGCGGATTAAAGTAAAGGTTGGATGCGAAAAGTGGGTCATAATAAGCGTGTATGCACCTGGAGAAGAGAGGAATGTAGAGGAGAGAGAGAGATTTTGGGAGATGTTAAGTGAATGTATAGGAACCTTTGAACCAAGTGAGAGAGTAATTGTGGTAGGGGACCTGAATGCTAAAGTAGGAGAAACTTTTAGAGAGGGTGTGGTAGGTAAGTTTGGGGTGCCAGATGTAAATGATAATGGGAGCCCTTTCATTGAACTTTGTATAGAAAGGGGTTTAGTTATAGGTAATACATATTTTAAGAAAAAGAGGATAAATAAATATACAAGATATGATATAGGGTGAAATGACAGTAGTTTGTTGGATTATGTATTGGTAGATAAAAGACTGTTGAGTAGACTTCAGAATGTACATGTTTATAGAGGGGCCACAGATATATCAGATCACTATCTAGTTGTAGCTACACTGAGAGTAAAAGGTAGATGGGATACAAGGAGAATAGAAGCATCAGGGAAGAGAGAGGTGAAGGTTTATAAATTAAAAGAGGAGGCAGTTAGGGTAAGATATAAACAGCTATTGGAGGATAGATGGACTAATGAGAGCATAGGCAACGGGGTCGAAGAGGTATGGGGTAGGTTTAAAAATGCAGTGTTAGAGCGTTCAGCAGAAGTTTGTGGTTACAGGAAAGTGGGTGCGGGAGGGAAGAGGAGCAATTGGTGGAATGATGATGTAAAGAGAGTAGTAAGGGAGAAAAAGTTAGCATATGAGAAGTTTTTACAAAGTAGAAGTGATGCAAGGAGGGAAGAGTATATGGAGAAAAAGAGAGAAGTTAAGAGAGTGGTGAAGCAATGTAAAAAGAGAGCAAATGAGAGATTGGGTGAGATGTTATCAACAAATTTTGTTGAAAATAAGAAAAAGTTTTGGAGTGAAATTAACAAGCTAAGGAAGTCTTAAGAACAAATGGATTTGTCAGTTATTTCGTGTATAGGGCAAGGAGGAATAACATCTTGTAGGAGTGAGGAAGAGCCAGTTGTGAGTGTGGGGGAAGTTCGTGAGGCAGTAGGTAAAATGAAAGGGGGTAAGGCAGCCGGGATTGATGGGATAAAGATAGAAATGTTAAAAGCAGGTGGGGATATAGTTTTGGAGTGGTTGGTGCAATTATTAAATAAATGTATGGAAGAAGGTAAGGTACCTAGGGATTGGCAGAGAGCATGCATAGTTCCTTTGTATAAAGGCAAAGGGGACAAAAGAGAGTGCAAAAATTATAGGGGGATAAGTCTGTTAAGTGTACCTGGTAAAGTGTATGGTAGAGTTATTATTGAAAGAATTAAGTGTAAGACGGAGAATAGGATAGCTGATGAACAAGGAGGCTTTAGGAAAGGTAGGGAGTGTGTGGACCAGGTGTTTACAGTGAAACATATAAGTGAACAGTATTTAGATAAGGCTAAAGAGGTCTTTGTGGCATTTATGGATTTGGAAAAGGCGTATGACAGGGTCGATAGGGGGGCAATGTGGCAGATGTTGCAGGTGTATGGTGTAGGAGGTAGGTTACCGAAAGCAGTGAAGAGTTTTTACGAGGATAGCGAGGCTCAAGTTAGAGTATGTAGGAAAGAGGGAAATTATTTCCCAGTAAAAGTAGGCCTTAGACAAGTTAGTTATTTTAATATGTTTATTATGCACCCCATACCCATCCAGTGGGCGGTAGTCAAAAAATTACAGAGGTACATAATGGGTCCAGGGACTGGGCCTCAAAGTTTTGATAGCTGAGCAAGTTACAGAGGTAATGAATTCACAATTTACAAAGGTAATGAACTCACAATTTACAAAGGTAATGAACTCCAGGTAGGTCTAGTCACAATCATGACAAGTTACAAAGGTATTTACAGATTACAGAGGTACACAATGGGTCCAGGGACCGGGCTCCAAAGTTTTGATGGCTGAACTAGGTACAAGGTAATGAACTCACAAGTTACAAAGGTAATGAACTCACAAGTTACAAAGGTAATGAATACTGTAAGAATGGTTACTTACGTGTATACATGGCTGCAATTATGAACAAATTTTAGAGTAATGAGCAATTCACACTTCCACACCCGGTCACAACTGTAGTGAGTTATTGGTGCAAATGTTGATTGCTGAGTCTCTCTCTCTCTCACACACACACACACACACACACACACATACAAATTCATACACACACACACATAATCACACACACACACACACACACACACACACACACACACACACACACACACACACACACACACACACACACACACACACACACACACACATACACAAACTCATACACACACACGCACACACACTCATACACACACACACACTCATACACACACACACACACACTCATACACACACACACACTCATACACACACACACACTCATACACACACACACACTCATACTCACACACACACACACACACACACACACACACACACACACACACACACACACACACACACACACACACACACACACACACACACAGGGACGGGAAATCCTGTGTCACAAACCTACTGGAGTTCTATGACATGGTGACAGCAGTAAGACAAGAGAGAGAGGGGTGGGTGGATTGCATTTTCTTGGACTGCAAGAAGGCATTTGACACAGTTCCCCACAAGAGATTGGTGCAAAAACTGGAGGACCAAGCAGGGATAACAGGGAAGGCACTACAATGGATCAGGGAATACTTGTCAGGAAGACAGCAGCGAGTCATGGTACGTGGCGAGGTGTCAGAGTGGGCACCTGTGACCAGCGGGGTCCCGCAGGGGTCAGTCCTAGGACCAGTGCTGTTTCTGGTATTTGTGAACGACATGACGGAAGGAATAGACTCTGAGGTGTCCCTGTTTGCAGATGACGTGAAGTTGATGAGAAGAATACACTCGATCGAAGACCAGGCAGAACTACAAAGGGATCTGGACAGGCTGCAGACCTGGTCCAGCAATTGGCTCCTGGAGTTCAATCCCACCAAGTGCAAAGTCATGAAGATTGGGGAAGGGCAAAGAAGGCCGCAGACGGAGTACAGTCTAGGGGGTCAGAGACTACAAACCTCACTCAAGGAAAAAGATCTTGGGGTGAGTATAACACCAGGCATATCTCCTGAAGCGCACATCAACCAAATAACTGCTGCAGCATATGGGCGCCTAGCAAACCTCAGAACAGCATTCCGACATCTTAATAAGGAATCGTTCAGGACCCTGTACACCGTATACGTTAGGCCCATATTGGAGTATGCAGCACCAGTTTGGAACCCACACCTAGCCAAGCACGTAAAGAAACTAGAGAAAGTGCAAAGGTTTGCAACAAGACTAGTCCCAGAGCTAAGAGGTATGTCCTACGAGGAGAGGTTAAGGGAAATCAACCTGACGACACTGGAGGACAGGAGAGATAGGGGGGACATGATAACGACATACAAAATACTGAGGGGAATTGACAAGGTGGACAAAGACAGGATGTTCCAGAGTTTGGACACAGCAACAAGGGGACACAGTTGGAAGCTAAAGACACAGATGAATCACAGGGATGTTAGGAAGTATTTCTTCAGCCACAGAGTAGTCAGTAAGTGGAATAGTTTGGGAAGCGATGTAGTGGAGGCAGGATCCATACATAGCTTTAAGCAGAGGTATGATAAAGCTCACGGCTCGGGGAGAGTGACCTAGTAGCGATCAGTGAAGAGGCGGGGCCAGGAGCTCGGACTCGACCCCCGCAACCTCAACTAGGTGAGTACAACTAGGTGAGTACACACACACACACACACACACACACTCACACACTCATACACATACACACAAACACACACACACACACACACACACACACACACACACACACACACACACACACACACACACACACACACACACACACACACACACACATATGTGGTAATGCTTTATTTACAGCTAGCAAAGTCAGTGTATTTCTCCAGAATGGTCTGTAATATACCACTGTGGATAAAATACTTAGCCATTTCTTGAACACTTCTGAGTGAGTTGTTTCTAAATTCATTAATTTTATCGCACTCCAGTACATAATGATGCAGGGTGTGACAATAGTCCATCTGGCAAAGTTTACATTTCGTTTGGTCTACATCTGGTGGTGGTGATTTAACCTGCCAAAGATACTTGTAACCCAGCCTGAGCCGGGCGGTAGTGACATCCAAGAGTCTGCTTATTTTGTTGGATGCACCATAGACATGTGGCTCCTCCTGCATGATAGAATGATGATAGATGGACTCACTGGTGTCAATCTCCCTGAGCCTTAAGTCCATAAAATTCAGCTGAAGTTCTTTTCGTATTAGACAAGGATGTGTGATGTCACCGTGGTTGTTTAATATATTTATAGATGGGGTTGTAAGAGAAGTAAATGCGAGGGTCTTGTCAAGAGGCGTGGAGTTAAAAGATAAAGAATCACACATAAAGTGGGAGTTGTCACAGTTGCTCTTTGCTGATGACACCGTGCTCTTGGGAGATTCTGAAGAGAAGTTGCAGAGATTGGTGAATGAATTTGGTAGGGTGTGCAAAAGAAGAAAATTAAAAGTGAATACAGGAAAGAGTAAGGTTATGAGGATAACAAAAAAGATTAGGTGATGAAAGATTGGATATCAGATTGGAGGGAGAGAGTATGGAGGAGGTGAATGTATTCAGATATTTGGGAGTGGACGTGTCAGCGGATGGGTCTATGAAAGATGAGGTGAATCATAGAATTGATGAGGGAAAAAGAGTGAGTGGTGCACTTAGGAGTCTGTGGAGACAAAGAACTTTGTCCTTGGAGGCAAAGAGGGGAATGTATGAGAGTATAGTTTTACCAACACTCTTACATGGGTGTGAAGCGTGGGTGATGAATGTTGCAGCGAGGAGAAGGCTGGAGGCAGTGGAGATGTCATGTCTGAGGGTAATGTGTGGTGTGAATATAATGCAGAGAATTCGTAGTTTGGAAGTTAGGAGGAGGTGCGGGATTACCAAAACTGTTGTCCACAGGGCTGAGGAAGGGTTGTTGAGGTGGTTCGGACATGTAGAGAGAATGGAGCGAAACAGAGTGACTTCAAGAGTGTATCAGTCTGTAGTGGAAGGAAGGTGGGGTAGGGGTCGGCCTAGGAAAGGTTGGAGGGAGGGGGTAAAGGAGGTTTTATGTGCGAGGGGCTTGGACTTCCAGCAGGCAGGCGTGAGCGTGTTTGATTGGAGTGAATTGAGACAAATGGTTTTTAATACTTGACGTGCTGTTGGAGTGTGAGCAAAGTAACATTTATGAAGGGGTTCAGGGAAACCGACAGGCCGGACTTGAGTCCTGGAGATGGGAAGTACAGTGCCTGCACTCTGAAGGAGGGGTGTTAATGTTGCAGTTTAAAAACTGTAGTGTAAAGCACCCTTCTGGCAAGACAGTGATGGAGTGAATGATGGTGAAAGTTTTTCTTTTTCGGGCCACCCTGCCTTGGTGGGAATCGGCCAGTGTGATAATAAAATAATAATAATAATAATAATAATAATAATAATAATAATAATAATAAATTAAACCCAAACCATCCCAACCTAGAATAATAATAATAATAATAATAATAATAATAATAATAATAATAATAATAATAATAATAATAATAATAATAACAATAATAATAATCTTAACTCAGGTGTTAAAGTGTCTTATTTTCATTGTTTTACTTTTATTTTCAGTCGCTCCCTTATTTTTAGATGTAAAATAATTATCTTAGTTTATATATTCATATTTGTTAGTAGTTTAACAGCAAATGCTTTTTGTTATTTGATAGTTGCAACAGCTTATTTCTGTACGTGCACATTATGAATGCAATTATCCATCCTGATATCAACCTCTTATTGAGCTGCACAAATAATCCTAACAGTAATTGCCATTACTACACTGCTAGTCTGGCTAATACTCTTCTGAGTGCCAGCAAGATCATTACACTCTTCAACTATAATGTTAGATCATTACAGTCTTCAACTATAATGTTAGATCATTACATTCTTCAACTATAATGTTAGATCATTACAGTCTTCAACTATAATGTTAGATCATTACAGTCTTCAACTATAATGTTAGATCATTACAGTCTTCAACTATAATGTTAGATCATTACAGTCTTCAACTATAATGTTAGATCATTACAGTCTTCAACTATAATGTTAGATCATTACAGTCTTCAACTATAATGTTAGATCATTACAGTCTTCAACTATAATGTTAGATCATTACAGTCTTCAACTATAATGTTAGATCATTACAGTCTTCAACTATAATGTTAGATCATTACAGTCTTCAACTATAATGTTAGATCATTACACTCTTCAACTATAATGTTAGATCATTATAGTCTTCAACTATAATGTTAGATCATTATAGTCTTCAACTATAATGTTAGATCATTATAGTCTTCAACTATAATGTTAGATCATTATAGTCTTCAACTATAATGTTAGATCATTACACTCTCCAACTATAATGTTAGATCATTATAGTCTTCAACTATAATGTTAGATCATTACACTCTTCAACTATAATGTTAGATCATTACACTCTTCAACTATAATGTTAGATCATTACACTCTTCAACTATAATGTTAGATCATTACACTCTTCAACTATAATGTTAGATCATTACACTCTTCAACTATAATGTTAGATCATTGAGTAAACACTATGATGACTTTCTTGCATTACTGAACTCTCTAAATGCGACTGTAACTTTTATTTTTCTTTCTGTAACCTGGCTCAAACAAGATCAAAGAGAAAAAGGTGGCTTATGAGAGGTTTCTACAAAGCAGAATTGTTATAAGATGAGCAGAGTATATGGAGAGTAAAAGAAAGGTGAAGAGAGTGGTGAGAGAGTGCAGAAGGAGAGCAGATGATGGAGTGAGGGAGGCACTGTCGAGAAATTTCATTGAAAATAAGAAAAAAATTTGGAGTGAGTTAAACAAGTTTCGAAAGCCTAGGGAAAGAATGAATTTGTCATTTAACCCTTTCAGGGTCCGTCCCGTAGATCTACGGCTTTACGTTCAGGGTCCAAACCGTAGATCTATGTCATGAGCTCAGCTCACTATGATAAACTGTGAGTGGTACATTTGGGCCTAGATATGAGAGAATACATCTATGTGGTATGTGTGCACCACATAAAACAAATCCTGCAGCACACTGTGTATAATGAGAGAAAAAAAACTGAGACCATGATTTTCGATTAAAACAGCGACTTTGTAGTGTTTTTTCGTATGTTTTTTATAGTTGTATTTGCGATTTCTTGGTCTCATTTGATAGAATGGAAGACATATTATAGAAATAGATATGATTTTGATTAATTTTAGCACTGGAAATGGCTTGAAACTGAGCTCAAAGTAGCGGAAATGTTAAATTTTTGCCGATGTTCAAGAGTAAACAAACGACCTCACACATCTAATACACGTCAGCTGGTGGGTCTAATATACATTCACAAATGTGTTGATGATATTCATACAATTATTACAATATTGCATAACAGTAAATCTTCTATTTTTTGGTGTGAATAAAAATTCATTATGTGAATAAAAAATCAAAATGGAATTCATTTGTAAAGCCTCAAAACTTAACTAATGAACAGAGGAAATGTTAGTTTAGTGTCAGGAATGCCTACATTGTTTATTCTGAACCCTGTTTTGAAATTGGAATATTTTGAAATTTGTGTTAAATTGGCCAAATTACCAATTTCCGATCATTTTATTTTGTAGTTGAAACAGTTGACTTGGCGATTTCTTGTGCTCAATCGATAGAATATAAGTAATACTAGTGAAATAGCTAAGAATTTGGTCGACTGGAATAATGTAATTGGCCTAAAATGGGAGTCAAAGTCGGCAAAATCGCCGATTCATAAATGTCGCTGACACATTAAAATTCGCGAGAGCATAATTTCGTCAATTTTCCATCAAATTTCATACTTTTTGTTTTATTACCTTCAGAAAAAGATTCTCTACCATTTCATAAGAAAAAATAAATTTTTTTTTTTTTAAATTCTTGGACACTGGGGCACCACTTCAGATTTTAGCCTTGGACCCTGAAGGGGTTAAAAACAGTAGGGGAGTTAGTAGATGGGGAGATGGAGGTATTGGGTAGATGGCACAAATATTTTGAGGAACTTTTAAATGTCGACGAAGAAAGGGAGGCGGTAATTTCATGCATTGGCCAGTGAGGTATACCATCTTTCAGGAGTGAAGAAGAGCAGGATGTGAGTGTGGGGGAGGTGCATGAGGCATTATGTAGAATGAAAGGTGGTAAAGCAGCTGGAACTGATGGGATCATGACAGAAATGTTGAGAGGTGGGGTGATATAGTGTTAGAGTGGTTGGTATTATTGTTTAACCCTTTGACTGTCGCGGCCGTATATATACGTTTGCGAGGTACCGTGTTTGACGTATATATACTCATAAATTCTAGCGGCTTCAAATCAGGCAGGAGAAAGCTAGTAGGCCCACATGTGAGAGAATGGGTCTGTGTGGTCAGTGTGCACCACATAAAAAAAATCCTGGAGCACGCAGTGCATAATGAGAAAAAAAAAACTCCGACCGTTTTTTTTAATTAAAATGCCGACTTTGTGGTCTATTTTCGTATAGTATTTGTGGTTGTATTCTCGTTTTCTTGGTCTCATTTGATAGAATGGAAACTATATTATAGAAATGGAGGTGATTTTGATTAATTTTACTATAAAAAGAACCTGGAAATGGAGCACAAAGTACAGGAAATGTTTGATTTTTGCCGATGTTCAAAAGTGAACAAATGATGTCATTGTCCAATAAATGTCCAAATAGCCATTCTAATACGCAGTCATGAATGGGTTGATGTAATTTTTACAATTATTACAGTATTGCAGTAGTCTGCATAACAGTAAATCTTCTATTTTTTGTTTGAATAAAATTTCAAAATAAAAAGCAAGAGTAATATCACAGGGACCTGGAGACATGACTGATGAACAAAGAAAATGTTATTTTAGAGCCAGGAATGTCTGCATTGTTCATTCTGGACCTTATTTTGAAATTGTCGTATTTTTTAATTTTCGTGAAATTGGCCAAATTGCAAATTTCTGACCATGTTATTGGGTAGTTGAAATCGGTAAATGGGCAGTTTCTTGTACTCAATCGATAGAAAAAATAGAGTTCTGAAGAAAGAGTTATGAGTTTGGTTGACTGGAATAACGGAATTAGCCGAAAATAGGGCTCAAAGTGGGCGAAATTGCCGATTTTTAACGCCGAAGTCGCTAACTTCACGAGAGCGTAATCCGTCAGTTTTCCATCAAATTTCGCTCCTTTTGGTGTCTTTACAATCGGGAAAATTCTCTATCAAAAGAAAAAATAATATTTTTTTTTTTTTAAATTTTACACCAGATTCATTTTTGCTGATGATTGTTTTAGTCCCAAAAAAAAATTTTTCCATCAGTACTTACCAAGATATAGAAGCATGAAGTTAGCAGAAAATGAGCCACGTATGGCAACAGCGGCGACTGCCGCTCACCCGGTAAACTTTGGTTTACTTGTATTTGAAGGTTTGTTGTTTTTTTCACTATTTTATTTTTTTACATAACTTATGTGGCCTGTGAGACCAAAGTAAGGTGCAATGTACATATATACACTCGTTGTATACAACACAATAAGCACACAAACATAATTATCAATATATTGTTTACAAAACTTGTTTACAAAGACAAACAATACAAAAAATTTTTTATTACTATTGTTCTATAATATATATACCAATATACAGTCACTGAACATACTCCTAGAAGTTCTGCAGCTTGTGGAACTCTGTGAAACATGGTGTCATACACAGTGGTGTTTTACACTCTTACACATAAAACATGGTGTCATACACAGTGGTGTTTTACACTCTTACACATAAAACATGGTGTCATACACAGTGGTGTTTTATACTCTCACACATAAAACATGGTGTCATACACAGTGGTGTTTTACACTCTCACACATAAAACATGGTGTCATACACAGTGGTGTTTTACACTCCTCACACATAAAACATGGTGTCATACACAGTGGTGTTTTACACTCTTACACATAAAACATGGTGTCATACACAGTGGTGTTTTACACTCTTACACATAAAACATGGTGTCATACACAGTGGTGTTTTACACTCTCACACATAAAACATGGTGTCATACACAGTGGTGTTTTACACTCTTACACATAAAACATGGTGTCATACACAGTGGTGTTTTACACTCCTCACACATAAAACATGGTGTCATACACAGTGGTGTTTTACACTCTTACACATAAAACATGGTGTCATACACAGTGGTGTTTTACACTCTCACACATAAAACATGGTGTCATACACAGTGGTGTTTTACACTCTTACACATAAAACATGGTGTCATACACAGTGGTGTTTTACACTCTTACACATAAAACATGGTGTCATACACAATGGTGTTTTACACTCCTCACACATAAAACATGGTGTCATACACAGTGGTGTTTTACACTCTCACACATAAAACATGGTGTCATACACAATGGTGTTTTACACTCTCACACATAAAATCAGTGTGTGTGCATTTTTGTTGAATTTTTTTTTATGTGCAAAGACAAAACACCTCGTCTGAGCAGCTTTCTTCAAAGTATTAGCAGGCAGTTGTGTTATGTAGTTATCCTAGGTAAATGGTCGTGTGTCATCCTTCCTTCCTAATTTCCTTCATTCCTTTCCTTCCTGGAGGCTACCTGGAGGGCATTCCACCTCTCTTCCTACATTCCTTCATCTGTCCTTCATTACTTTTTTCCTTCCTTTCATCTAGTCCTTCCTTCATTCCTGCCTTCCCTTCTTGCTTCTGGTTTCTATAATATATATACACATATATAGTCACTAGATACTTTCATAAAACTGCTATTATCACCCTTCAGCAAGCTTGTCTTGTGTGCGAGTGTGTGGCTTATAATTGTTTTGAGTCAGGAGTCGGCAGCTGTCAAAATGACATATTGTCTCATTAGTCACTCCCCCTACCGCCTGTCAAAACAATGGGGTCGGATGCTGCTTCCCCTCCATTCTATCTAATTATCTTTCTCCCTCATTCTATCTCTTTCAATCTGTCTCTCTTTCTCTCTCTCTGTCTATCTCTGTCTCACAGGTACACATAAATACAACTATACATAGTGTAAATTACCTAGGATAACCCAAAAAATCCAGACAAAGTGCTATACTCTGCTTGAAGATGTGAGTAAAGGTGATGATGACAGTCTTGTGGCTCTCTCTGAGACAGAGCTAGACGGATAGACAGGGAGTTTGGCAGACAGACAAATAGACAGACAGACAAATGTTTCTTCTTCTTCTTCTCCTCCTTCTCCTTCTCCTTCTTCTTCTCCTTCTTCTTCTCCTTCTTCTTCTCCTTCTTCTTCTCCTTCTTCTCCTTCTTCTTCTTCTTCTCCTTCTTCTTCTCCTTCTTCTTCTCCTTCTTCTTCTCCTTCTTCTTCTTCCTCTTCTTCTTCCTCTTCTTCTCCTTCCTCTTCTCCTTCCTCTTCTTCTTCTTCTCCTTCTTCTCTCCTTCTCCTTCTCCTTCTTCTTCTCCTTTTTCTTCTCCTTCTTCTCCTTCTCCTCCTCCTTCTCCCCCTTCTCCTCCTCCTCCTCCTCCTCCTCCTCCTCCTCCTCCTCCTGGCTCTTGACAGATGGACAGCTGCCCCCCTCCCTCCACCCTCGTTTACGCTCATCAAAGGTCAGCTCTTATCAGATGTTATCTCCCCTTATCTTGTCACTGTCATGGGGTGAACTGTTTTCATGCCTCAAGGGAACATATTATTACATATTATTATTATTAGGTATTAGGTATTATTATTATTCTTATTCTTCTTCTTATTCTTCTCCTCTTCTTCTCCTCCCTCCTCCTCCTTCCACCTTCCTCCTCCTCCCTCCTTCCCTCCTCCCTCCTCCTCCTCCCCCTCCTACCTCCTCCCTCCCTCCTTCCTCCTCCTCCCTCCCACCTCCTCCCTCCTTCTTCCTCCTCCCTCCTTCTTCCTCCTCCCTCCTTCTCCTCCTCCCTCCTTCTCCCTCCTTCCTTCCTCTTCCCTCCTTCCTTCCCCTTCCTCCTTCCTTCCTCCTCCTCTTCTTCCTCCTCCTCTTCTTCCTCCTCCTCTTCTCCTCTTCCTCCTCCTCCTCCTCCGCCTCCTCCTCCTCCTCCATTGCTTTTGGTCTCAAACTCCTCGAAATCATGAAATTGATCTTCATTGACACTTCCATGGTGTTAGAGCATCACTTGGGAAGAGAAGAGTCCCAGATTTGAAGGGAAGTCACATATTTCTTACCGCTAGACATGCTGAAAAAGGACGACTGAAATGGTATTCCCACAATGCACCACTGGCTCCCCGATTTTTTTTATATGGTGCACACTGACCATGGAGACCCATTCTCTCACATGTGGGCCTACCAGCTTTCTCCTGCTTGATTTGAAGCCGCTAGAATTTATGCGTATAGATACGTCAAACACGGTATCTCCTATGACGTACATATACGACCGCGACAGTCAAAGGGTTAAATATTGCCGAAGTCGCTAACTTCGCGAGAGCGTAATTCCGTCAGTTTTCCATCAAATTTCGTTTTTTTGGTGTCTTTACAATCGGGAAAAGATTCTCTATCATTTCATAAGAAAAAATAATTTTTTTTTTTTCGAATATTTTGCGACACCAGAAGCAACTTCAGGATTTGGCCCTTCGACAGTCAAAGGGTTAATAAATGTATGAAAGAGGGGAAGGTACCTAGCGATTGGCAGAGAGCATGTATAGTTTCTTTATATAAAGGGAAGTGGGACAAGAGAGATTGTAAAATTTATAGAGGAATTAGTTTAATGAGTATACCAGGAAAAGTGTATGGGAGGGTTATTGTTGAAAGAATTATAGGTAAGAGAGAATGTAGGATTGCGGATGAGCAAGGAGGTTTTAGAGTGGGTAGGGGATGTGTAGATCAAGTGTTTACATCGAAGCATATATGTGAACAGTATTTGGATAAAGGTAGGGAAGTTTTTATTGCATTTATGGATTTATAAAAGGCATATGATAGAGTGGATAGGGGAGTGTTATGACCAAGGTCATAATGAGATTAATTTAAGTGTATTGTCTACTTAATATTTTACTCGGGGTTTCTTTAATATTAGCTAAATTAAAGATTCCACTAGTCTATAATATTATCTGGTTTAGGAATATACCCAGGTATAATGTGTAAATGTATATATATTGAGTAATGTGTTAGGTAGGTACACCTGGCTAAGGTTTATAACAAGGTATGTCCATTGGTGGGTAGTTCACACCGCTCTACCCTCTCCCCCTTTGTTGGGTAGACGTCATGAAGGGATTTACTGTGTAAGGCCAGTTCACACTCACTGCTGACTGGGTGAACAGTGTCTTGGCAGACCTACTAGTACTCCAGTACAGTTCTCTCCTGGTGTCTTGGAGAATCTAGTTGAGAAACTCCTGAACTGGCTTGAGTTGAAAATTCTGTGGTGGAGTCGGCAGAAAGTCATATCCAGATATCTTAAGTTTACGATGTGTCTACCAGCGTCATGTGTAGAAGTCCCAGTGATATTGACCTTACTCAGTGAAGGAGTTCCTTTTTGATGTATATACTCATTCAAGTCATGTGTTATTATTGAGGAAATAGTCTTGCTCCTCTGAATATTTTCGAGTGTAGTGTCCGTATAGACACTACACTGTAATATTGTATACCTACAATTTAGGACTTTTAAGTGATTGAAAGAATCTCATTAATTAATATTAATAGATATTTAGGAATATCCAAGAGAAGTTTTTAAAATTTTTAATAAAAAGTCTGTAAAATGCTGAGTAATTCTTATTTGCACCTTATATTTCCAAGATTGAAAGTTCCTTTTTATTCTTGGAAGAGATTTTGTTACGGTGGGCACTAAACCTGGCAAACGACTAAGATTCGAACCGTAACAAGTGGGGGCCTGTCCGGGAGCTTTGAACTTCTTGACCATGGATCGTGACATATCACAGTTGGTGAAGGACCTGACTCCAGATACGCTGAAGACTTCACCACTACAACAGTGCTGGCAAGTGGCTAGAAATTTGGGAGTTTCTTATAACAATCATTATACAGCGAGTACCATCCATTCTAAAATGTGGAACATATTGTTTTCTCAGCCCTCTGACACTGCCCCAATATTGGACTGCATGGCAAGACACCCTCAGAGGAATCTTTGTCCCTAGGAATAGCTCATTTTGTGGCTTCATTTGAAGGCTTCACTTTGGGATCTTAGGCTATGTCTTGGGACAATGTGCCACCTGAGCTGGGTAATGAGAGCCCATTAGCTAGCCCTGGTCATGTGAGGACGACCGGAGATAGAGCTCGTCCCAAGCTTCATCTAGAGGGACACTCCTCTCCCACTCCTCCAGTACCTTTGACTCCTCTCTCACTCGAACACTTTCAACGTCTGGAACATCTTATAAAGTTGCAGACTGAACAAATGGAATCCCAACGCTTGCTGTATAAAGAAGAGTTTGAGAGGGAAAACATCTGATTCAAGAGACAAAAAGAGGAGGAAAGGAATAAGTCGTCCATCTCTCCAACCTTGACCTTTGACCTGCATAGGGCTGCCTCATTAGTGCCCAGGTTCTGTGAAACAGACTTGGACACTTCAACATGTTTGAGAATCAGACACGAGGGATGAGATGGCCTTGAGAACATTGGGCTACCCTACCTCACACCACTCTTAAGGGTAAGGCTCAATCATGTACTGCAGCTCTCCCTTATGACAAGTATGCAGATTACGAGACAGTTAAGAAGATCATTTTAAAGGAGTATGACTTACTTCCCGTAAGTTATTAGTGTACCTTCCGCTCTCTACGAAGACTGCCCTGCCAAACCTGGGTAGAATTTGCCTGGCAAAAGAAGGTGGCTCTAGAGCAATGGCTGTGGTCATCTGGGTGTGATACTATGGAGCATCTGATACAGCTACTCTTACAAGAGGAATTTCATAACTCTCTGATGGGCGAGGTATGCTCCTTTGTCATTGAACACCAGACTGCAGATGTGTTGGCCTCTGCTTTTCTAGCTGATCACTTCGAGATAACCTCTCAATTGACAAAGAAAAAAGGGCCTAGAGAGAAAGCCAGGTTATGTTCTTCTAAGAGTCAGCCCTTTTCTCCTAGGAAAATGGATCAGCAGTTTTCTCCTTATCACTCAGCAAAAGCCTACTCTAGTGTCGTCCATAGTAATGGTAAAGGAAGACCATCTTATGAGATGGATACATCAAGAAGAGGCCCAACTTGCTCTTATTGCCAGAAACCAGGCCACTAGAAGTGCTCATGTTCCCAATTGAATAGAGATCGTAGGCAGTCAGGTTCGGAAACATTACCTGTACATGTGACGTCTTCCAAGTCGAAGACAGAGAGGAGCCCCCAGAAAGAGTGAGCTTTAGTGGATCAGACCTCTAAGTCGAAGTGCCTAATTCCCTCTTGAGATGTTCGCTGACCAAATATCGGAGGCCATGCTTCCTTATATTTTTAAGGGTAAGGCTGGAATTACAGAGGACCAAATGGTGGACATAATATCCTATCGGGATACGGGAAGCTACCTGACTTTACTGAGAAAAGGAGTACTTCCTTTAAATGATGGCACATATATTAACCTGGATATTCTGCTAGAAGGTTACGGTGGCACCATCACGAGAGTACCCCTTCATAAGGTGTACATGAGTGTAGATTCATATCAAGGTAAAGCTGTTGTGGGGCTTTGTTATACTGATTTTCCCATTAAGTGTGTGGATCTATTGGTGGGTAATGATTTAGGAAGAGGAGGAATTTGCCGAGAACCTTATGTTATAGAGAAGTTCTCTGGAGAGAATTACACCATTGAAGAGTGTAAGGAAGGTCCTCATCTATTCCCTCTTACTACTATAACAAGGGCTATGGCTAAAAGTTTGGAACCACTTCCTACCCCTGATGATGAGTCCTCGGATTGGGGTTTGGATGCTCTGTTCAGTGCCGTTGATCAACCCGAAGTCGAAAATCAGCTTCCAAAGTCCCGAGTGGTAGACTTTACCCTTTATGGAGTAACGACTTTAATCAGGACAATTTAGTGAAAGAACAACTAGAAGTCCCGTCGTTGAAACAGGCAAGAGATCAAGCCCTTACTGAAACAGAAGCTGGTGGGATGGAAAAATGTTTTTATTACTCTGACAGAATCCTGATGAAGAAATTTCCGCCGACTCCTTCAGTTAATCCATGCCTCAAGCCAAAACAGGTTTTGGTTTTACCTGTCCGATTTCAGGAGTTAGCGTTGGAAGTGGCCCATTCTAGCCCCATGGGCGGACATTTGGGAATAAGTAAGACTCTAGAAAAATTAGCTCGATATTTCTTCTGGCCCAAGATGAAGGATACCGTGACAGAGTACTTGAGAAACCGTGCTATTTGCCAGCTTATTGGAAAACCTGCACAAAAACCTCCTCCTGTGTCCCTCTTACCTATTGCCATAAAAGGCGAACCCTTCTCTTGCCTCATAGTAGACTGTGTGGGACCTCTCCCAAAAACTAGACTTGGCAACCAATATCTTACTATAATGGATACGACTACTTGGTATCCAGAGGCCATGCCCTTATGCAAGATTAGTGCTAAGGCTATTGTGAGAGTCCTACGTATTTAGATTCTTTGCACAGTTCGGATTCCCTAAGGAGATTCAATCTGACCAATGGATGAATTTCACATCAAAGATTTTCTGTGAGGCTATGTCCAGGATCGGAGTCAAACCCATTGTTTCAACAGCATATAGACCCCAAACCCAGGGTGTCATGGAGAGGTTTCACGAAACCCTTAAGATCATGATGAGGGCATACTATGAGCAGTTCTCAACAGACTGGGATGAAGGTATTCCTTTCCTCCTCCTTGCCTTACAAGAGAGTGAACATGAAAGCTTAGGATATAGTCCTTTTGAGCTTATGGCCATGCAGTCAGAGGACCATTAGTAATGCTAAAGGAGTACAGTCTGGAAAAGTGGAGTCTTCTTTATGTTTATCTCCCACGGCAATGCAAGAACACTTGGTTTTTACTCGGCATTTGGCCGCTGACAACCTCAGACAAGCTCAAATCCATATGAAACAACATTATGACAAGACTGCTGTTGAGTGGTCATTAACCCTGAAACTGTCCAAACGTAGATCTACGTTTTTTCAACATAAGAACATAAGAAAGGAGGAACACTGCAGGAGGCCTGTTGGCCCATACTAGGCACGTCCTTACAATTCATCCCACTAACAAAACATTTGCCCAACCCAATTTTCAATGCTACCCAAGAAATAAGCTCTGATGTGAAAGTCCCACTCAAATCCAACCCATCCCACTCATGTATTTATCCAACCTAAATTTGAAACTACCCAAAGTCCCAGCCTCAATAACCCAACTAGGTAGACTGTTCCACTCATCAACTACCCTATTTCCAAACCAATACTTTCCTATGTCCTTTCTAAATCTAAACTTATCTAATTTAAATCCATTACTGCGGGTTCTCTCTTGGAGAGACATCCTCAAGACCTTATTAATATCCCCTTTATTAATACCTATCTTCCACTTATACACTTCTGGTTTATCTGGAGAGTGTTCCGGGGGTCAATGCCCCCGCGGCCCGGTCTGTGACCAGGCCTCCTTAGGTCAGTGTCCCAGGATGGCGAGTGGTGCGTGTCAGCGTGCCTCGTTGTGCTCCCGGTTTTCTCGTGTTTTCACGGTTGCTCTTACGTGCTAGAACTTTAATTTGTGTCATCAATCCTATACGATACATCCCTCTAGCACCTGGAACCAATCTTGGGCGGAAAACTTTATATACTGAGTCAAAAAAGGAGAATTAGTGTGCACTGCGTAGCAGAGTTTACTGCCAGAGGGGAATCATAGGCCCGTGTGGAAAAAAATAATAATTGAACTTTTCATGTCAGAGGAAAGAAAGTCTCCCTGATAACATTGAGTATACATAGTGTATAGTGTATACTACAGTGGCTCCCTAGTATATTGATGATAAAGGCTAAAGTGTCATTTGAAAACAGGTGAATTTGTAAATGAAGTGATAAGCCTATAGAGGAAGGTGCCAGAAGTCGCCAGAAACTTACCACAGGTCAGCTGTTTTTAATAATCTTCCTGGCCTGCTAGTGTACTCGCATATAATCTAGTGATACCAGTGAATAGCAGAATACAGTGTTGTAGTAGCAACTAACCAGTATTATAATGGTACTTAGTGGAGTGGAGTGACTTTCATTAGTTTCTTTTTCTTGAAATACCAGACGTTACTGTGAATTTCATATAACCTGTAGTTACCAGCGGTCGCAATATACACAACGAGAAGCAATTATTACTACAGAAAAAGCGTCCTTCCTCCAAAATTTGCACCAGTCAACTATAGTGATAATATAGCATTTATTGTGGTGGAGACGAAAAAAAAAAAAAAAATAGAAAAGCCAGATACAGCGATTGATAAACAAGGAGGTGACCGTTCGTCATTGTAGGAGCTGCCAGATATCACCGGCTCTTCAACACGCAAGTTATACTTTTGTATCAGTCAAATCACATATTACTCGGGTAGATAATTTCCAGTAGATCCTTCATGTGTTAGCTCAAATCACCGACCAGTATGTTTTAAATAAGTGACCCACTGATCAGAGCAGATCGACTGGTCCGGACCCTTGACTGGTCCGAACCCTTGACTGGTCCGAACCCGGGACTGGTTTCAAACAGTTTCGTTGGACAATAAAGCAGACTGTAAACGGATGGGGTTGTAGGCGCCCTTATAAACACAAACATTAAAAATCAGGAACGTGACGGTAAGCTGTCCAATATACAAAAAGAGTTAGAAACAGAAATACAAATAGCTAGAGCTTCATTTAAGGTTATTAATATAATATTCAAGAGGTTACTAGTAGAATTGCAGTAAATCAACCATTCAAATCATTATGAAGCTGTGTGTAGTCTGTGGTCAGTCAAACAAACGGGCTTCCACATGGATAAATTGTCATTTTTGTGGAAATTGGTGTCACGCCCCTTGTGCAGATATCCCAGAACTAGCTACAAGCAGTATTAAAACAGAGAAGTGTTTCTGGGTATGCCCAAATGAGGAAAATCTGTGGACTAAAATCACAAGGGTATTAAAAGAGGACAACATCAAAGCTGCTTTCATAGAAAACCTGGAAGCTTTCTACAACAGATGGGAACATAAAAAGTCTGGGCTGAATGGTACTGCCCTTGATACTGGCCATGTAGTCACAAACTGTAAGGCTGGAGGTGATGTCCTGGGAGACAGTAATAGTAGAGCTGGATGTGCTGTCCTGGGAGACAGTAATGGTGAAGCTGGAGGTGCTGTCCTGGGAGACAGAAATGGTGAAGCTGGAGATACTGTCCTGGGAGACAGTAATGGTGAAGCTGGAGATTTTGTCCAGGTAGTCGGGAATTATACGCAGGAAGGAATACATATAAATGACCTCATAGGGGACAGGAGCCATAGTAGGGAAACAAGTGTAGTCAAAGATAAGATAAAACCAATATTGCAAACTAGAAATACCGCAGGAAATAGCAAACAAGAGGACTCCAATAGCAATAGTGAGGATAAATTACCAAAAACAACTGGTGGGAGCTCCATTGTTGGTGCTAGGGAGGATAGAAGTAAGACAGGGAAACATGCACCAACAGGGAATACAGTCACAGAAACCCAAGGCAAGCGGAAACCAAGCCTGTGCACATACTATGCACTTGGTATCTGCTGGCATGGGAAATCTGGAAAAACAGATGGGACGTGCAACTATGACCACCCTAGAAAATGCCATGCCCATATGACAACAGGAAAATGCAAACTCCCTTCCTGTAAGCTTTTTCACCCTGAAATGTGTACCTCTTCAGTACAGGAAAGACTGTGCTATAACTTAAATTGCCAGGCATACCATCTAAAGGGGACAAAAAGATACAAAACATCCAGGCCATGGGAAAACCTGGGTAGCCACAGCCACTCAAGAGGGAGAGGTTTTTTAGTGCCAGGAAGGAAAAAAAACTGGCAGGAAATGGCAGAAATCGTACACCAAATCCAGTCATTCCTGGAGTGGAACCACAGTCGATGGCCTCCACTCCAAACCAACAGATACAGATACTAATGCCGGAAAAAAAATCCCCCCCCCAGTACCAACAATACCACCAGTCCGATAACATTCTTCTTTGCAAATATACAGGGTCTAAAGCCAGCAACAAACAACAAAATACCTTTCATCCGTGGACTGCTTGCAGAGGCAAAGGCAATGTTCGCGGCTTTCACTGAGACCCACATAAAGGATCACTTGGACAATGAAATATGGATCCCAGGTTACAACCTATACAGATGTGACAGAGTGAACAGGCAAAACGGGGGGGTTGGCCTGTACATTGCAGAGTCACTTGTTTGCACAGAACTGCTTAATGCCTCAAATGACGTAGTGGAAGTTTTAGCAGTAAAGGTCGAGAACCAAAACCTAGTCATTGTGGTAGTCTACAAGCCTCCGGATGCAACATCCCAGCAATTCCAGGAACAGCTGTTAAAAATTGACCACTGTCTGGAAAATCTTCCAGCTCCTGCACCCAACATCTTGCTCCTGGGGGATTTCAACTTAAGGCACCTAAAATGGAGGAATATAGCAAATAATATTGTTGCAGTAATAACACCAGGAGGCAGCTCTGATGAAAACTCACACTCACACGAGCTTTTAAATCTCTGCACAAAATTCAATTTAAACCAGCAAATAATAGAGCCTACTAGACTGGAGAATACACTAGACCTCATATTCACTAACAATGATGATCTGATAAGAAATGTCACCATATCAAAAACAATATACTCAGATCACAACATAATTGAGGTTCAGACATGTATGCGAGGAGCCCCAGACCGACAAAATGAGACTAGTCACGAGGGAGCATTCACCAAATTCAACTTCAATAACAAAAAACATAAAGTGGGACCAAGTAAACCAAGTCCTACCCGATATAAGCTGGGAAGATATACTAAGCAACACAGACCCAAACTTATGCCTAGAACAGATTAACTCGGTGGCACTCGATGTATGCACAAGGCTTATTCCTCTAAGAAAAAGGAGGAGTAGATGTAAAATAGAAAGAGACAGGCGCTCCCTTTACAGGCGACGGAAAAGAATACCAGAGCGGCTAAAAGAGGTCAATATATCTGAAATGCGCAGAGAGACACTGGTCAGAGAAATAGCAAGCATCGAACTTAAGCTAAAAGAATCCTTTAGGAGTCAGGAATCGCGGGAAGAACTAAAAGCTATAAATGAAATCGAAAGAAACCCAAAGTATTTCTTCTCCTATGCCAAATCAAAATCGAGAACAACGCCCAGTATTGGGCCCCTACTTAAACAAGATGGGTCCTACACAGATGACAGCAAGGAAATGAGTGAGCTACTCAAGTCCCAATATGACTCAGTTTTTAGCAAGCCGCTAACCAGACTGAGAGTCGAAGATCAAAATGAATTTTTTATGAGAGAGCCACAAAATTTGATTAACACAAGCCTATCCGATGTTATCCTGATGCCAAATGACTTCGAACAGGCGATAAATGACATGCCCATGCACTCTGCCCCAGGGCCAGACTCATGGAACTCTGTGTTCATCAAGAACTGCAAGAAGCCCCTATCACGAGCCTTTTCCATCCTATGGAGAGGGAGCATGGACACGGGGGTCGTCCCTCAGTTACTAAAAACAACAGACATAGCCCCACTCCACAAAGGGGGCAGTAAAGCAACAGCAAAGAACTACAGACCAATAGCACTAACATCCCATATCATAAAAATCTTTGAAAGGGTCCTAAGAAGCAAGATCACCACCCATCTAGAAACCCATCAGTTACACAACCCAGGGCAACATGGGTTTAGAACAGGTTGCTCCTGTCTGTCTCAACTACTGGATCACTACGACAAGGTCCTAAATGCACTAGAAGACAAAAAGAATGCAGATGTAATATATACAGACTTTGCAAAAGCCTTTGACAAGTGTGACCATGGCGTAATAGCGCACAAAATGCGCGCTAAAGGAATAACAGGAAAAGTCGGTCGATGGATCTATAATTTCCTCACTAACAGAACACAGAGAGTAGTCGTCAACAGAGTAAAGTCCGAGGCAGCTACGGTGAAAAGCTCTGTTCCACAAGGCACAGTACTAGCTCCCATCTTGTTCCTCATCCTCATATCCGACATAGACAAGGATGTCAGCCACAGCACCGTGTCTTCCTTTGCAGATGACACCCGAATCTGCATGACAGTGTCTTCCATTGCAGACACTGCAAGGCTCCAGGCGGACATCAACCAAATCTTTCAGTGGGCTGCAGAAAACAATATGAAGTTCAACGATGAGAAATTTCAATTACTCAGATATGGTAAACATGAGGAAATTAAATCTTCATCAGAGTACAAAACAAATTCTGGCCACAAAATAGAGCGAAACACCAACGTCAAAGACCTGGGAGTGATTATGTCGGAGGATCTCACCTTCAAGGACCATAACATTGTATCAATCACATCTGCTAGAAAAATGACAGGATGGATAATGAGAACCTTCAAAACTAGGGAGGCCAAGCCCATGATGACACTCTTCAGGTCACTTGTTCTATCTAGGCTGGAATATTGCTGCACTCTAACAGCACCTTTCAAGGCAGGTGAAATTGCCGACCTAGAAAATGTACAGAGAACTTTCACGGCGCGCATAACGGAGATAAAACACCTCAATTACTGGGAGCGCTTGAGGTTTCTAAACCTGTATTCCCTGGAACGCAGGAGGGAGAGATACATGATTATATACACCTGGAAAATCCTAGAGGGACTAGTACCGAACTTGCACACGAAAATCACTCACTACGAAAGCAAAAGACTTGGCAGACGATGCACCATCCCCCCAATGAAAAGCAGGGGTGTCACTAGCACGTTAAGAGACCATACAATAAGTGTCAGGGGCCCGAGACTGTTCAACTGCCTCCCAGCACACATAAGGGGGATTACCAACAGACCCCTGGCAGTCTTCAAGCTGGCACTGGACAAGCACCTAAAGTCAGTTCCTGATCAGCCGGGCTGTGGCTCGTACGTTGGTTTGCGTGCAGCCAGCAGCAACAGCCTGGTTGATCAGGCGCTGATCCACCAGGAGGCCTGGTCACAGACCGGGCCGCGGGGGCGTTGACCCCTGAAACTCTCTCCAGGTAAACTCCAGGTAAACACCAGTCGACTAACACCCAGGTACCCATTTTAGTGATGGGGAACATAGACAACAGGTGGAAAGAAACACGTCCAATGTTTCTACTCTGGCTGGGAATCGAACCCAGGCCCTCACCGTGTGAAGCGAGAGCGTTAACCACCAGGCCACCAGAGCTCGATCAGGTCTCCCCTCATTCTTCGTCTAACAAGTGAATGTAACTTAAGAGTCTTCAATCTTTCTTCATAAGGAAGATTTCTAATGCTATGTATTAATTTAGTCATCCTACACTGAATGTTTTCTAACGAATTTATGTCCATTCTGTAATATGGAGACCAGAACTGAGTTGCATAATCTAGGTGAGGCCTTACTAATGATGTATAAAGCTGCAGTATGACCTCTGGACTTCTGTTGCTTACACTTCTTGATATAAATCCCAGTAATCTATTTGCCTTATTGCGTACGCTTAGGCATTGCTGTCTTAGTTTAAGGTTGCTGCTCACCATAACCCCCAAGTCCTTTTTGCAATCTGTATGGCTAAGTTCTATATCATTTAACTTATAAGTACTAGGGTTTTGGGCACTCCCAAGCTTCAGAACCTTGCATTTATCTACATTGAACTGCATCTGCCACTTTTTTGACCAAGAATAGAGTTTGTTTAAATCCTCCTGAAGTTCCATAACATCTACGTTTGAATCAATTATCCTACCTAACTTTGTGTTATCGGCGAATTTGCTCATATCACTAGTAATTCCCTCATCAAGATCATTGATAAATATTATAAACAACAACGGGCCCAAGACTGATCCCTGTGGAACGTCACTTGTTACAGATCCCCACTCGGATTTAACCCCATTTATGGACACTCTCTGCTTCCCGTCAGTGAGCCATGACTCGATCCACGAGAGCGCTTTTCCCCCAATGCCATGAGCTGCCACTTTCTTTAACAGTATGCTACAGAACTCTATCAAAAACCTTACTAAAATCTAAGTAAATAATATCAAATTCTTTATCGTGGTCAACAGCCTCAAAAGCTTTACTGAAGAAAGTTAATAAATTAGTTAGACAAGACCGGCCTCTTGTGAATCCATGCTGAGTATCATTAATCAAGCTATGCTTATCGAGATGGCTTCTTATAATCTCAGCTATAATTGACTCTAGTAATTTGCCTACAATTGAGGTCAGGCTTATTGGGCGGTAATTTGACAGTAACGACTTGTCCCCTGTTTTAAAAATAGGAATTACATTAGCCATCTTCCACATATCAGACACTACACCTGTTTGAAGAGATAAATTAAAAATATTAGTTAATGGTTCACAGACTTCCATTTTGCATTCCTTAAGAACCCTTGAAAAAACCTCATCAGGACCCGGTGACTTATTTTGCTTCAGTCTGTCTATCTGCTTCACAACCATCTCACTAGTGACTGTGATGTTACATAATTTATCTTCTTCTGGCCCACTATAAAAATTAATTACTGGAATATTGTTAGTGTCTTCCTGTGTAAAAAACTGAGAGAAAATAATTATTTAAAATCGAGCACATTTCATTCCATTTGAAAGTATGTAAAAAAGTAGATCATCATTTTTTTTTTTACATTTGATCTACCTTTTTTTCTTTTTTGTTATATTTGAA
Source organism: Cherax quadricarinatus (assembly GCF_038502225.1). Lineage (NCBI taxonomy): Eukaryota > Metazoa > Arthropoda > Malacostraca > Decapoda > Parastacidae > Cherax > Cherax quadricarinatus. The sequence goes on from NC_091366.1 coordinate 22,171,501, forward strand.
AATACAGTGGACCCCCGCATACCGTTGGCCTTACATAACGTTAAATCCGCATACCGATACATTTTATCGCTAAGATTTTGCCTTGCATACCGCTAAAAAACCTGCTCAACGCTGTTCGTCCGAGACGTGTCCAATGTGCGCCCTTAGCCAGCCTCACATGTGCCGCCGGTGGCATTGTTTACCAGCCAGCCTCCGCGGTAACATCCAAGCATACAATCGGAACATTTCGTATTATTACAGTGTTTTTGGTGATTTTATCTGCAAAATAAGTGACCATGGGCCCCAAGAAAGCTTCTAGTGCCAACCCTACAGCAATAAGGGTGAGAATTACTATAGAGATGAAGAAAGAGATCATTGATAAGTATGAAAGTGGAGTGCGTGTCTCCGAGCTGGCCAGGTTGTATAGTAAACCCCAATCAGCCATCGCTACTATTGTGGGCAACAAAAAGGCAATCAAGGAAGCTGTTCTTGCCAAAGGTTTAACTGTGTTTTCGAAACAGAGATCGCAAGTGATGGAAGATGTTGAGAGACTCTTATTGGTGTGGATAAATGAAAAACAGATAGCAGGAGATAGCATCTCTCAAGTGAGCATAAGTGAAAAGGCTAGGAAGTTGCATGAGGATTTAATGAAAAAAAAGCCTGCAACTAGTGATGATGTGAGTGAATTTAAGGCCAGCAAAGGTTGGTTTGAGAGATTTAAGAAGCGTAGTGGCATACATAGTGTGATAAGGCATGGTGAGGCTGCCAGTTCGGACCACAAAGCAGCTGAAAAATATGTGGAGGAATTCAAGGAGTACATAGACAGTGAAGGACTGAAACCTGAACAAGTGTTTAATTGTGATGAAACAGGCCTGTTCTGGAAGAAAATGCCAAACAGGACCTACATTACTCAGGAGGAAAAGGCACTCACAGGACATAAGCCTATGAAAGACAGGCTTACTCTGTTGATGTGTTCCAATGCTAGTGGTGATTGCAAAGTGAAGCCTTTATTGGTGTATCACTCAGAAACTCCCAGAGCGTTCAGGCAAAAGAATATCCTCAAGGCTAATTTGTGTGTGCTGTGGAGGGCAAACAGTAAGGCATGGGTCACTAGGGACTTTTTCTATGACTGGTTACACCATGCATTTGCCCCCAATGTGAAAGATTACCTAATTGAAAAGAAATTAGAACTTAAATGCCTCCTGGTGTTAGACAATGCCCCTGGTCATCCTACAGACGTGGCAGAGCGACTTTATGGGGACATGAGATTTATTAAGGTGAAGTTTTTGCCTCCTAATACCACTCCTCTCCTGCAGCCTATGGACCAGCAGGTTATTGCAAACTTCAAAAAACTGTACACAAAAGCTCTGTTTGAAAGGTGCTTTGTAGTGACCTCAGAAACTCAACTGACTCTAAGAGAGTTTTGGAGAAATCACTTTAATATCCTCAATTGTGTAAACCTTATAGGTAAGGCTTGGGAGGGAGTGACTAAGAGGACCTTGAACTCTGCTTGGAAGAAACTGTGGCCAGAATGTGTAGACAAAAGGGATTTTGAAGGGTTTGAGGCTAACCCTGAGAGGAGTATGCCAGTTGAGGAATCCATTATGGCATTGGGAAAGTCCTTGGGGTTGGAGGTTAGTGGGGATGATGTGGAAGAGTTGGTGGAGGAGGACAATGAAGAACTAACCACTGATGAGCTGCTAGATCAACTTCAACAGCAAGAGGCCAGACCTGAGGAAACTGCTTCGGAGGAGGGGAGAGAGAAATTGAAGAAATTGCTTACTACAAAGATTAAGGAAATCTGTGCAATGTGGCTGAAAGTGCAAACCTTTATGGATGAAAATCACCCTCACACAGCTATTGCAAGCCGTGCTGGTGACTATTACACTGACAATGTTGTGAAACACTTTAGGGAAGTCATAAAGGAACGAGAGGTACAGGCCACTATGGACAGATATGTTGTGCGACAGAAGTCCAGTGACTCTGAAGCTGGTCCTAGTGGCATTAAAAGAAGAAGGGAAGTAACCCCAGAAAAGGACTTGACACCTCAAGTCTTAATGGAAGGGGATTCCCCTTCTGAAGACTAACACTCTCTCCTCCTCCCATCCCATCAATCATCACCAGATCTTCAATAAAAGTAAGTGTCATGTAATTGTGCATGCCTTTTTCAGTTTGTGTGTATTAAAATTAATATTTCATGTGGTAAAAATGTTTTTTTTCATACTTTGGGGTGTCTTGCACGGATTAATTTGATTTCCATTATTTCTTATGGGGAAAATTCATTCGCATAACGATAATTTCGCATAACAGTGAGCTCTCATGCACGGATTAATATCGTTATGCGGGGATCCACTGTATGTAAAAAAAACGTAGATCTACTTTTGGAGCACTGTGCATGTGAACGTAGATCTGCTTGGACAGTTTTAGGGTTAAATGTGGGAGACAAGGTGTTGACTTTAAAGCCGGTGCCAGGCCATACCTTGCAACCTAAGTATGAGGGTCCAATGGAGGTGATAAAGATGCTGAGTAAGGTAAATTATGTGGTAAAAATGCCAGAAAGAAGAAAGTCTACTCAAACTTACCATATAAATCAGCTGAAGAAATAATACTACGAAGGGCTTGCCCCTCTGGCTGCAGTGAGGACACAAGAAAGCGACCCCAGTAAGGAAGATTGTTCCCATGGAATAGAAATTAGACCAAAAAACTCGGAAATAATGGGAACTTTGGGTGATTTTCTTAGTAATTTAGAAGAGGAAAGAGCAACTGAAGTCCTAGACTTGATTTACACTTACAGAAGCCTCTTTGGAGATATCCCTCTACAATGCACCATGGGGAGTCACTATATGGACGTGCAAGGAGCTGCTTCAGTTAAACTCGATATAGAATCAGCCCAGTAAAGAATAAAGCTCTGTGGGAGGAAATAAGTTTCCTGTTGAATCATGGTTTGATTGAACATAGCAAGAGCCCTTGGGCTTCACCATGCGTCCTTGTACCTAAGTCGGACGGTTCATTTAGAATGTGTAACGACTATTGGAGAGTAAATTCCCTAACGGTGCCTGATGGATTCCATCTTCCTAGGGTTGACAACCTAATAGACAGCGTCTCCAGTGCAAAGTATAGTATGTCAGTCGTTTGGACCTCCTGCGTGGTTATTATCAGGTGCCGTTATCGCCCTGAGCTCAGGAGATTTCTTCTTTCACCATGCCTGGAGGCCTGTTTAACTACAGGGTGATGCCCTTCGGGCTCTGCAACGCTGCCTTGACCTTCCAGAGGCTTATGAATCAGCTGACTTACGACTTGGAAGGAATGGAAGCCTACCTAGATGATCTGGTAGTATTTAGCAATGACTGGCCTCAACACCTGATTCGGCTGGAAGCACTCTTGAAAAGGCTGGATGAACACCATTTCACCATCAACCTTGCCAAGTGTGAGTTTGGTCAGGCCCGGATAAAATACCTGGGATTTAATATAGGACAGGGCACGGTTGCCCCCGTCAATACAAAGATTCTTGCTATTTTGGATTTTCCCGCTCTGTAAGACAAGAAAGGTGTACAGAGGTTCCTAGGGATGGCTGGTTACTACTGCCAGTTTTGCCCTAATTGTTTGCAAGTGGCGGCACCCCTGTTTGAGCTTACAAGTTCTAAAGTTTCTTTGAAATGGATGGCTACAAGTGAGTTAGCCTTTGCTCGTCTAAAGCGTCTACTTGGTTTCTCTCCAGTTCTACAGAGTCTGGTGTTTGATGCTCCCTTTACAAGTGGATGCCAGCGAGTATGCAGTCGGTGCTGTTCTTCTACAACCTTCCTCCTCTTCTGATTGTTACACCCAGTCTGTTATTTTTCTGCAAAATTGAAACCCCATCAATTAAGTTATGCAACTGTTGAAAAGGAGGCACTAGCATTGGTCTTAGCCTTGGAACACTTTGAGGTCTATCTCGGGACTACCTCTCGTAAAATTAGAGTAAAAACAGATCATAATCCCTTAACCTTTTTAACCCTTTGACTGTCGCGGCCATATATATATGTCTTACGAGGTACCGAGTTTGACGTATATATACTCATAAATTCTAGCGGCTTCAAATCAAGCAGGAGAAAGCTGGTAGGCCCACATGTGAGAGAATGGGTCTGTGTGGTCAGTGTGCACCATATAAAAAAAATCCTGGAGCACGCAGTGCATAATGAGAAAAAAAAAACTGACCGTTTTTTTTAATTAAAATGCCGACTTTGTGGTCTATTTTCGTATAGTATTTATGGTTGTATTCTTGGTCTCATTTGATAGAATGGAAAACATATTATAGAAATAGAGGTGATTTTGATTGATTTTACTATAAAAAGAACCTAGAAATGGAGCTCAAAGTAGGGGAAATGTTTGATTTTTGCCAATGTTCAAAAGTAAACAAATGATGCCATTGTCCAATAAATGTCCAACTAGCCATTCTAATATGCAGTCATGAACGGGTTGATGTTATTTATACAATTATTACAGTATTACTGTAGTCTGCATAATAGTAAGTCTTCTATTTTTTGTTTGAATAAAAATTCAAAATAGAAAGCAAGAGTAATATCAGAGGGGCCTGGAGACATGACTGATGAGCAAAGAAAATGTTATTTTAGAGCCAGGAATGTCTGCATTGTTCATTCTGGACCTTATTTTGAAATTGTCATATTTTTTAGTTTTCGTGAAATTGGCCAAATTGCAAATTTCTGACCACATTATTAGGTAGTTGAAATCAGTAAATGGGCAGTTTCTTGTACTCAATCGATAGAAAAAATGGAGTTCTAAAGAAATAGCTATGAGTTTGGGTGACTGGAACAATGGAATTAGCCGAAAATAGGGCTCAAAGTCGGCGAAATCGCCGATTTGTAAACAACGCCAGGTTGCTAACTTCGCGAGAGCATAATTCCATCAGTTTTCCATCAAATTTCGTTTTTTTTGGTGTCATTACAATTGGGAAAAGATTCTCTATCATTTCATAAGAAAAAAATATTGTTTTTTTTAAATTTTGCGACACCAAGAGACACCTCAGGATTAGGGGTTGCGACAGTCAAAGGGTTAAACACCATGAAGGCTAAGAATGCTAGAATACAAAGGTAGTCCCTTAGGATACAACCTTTTTCTATAAGTATTAACCATATTAGAGGAGCTGATAACGTGATTGCTGACACTCTGTCCCGTCTTTAAGACATGCTATTAAATTTAAGTTTACAAAAGAGGGGATTTATGGTACATTTTTATGAAGATGTATTTATTTAAGTCTTTGTTTCTTGATGCCAATTGTTTACTTACAGTTATCTGATTCTTGTAACCACTGGGGAGACCTGTCACATAAGCCACCATATGGTATCCAGAACTTATTTCTGTGGTGGCTGCCTCCTGTTGTCTTACCCTGACTTCTCCTGCTACCAAGGGTCACTTAAGGCCTCTTTATGGGAAACACCTCTAACAGAAGCTCTGGTTATATGGTGTCTACACATACGTGGTTTGGTAACCCAAGATTTTCAATTTTCTTATTGAAGAAGCATTATTTGTCATCAGGGTCTTTGTCAGAGAAATGACATTTGTTCTGGTTTATATTCTATTTTTGAAGCCCTCTTTAACAGCGAAGTTTAGTCGTCGAAGGGGGGGGTATGTTATGACCAAGGTCATAATGAGATTAATTTAAGTGTATTGTCCACTTAATATTATACTCGGGGTTTCTTTAATATTAGCTAAATTAAAGATTCCACTAGTCTATAATATTATCTGGTTTAGGAATATACCCGGGTATAATGTGTAAATGTATATATATATATATTTATTTATTTTTATTTTATTTTATGTCTTTGCAAACAGTACAATGAGATTTTTTATTTACAATAGTGGGTTGCAATGCAAAAAGAGCCTCTATTATGCCTAGGCATTATGGGCCAACTTAACATTATTGGCTTACAGTCTACTTAACACTAAGGATTATATCATAGTTGTACAGTAGGACAGTAATTATTTTATAGTTGAACAGTAGATTATTAATAATAAGCGAATTAAATTTGTATAAGACAAAGGATATATTCATATAGTCTAAAATGCTTTTTGTGAAAACAATGGTTCAATTATATTCCTGTCAACAATGGATAAAAGGTCCAAAGTGATTGTTGAGGTTATGTTGTGGGAGTACATAGGTGAGTATGTGTGTACTGAGTATTTAGCATTTTGTCTTGGGTGATTAAGTGGCTTTTGAGAAGAGTCTTAAACTGATTTTCAGACTGGCTTACTTTAATCCTTTGAGGGCCGCCAGGCCCTCTCTGAGACTTGTTCTCAGGGTTGCCAAAATTTAAAAAAAAAAAAAAAAAAATTCTTATGAAAAGACAGAGAATCTTTTCCCGATCATAATGACACCAAAAGTATGAAATTTGATGGAAAACCTATGGAATTATGCTCTCGTGATGTTAGCAGTCTCGACGATGTTTACATCGGCGATTTTGCCCACTTTGAGCCCTATTTTCGGTCAATTCCAGTGTACTAGTCGACAAAAATCACAACTATTTTGCTAGAACTCTGTTTTTTTCTATCGAATAAGTACAAGAAACCACCCATTTAGTGATTTCAGCTATCCAATAAAGTGGTCAGAATTTAGCAATTTTGCCAATTTCACACAAATTTCAAAAGATGCCAGTTTCCAAATAGGGCCCAGAATAAACAAGAAAGACATTCCGGGCACTAAAATACATTTCCTCTGTTCATTAGTCACATCCCCAGGCCTCTCTTACATTTCTTTTGCTTTCCACTTGGATTTTTTATTCTCACAAAAATAATAAGATTTATGGTTATGCAGACTACTGCATTAGTGTAGAAATGGTATAAATAATATCGGTGCACTTGTGAAAGAATATTACACTCACCAGTTGTCGTGTATTGGACGCTTGGCATGATTTGTTTCCTTTTGAACTTTGGTAAAAATCGAACATTTCTGCTACTTGGAGCTCAATTTCAAGGTACTTTTCATTGTAAAACCAGTCAAAATCATCTCAATTTCTGTAATATGTCTTCTATTCTATACAATGAGACCAGGAAAACTAGAATACAACAATAAATACCATACGAAAATACAGTGCAAAATCGTTGTTTTAAACCAAAAACACAGTTTTTTTTTTCTCATTATGCACTGTGTGCTGCAGGATTTTTTTTATACTGCGCACACTGACCATATAAACCCATTCTTTCATATGTAGGCCTACCAGCTTTCTCTTGCTAGATTTGAGGGCACTAGAATTTATGTGTACTAGTACGTCAAAAACCCTGGCGCATAAGCCGTACTAGTACGGCCAAAACCCCGAAAGGGTTAATATCTAGTAATGAATTCCATATTTTAGGGCCCTTTATGTGCATAGAGTTTTTACACAGTGTGATATGGATACAAGGTATATCAAAAAGAGATCTGTGTCTTGTGTTGTGGTCATGTGTCCTGTTTAAGTTGGTGAGGAGAAGTTTGAGTGGAGGGTTTATATTTGTGTGTATTGTTCTGTGTATGTAGTAGGCACATGAATAAGTATGGATGTTCTTAATGGTGAGCAGATTCAGACTTTTGAAAATTAGTGGAGTATCCTGGCGGGAGTGGGAATTTGTTATCATTCTTACTGCTGCCTTTTGCTGGGTTATGAGGGGTTTTAGGTGATTGGGTGTTGTTGATCCCCATGCACAAATTCCATATGTAAGATAAGGGTATATGAGTGTATGGCACAGTGCCAGGAGAGCTGATTCTGGAACGTAGTACCTTATCTTTGATAGTATGCCTACAGTCTTGGAGATTTTCTTGGTGATTTGTTGTATGTGTGGCCAGAACTTAAGGCTACTGTCAAGGTGGATACCTAGGAATTTTCCCTCTATGAGTCTTGTGACAGATGATCCATTTAGCCTTTATGTAGTTATGTAGCCTTTATGTTGTTATGTAGTCTATTTTCATAATACAATTTTTTAGATCTTCTTATCAGGCTGGTAAGTGCTGACGAGTAACGTTTAGACTGTTCTCTAGTTATTTGACCCATTCTATACTGTTCTTCGTATTTGTGCTTTTGTGTGGAAGGCTGAGGGTCGTCTGGGTTTTCCTCACTATTACCAATATTATGGTCATTAGTTTCAGTCAAAACCTCACCAAAACCTTGAAACTCATCTTCACTGGCACTACCATCTGTATTAGAAATGACACTGGGGAACAAAAGTGTCCCAATTCACCGAGGAGTGAGGAGCTTCTTACCGCGAGGCATGGCGAACAACGTCTACTAAAATGGCATTCCCACAATGTGCCACTGGGTCCCAGATTTTTTTTCTATCGCGCACACCAACCCCACACACCCATTCTCTCACACCTAGGCCTACCAGCCTTTTCCCGCGAGGTTTGAAGGCACTAGAATTTATGCGTACTAGTACGTCATGGACAATGGCGCATAAGCCATACTAGTATGGCTGAAACCCTGAAAGGGTTAATAAAGGGGATGCAAATAGCATTTTAGAAATATCTAACAGACAGGACTCGCAGCAATTGCTTCAAATTAGGAAAATTCAGATTCAGAAAGGATATAGGGAAGCACTGGTTTGGTAATAAGAGCTGTGGATGAGTGGAACAAACTCCCGAGTACCGTCATAGACGCTAAGACATTGTGTAGTTTTAACCCTTTCAGGGTTTCAGCCGTACTAGTATGGCTTACGCGCCAAGGTTTTTGACGTACTGGTACACATAAATTCTAGCACCTTCAAATCTCACGGGAAAAGGCTGGTAGGCCTAGATGTGAGAGAATGGGTGTGTGTGGCCGGTGTGCATGATAGAAAAAAAATCTGGGACCCAGTGGCGCATTTTGGGAATGCCATTTTAGTAGACCTTGTTCACCTTGCCTCGCTGTAAGAAGCTCCTCACTCCTCGGCTAATTGGGACACTTTTGTTCCCCAGTGACAGTTCTAATACAGATGGAAGTGCCAGTGAAGATGAGTTTCAAGGTTTTGGTGAGGTTTTGACCAAAACTAATGACCATAATATCTGTAATAGTGAGGAAAACCCAGACGACCCTCAGCCTTTCACCTCTGCTGCTGGGCTGTCTTGTTCACATTCAGTTGTACCAGAATCAAAGAGGAAACTCCTATTTTCCCAAATCCTGGACTCAGATGTGAGCTTTGGTGATGATATTGATAGTGAATATGAACTACAAGCTCTTGAAAACACTTCCAGTAGCGATAGTGAAGTGGAATATTCTCCTGTGAAGCGTCAGTATATACGACGATATATGCACTCAGGTAGTGTGCCATGTGCTATTCCAAGGGGAAGGAGTACATCTCAGAGTACATCCCATGGCTGTACAACAGGAACACATAGTGAAAATGAAGATGATATATAAAATATAGAAAAAATAGTAATAAACAACATTTTATATCATTTGTGTGTGTAAACATCAATTTTAAACAATAATTATTTATTTATTTATTTATTTTATGTCTTTGCAAACAGTACATTGAGATTTTGTGTTTACAATAGTGGGTTGCAATGCAAAGAGAGCCTCTATTATGCCTAGGCATTATGGGCCAACTTAACATTACTGGCTTACAGACTACTTAACACTAAGGAGTATATCGTAGTTGTGCAGTAGGATAGTAATTATTTCACAGTTGTACAGTAGAGTATTAATTATAAATGAATCAAAATTTGAACAATACAAAGATATATTTATATTCGAAAATGCTTTTTGTGAAAATTATTCAAATATATTCCTGTCAACAATGGATAAAAGGTTCAATGTGATTGTTTCAGTTATGATGTGGGAGTACATAGGTGAGTAAGTGTGTACTGAGTATTTAGCATTTAGTCTAGGGTGATTAAGTGACTTTTAAGAAGAGTCTTAAATTGATTTTCAGTCTGGGTTACTTTAATATCTTCTGGTAATGAATTCCATATTTTGGGGAACTTTATGTGCATAGAGTTTTTACACAGTGTGATATGGACACGAGGTATATCAAAAAGAGATCTGTGTCTTGTGTTGTGGTCATGTGTCCTGTTAAGGTTGGTGAGAAGTTTGAGTGGAGGGTTTATATTTGCGTGTATTTTTCTGTGTATGTAGTAGGCACATGAATAAGTATGGATGTTCTTAATAGTGAGCAGATTCAGACTTTTGAAAATTGGTGGAGTATGCTGGCGGGAGTGGGAATTTGTTATCATTCGTACTGTTGCCTTTTGCTGGGCTATTAGGGGTTTTAGGTGATTGAATGTTGTTGATCCCCATGCACAAATTCCATATGTAAGATAAGGGTATATGAGTGAATGGTACAGTGCCAGGAGAGCTGATTGTGGAACGTAGTACCTTATCTTTGATAATATGCCTACAGTCTTGGAGATTTTCTTGGTGATTTGTTGTATGTGTGTCCGGAACTTAAGGCTACTGTCAAGGTGGATACCTAGGAATTTTCCCTCTTTGAGTCTTGTGACTGATGATCCATATAGTGTTATGTTAATTGGATCATTTGCAGCTTTGTTTCCAAACTGATTGAAATTGGTTTTATCAGTGTTCAGGGTAAGTTTGTTAGTCATCATCCAGGCAGATATTTTCTGTAATTCAGCATTGACTGTGTTTGCTAGTATGACTGTTTGAGTGGGAAAAGACATGTAGTGTCATCTGCAAATAATATGGGTTTGAGTAGCTGTGATGCATTCGGTAGATTATTGATGTAGATGAGAAAGAGGAGTGGTCCAAGGACGCTTCCTTGTGGGACTCCTACTGTGATTGGTTGGGTTGAAGAGTTTGCATAATTTGCATACACATATTGAGTTCTTTTACTAAGGTATGACTTTAGGAAGTTGAGGGAGTGGCCTCTGATACCATACTGCATTAATTTGGAGTACAGCAACTCATGGTCGACTGTATCGAAAGCTTTACGTAAATCAATGAAAATGCCCAGCGGGACTTCTTTCTTTTCAAGTGCAGTATATATTAGTTTTAGCATGTGTATGACAGCATCATTTGTGCTTTTATTATTCCTGAATCCAAATTGACAAGGGTTTAATATGTTGTGTGAAACGAGGTAGGAATAGATCCATCTATGAATTAATTTTTCAAAGATTTTAGAGAGCAGTGGTAAGATAGATATTGATCTATAGTTATTCAAGTCAGCTTGGTCACCTCCTTTATGGATCGGAGTGACCCTCGCTATTTTGAGGATTGTTGGGAAGGTAGATGATTCAATGGATTTGTTAAAGAGAGTTGCAATAATTGGTGACAATACTTGAGAAGCTTTTTTGTACATAAAAGCAGGCAAGTTGTTTATGTCTCCTGCCTTGTTTTTAAGGGTGTTTATGATGAGCGTAACTTCAATGGGGTTGGTTGGAGCTAGGAATAGCATATTTGGGTAGGTACCTACGAGGTAGTCTGATGGACGGGTGTTTGTGCTTGGTATTTTGTTTGCTAGATTTTTTCCTATGGTGGAGGAAAAAACATTAAGTCTGCTGTTTCGGTTGGAGTGAGTAGGGGTTTATCTGATTTTGTTAGTTTGATTGCTTTGTTTTGGGATAACTTTTCAGTTCCAAGAATTTCAGATAGAGTTTTCCAGGTTTTTTTCATATCATCTTTGATGTTATTTAATCTATTTTCTTAATACAATTTTTTTGACCTTCTTATCAGGCTGGTAAGTGCTGACGAGTAACTTTTCGACTGTTCTCTAGTTATTTGACCCATTCTATACTGTTTTTCATATTTATGCTTTGTGGTAATGGATTTGAGTATGCTTGGTGTTAGCCAGGGATTATTCAGTCTCTTTGCTGTGATCTGTTTAGTTTTTCTGGGGCAATGTCTGTTATAGAGGCATTGGGCTTTTTTTTAGAAAATTATTTATACATTCATTCATATCTGTATATGTTTTGAGCTCATTTTGCCAATCAATGTTATTCATAGCTGCTATAAAGTTGTTAACTGCTGTCTCGTTATGTAGTCTGAAGGTTACTTTAGTAAAGTCTTGTGGCAGTTTTACCAGATTTGTTATGAGAAAGGTTGGGTAGTGGTCTGTAGTGTTGTCTGTGATTATGCCTGATTTTAAAGGGGATATGATGTTTGTCCAGATGTGGTCTATTAAAGAGATGCTTGTCTCGAAGATTCTTGTAAGTTTAGATATTGCTGATAGCAACAGGCAGTTATTCATTGTGTTTGTGAATTCGGTTACTTGTGGGTCCTGGTCATGTAGTATGTTTATGTTGAAATCTCCTGTTAGTAGTAGGTGGTCTTTATTCATGTGTGCATCAGTAATCATGTTTCCTAGTTTTTCACTAAAGTGATAAATGTTTGACTGTGGTACTCTGTAGATGTTTATAACTGTGAGGGGTTTTTGCAGGTCTTTTGATTTAAATTTGGCTATGATATATTGTCCATGTCGTCCCTTGTGTAAGATCTGTTGATACATTCGAGTTGATTTGAATAGTATATAGCTGTTCCCTCCCCCTTCCTGGACAACAGTGTTTGTGCAGTTATTGTGTAGTAAATAAAGAGAAAAAACTTATAAAATAGTGCTCATATTGGTTACACAGGCCATAAAAGTTACTTGGAAAAAAAATTAAAAAATAGTAGAAAATAGTACCTAAAAAACAAAATAAAGTAATACCTGGGGACGGCAGTCGGCGATGATACCATATACAGTGGACCCCCGGTTAACGATATTTTTTCACTCCAGAAGTATGTTCAGGTGCCAGTACTGACCGAATTTGTTCCCATAAGAAATATTGTGAAGTAGATTAGTCCATTTCAGAGCCCCAAACATACACGTACAAACGCACTTACATAAATACACTTACATAATTGGTCGCATTCGGAGGTAATCGTTATGCGGGGGTCCACTGTACCAGGCATTTTCTGTCAACTTCATGCCTAACATATCTTGGTAAGTATTGATGGTAAAAAATTTTTGTTTAGCCTATAATGTTTAGAAAAAAAAAACTTTTCATAAGAAAAAAATAATTTTTTTTTTAAATTTTGGCCACCCTGAGAACAAGTCTCTGAGGGCCTGGTGACCCTGAAAGGGTTAAAAATAGGTTGGGTAAATACATGAGTGGGTGTGGGTGGGTGTGAGTTGGACCTGACTAGCTGCTAGGTCGGACACAGTGCTCCTCCCTTAAGTGACATGTCTGACCTCACTAGGTCAAGGCATTGGCTTAAGCCGGTGGGGAGAATTGGAGCTGCCTCTCATAAACCAGTAGGCCTGTTGCAGTGTTCCTTATTTCTTATGTTCTTATTTTGTGATGAATGGTTTGAAAAACCGACAAGTTGAAGATTGAGACACTTATGCAGCATATGGGAATCTTTATTCAGGAAACGTTTTGCCACACAGTGGCTTCATCAGTCCAATACAAAGAGGAAGGCGTAAGGAGAGGAGGAGTATGAGGTAATCAGTCCCTCAGCCTGGAGTCGATGTGTTCATCCCATCAATCTTCTAGAATGTACAGCATAGGGCCGTAGACGTGGCTTATATACTGTAGTGAGGTGAGGTGAAGCAGGCGGAGGCGGGGTCATAGTGGTACCAACCACTAGTCGAAGTAGGTCTTCGTCCAAAGGTTGAACAAGTGTTGAAGAATTCTTTGTAACAAGATCCCATGATGCTGCAGTGTCTGACAGTTGTGATGAATGGTTTGAAAAACCGACAAGTTGAAGATTGAGACACTTATGCAGCATATGGGAATCTTTATTCAGGAAACGTTTCGCCACACAGTGGCTTCATCAGTCCAATACAAAGAGGAAGGTGTAAGGAGAGGACTGAACACATCGACTCCAGGCTGAGGGACTGATTACCTCACACTCCTCCTCTCCTTATGCCTTCCTCTTTGTATTGGACTGATGAAGCCACTGTGTGGCAAAACGATTCCTAAATAAAGATTCCCATATGCTGCATAAGTGTCTCAATCTTCAACTTGTCGGTTTTTCAAACCATTCATCACAACTGTCAGACACTGCAGCATCATGGGATCTTGTTACAAAGAATTCTTCAACACTTGTTCAACCTTTGGACGAAGACCTACTTCGACTAGTGGTTGGTACCACTATGACCCCGCCTCCGCCTGCTTCACCTCACCTCACTACAGTATACAGTGGACCCCCGCATAACGATGGCATCACATAGCGATTAATCCGCATACCGCTTGCTTTAATCGCAAAAATTTTGCCGCGCATACCGATTAAAAACCTGCTCACCGATTTTCGTCCGAGACGCGTCCAATGTGTGCCCTCAGCCAGCCTCACATGTGCCGCCCGTGCCATTGTTTACCAGCCAGCCTCCGCGGTAACATCCAAGCATACAATCGGAATATTTCGTATTATTACAGTGTTTTCGGTGCTGTTTCTGGAAAATAAGTGACCATGGGCCCCAAGAAAGCTTCTAGTGCCAACCGTACACCAATAAGGGTGAGAATTCCAATAGAAATGAAGAAAGAGATCATTGATAAGTATGAAAGTGGAGTGCGTATCGCCGACCTGGTCAAGTTGTACAAGAAACCCCAATCAACCATCGCTACTATTGTGGGCACCAGAAAGACAATCAAGGAATCTGTTCTTGCCAAAGGTTTAACTGTGTTTTCGAAACAAAGATCGCAAGTGATGGAAGATGTTGAGAGACTCTTATTGGTGTGGATAAATGAAAAACAGCTAGCAGGAGATAGCGTCTCTCAAGCGATCATATGTGAAAAGGCTAGGAAGTTGCATGAGGATTTAATTAAAAAAATGCCTGCAACTAGTGATGATGTGAGTGAATTTAAGGCCAGCAAAGGTTGGTTTGAGAGATTTAAGAAGCGTAGTGGCATCCATAGTGTGATAAGGCATGGTGAGGCTGCCAGTTCGGACCACAAAGTGGCTGAAAAATATGTGCAGGAATTCAAGGAGTACATAGACAGTGAAGGACTGAAACCTGAACAAGTGTTTAATTGTGATGAAACAGGCCTGTTCTGGAAGAAAATGCCAAGCAGGACCTACATTACTCAGGAGGAAAAGGCACTCCCAGGACATAAGCCTATGAAAGACAGGCTTACTTTGTTGATGTGTGCCAATGCTAGTGGTGATTGCAAAGTTAAGCCTTTATTAGTGTATCACTCTGAAACTCCCAGAGCGTTCAGGCAAAAGAATGTCCTCAAGGATAATTTGTGTGTGCTGTGGAGGGCAAACAGTAAGGCATGGGTCACTAGGGACTTTTTCTATAACTGGTTACACCATGCATTTGCCCCCAATGTGAAAGATTACCTAACTGAAAAGAAATTAGAACTTAAGTGCCTCCTGGTGTTAGACAATGCCCCTGGTCATCCTACAGACGTGGCAGAGCGACTTTATGGGGACATGAGCTTCATTAAGGTGAAGTTTTTGCCTCCTAATACCACTCCTCTCCTGCAGCCCATGGACCAGCAGGTTATTGCAAACTTCAAAAAACTGTACACAAAAGCTCTGTTTGAAAGGTGCTTTGTAGTGACCTCAGAAACTCAACTGACTCTAAGAGAGTTTTGGAGAGAGCACTTTAATATCCTCAATTGTGTAAACCTTATAGGTAAGGCTTGGGAGGGAGTGACTAAGAAGACCTTGAACTCTGCTTGGAAGAAACTGTGGCCAGAATGTGTAGACAAAAGGGATTTTGAAGGGTTTGAGGCTAACCCTGAGAGGATTATGCCACTTGAGGAATCCATTGTGGCATTGGGAAAGTCCTTGTGGTTGGAGGTTAGTGGGGAGGATGTGGAAGAGTTGGTGGAGGAGGACAATGAAGAACTAACCACTGATGAGCTGATAGATCAACTTCAAGAGCAAGAGGCCAGACCTGAGGAAACTGGTTCAGAGGAGGGGAGAGAGAAATTGAAGAAGTTGCCTACTACAAAGATTAAAGAAATCTGTGCAAAGTGGCTTGAAGTGCAAACCTTCATGGATGAAAATCACCCTCACACAGCTATTGCAAGCCGTGTTGGCAACCTGTACACTGACAATGTTGTGAAACACTTTAGGGAAGTCATAAAGGAACGAGAGGTACAGGCCACTATGGACAGATATGTTGTGCGAAAGAAGTCCAGTGACTCTGAAGCTGGTCCTAGTGGCATTAAAAGAAGAAGGGAAGTAACCCCAGAAAAGGACTTGACACCTCAAGTCTTAATGGAAGGGGATTCCCCTTCTAAACACTAACACTCTCTCTCCCCTCCTCCCATCCCATCAATCATCACCAGATCTTCAATAAAAGTAAGTGTCATGTAAGTGTGCATGCCTTTTTCAGTTTGTGTGTATTAAAATTAACATTTCATGTGGCAAAAAAAAATTTTTTTCATACTTTTGGGTGTCTTGCATGGATTAATTTTATTTCCATTATTTCTTATGGGGAAAATTCATTCACATACCGATTATTTCGCATAACAATTACCCCTCTTGCACGGATTAAAATTGTTATGCGGGGGTCCACTGTATAAGCCACGTCTATGGCCCTATGCTGTACATTCTACAAGATTGATGGACTGAACACATCGACTCCAGGCTGAGGGACTGATTACCTCATACTCCTCCTCTCCTTATGCCTTCCTCTTTGTATTGGACTGATGAAGCCACTGTGTGGCGAAACGTTTCCTGAATAAAGATTCCCATATGCTGCATAAGTGTCTCAATCTTCAACATGTTCTTATTTTCTTATGAGGGCAAATATTCTATTAGTGGGATGGAGCTGTGAAGGACCTGCCTAGTATGGGCCATCAGGACTGCTGCAGTGTTCCTCCTTTCTTCCTCCTTTCGCATGGCCGACACGGTAAGGCATGTGGCGGCTAGCTGTGGGATTTTCAAGGATAGCTTCTGATCAAAGAGGCTGACAAGGTCATGATTAAACAGGACTCAGTGTAAATGCTTTAGGAAGATTCCAGAGCAGCAAGAGGACATCCCAGTGCATCATTTCAGTGTAAATAATGGAAGTGTTGTGCAGTTTGTGAGGGTTAGGTGTGGTGAGTGTCCAGGTTGGGACTAGTCAGGGTGTGTGGGTGAAGATGAAGGGAACATTGGTTTTGGGGAGTCACATGCCCATATCTTTCATGATATGCATGGGAAGCAAATAAATGTTGTTTGTTGTTAGCAGGACAGTGTGAACAACAGTGCACAATCAGTATGTAGGGAAGTGCCCCTCACCCTCCTCCCCGGGCTTTGCCTCATGTGTAGTAAACAGTTGCCTTCTCATTACCCCTCACCCCTATGCTTCAACCATTCAACTCCCCCACCTCACCCACCCAATTCCCAGCACCACCCAAACTGTAGAGGGTACTTTTTCCCTCCCAGCCCATGTCAGCAATGGTACAGGGTGTGCCAGGCTCATGGGAACTTCCACTGCAGGGACAGTGCCATGGAGTTTGTCCATGAGGCAGCTGTCAGGTATGCCACAGGCAGTGTTCATACAGTTCCTCGGGCTTCAACATCCGTTTGCACGGTGGATGCCTGGGCACTCGGAGCGCTCCAGGTGGGAACAATCAACAACCCCTCCCAGCAGATATAGGTGACAGCTGCTGCACCTTCACCTTTACAGAGGGTCTGGGATCTGCAATCAAATTGGCATCCAATAGAACGTTGACACGTCCCCTTGGCAGCTCTCCCTCGGGCAGCTAGCGGAGTCACTGGCCTCTTGAACTTCTTAGGGAAGGTCGATGGTGCTCCTGCAAGCAGCAGATCCTGGCGCAACCTGCTGCTGCTTGCAATGGCTGTCTGGTTGTCCTACTGAGGAGGAACAGGCACCTAGCAACATCTGTTGTTGGGGCAATGGATGAATTCCCTAGAACGTTTGTTAACTGCTCGTTACTCTGTAATCTGTTCATGATTGTAACCATGTATGGACATGTTTATGATTCATTACATTTGTAATTTGTCATAATTGTGACCAGCTCTACCTGGAGCTCATTACCTTTGTAACTTGGTCATAATTGTGACCAGATCTAGTTCATTACCTTTGTAAGTTGTTCACATATCAAAATTTTGGAGTCCAGTCCATGGACCAATTTTGTACATCTGTAATCTTTTGACTACCACCCACGGGATGGGTATGGGGTGGATAATATAGATATTAAACTAACAGTCTGTCTGTATAGCTCTACTTATCTGTCTGCCTGTGTGTCTCTTGTCTTTCTATCTGCCTATATGTATCTGTCTTTCTGCCTGCCTGTACTCACCTAATTGTGGTTGCAGGGGTGGAGACTCAGCTCCTGGCCCTGCCTCTTCACCAAATGCTACTAGGTCCTCTCTCTCCCTGCTCCATGAGCTTTATCATACCTCATCTTAAAGCTATGTATGGTTCCTTCCTCCACTACATCACTCGCCAGACTGTTCCACTTCCTGATTATGGCTGAAGAAATACTTCCTAACATCCCTTTGACTCATCTGAGTCTTCAACATCCAAGTATGACCCCTTGTTTCTGTGTCTCAACTCTGGAACATCCTGTCTGGGTCCACCTTGGCTATTTTGCACAGTATTTTGTATGTTGTTATCATGTCTCCCCTAACCCTTCTGTCCTCCAGTGTTGTCAGGCCGATTTCTTTTAACCATTCTTCCTAAGACATTCCCCTTAGCTCTGGAACTAACATTGTCACAAACCTTTGCACTTTTTCTAGTTTCTTGATGTGCTTGACCTGGTGTGGGCTCCAAACTGGTGCTGCATACTCCAGTATGGACCTGACATACACGGTGTAAAGTGTCTTGAAAGATTCCTTACTTAGGTATTGGAACACTATTCTCAGGTTTTCCAGTCACTCATATGCTGCAGCAGTTATCTGGTTGATGTGTGCTTCTGGAGACATGCTTGGTGTTATACTCACTCCAAGATCTTTCTCCTTGAGTGAGGTTTGCAGTCTCTGGCCACCTAGCCTATACTCTGTCTGCGGTCATCTTTGCTCTCTCTTGATCATGACTCTGCATTTGGCAGGGTTAAATTCGAGATGCCGGGTGCTGGACCAGGTGTCCAGCCTATCCAGGTCTCTTTGAAGTCCTGCCCAATCTTCATCTGATCTAATTCTTCTCATTAACTTCACGTCTTCTACAAACAGGGGCACTTCTGAGTCTATCCCCTCTATCATGTCATTCATGTATACCAGATAAAGCACTGGTCCTAGGACTGACCCCTGTGGGACCCCACTCATCCCAGATGCCCACTGTGATACCTCATCATGTACCATGACTCATTGTTGCCTTCCTGTCAGGTATTCTCTGATCCATTGCAGTGTTCTTCCCATTATACGTGCCTGATCCTCTAGCTTCTGCACTAATCTCTTGTGAGGAACTGTGCCGAAGGCCTTCTTGCAGTCCAAGAAAATGTAATCAGCCCACCCCTCTCTCTTGTGTCTTACTTCTGTTACTTTATCATAAAACTCAAGAAGGTTTGTGAAACAGGATTTGCCTTCCATGAATCCCTGCTGGTTGTTGTTCATAATCTTGTTCCATTCCAGGTGCTCCACCACTCTCCTCCTGATAATCTTCTCCATGACTTTGCATACTATACACTTCAGTGACACTGGTCTGTAGTTTAGTGCCTCTTCTGTCTTCTTTCCTTAAAAAATGGGAACTACATTTGCTGTCTTCCATTCCTCAAGTAACTGTCCTATTTTGAGGAATATGTTGAAGATTGTGGTTAGTGGCACACACAGCATTTCTGCTCCCTCTCTAAGGACCCATAGAGAGATGTCTGGTTCCATGGCCTTTGAGGTATCGAGGTCACCTAGCAGCTTCTTCTCCTCCTCAGTAGTGTGTATGTCATCCAACACTTGTTGGTGTCCCCCTCTGTTCTGTTTTTTCCAGAGTCCTTCCTGTCTCCACTGTAAATACTTCCTTAACTCTTAAACTGTCCGAACAAAGATCTACGTCCGATTTTACATGCTTTCAGATGGAGAAAATCAATATCGGAGCACTACGCATGTCAGTGTAGATGTACGTTTGGACAGTTTAAGGGTTAAGTCTCATGTTGAGCTCCTCACATACTTCTTGATCATTTCTTGTAAGTTCCCCACCTTCTTTCCTCAGCATGATCACCTGGTCTTTCACTGTTGTCTTCCTCCTAATGTGGCTATACAGCAGTTTCGAGTCAGACTTGACTTTTGATGCCGTGCCATTTTCATACTGTCGCTGGGCCTCCTTCCTTATCTGTGCATACTCATTTCTTGCTCTTCAACTAATCTCCTTATTTTCCTGGGTCCTTTGCCTTTTGTACCTTTCTGTTCCCTAGTGCACTTACTTTTTGCCACCCTACACCTTTGGATAAACCATGGACTCACTTTGGTGTTCCCATTATTTCTGTTGCCCATTGGAACAAACCTTTCTTCTGCCTCCTTGCACTTTGTTGTTACATATTCCATCATTTAGTTTACTGACTTTCCTTCCAGTTCTCTGTCCCACTGAACCTCCTGCAGGAAGTTCCTCATACCTGTGTAGTCTCCCCTTTTAT
The DNA here is from genome assembly GCF_038502225.1 of Cherax quadricarinatus. NCBI lineage: Eukaryota > Metazoa > Arthropoda > Malacostraca > Decapoda > Parastacidae > Cherax > Cherax quadricarinatus. The sequence goes on from NC_091366.1 coordinate 22,191,884, forward strand.
AGTTTTGCTTTTCACATTCGACTCCTTTTACCCTCTCCACTTGTAACTCTACTATGTAATCAAAACTCAGAACTACATGATCACTAGCTTCAAGGGGCCTCTCATATGTGATGTCCTCAATGTTTGAACTGCTCAAGGTGAATACAAGGTCCAGTCTTGCTGGTTCATCCTCCCCTCTCTCTCTCTGGTAGTGCCTCTGACATGTTTATGCATGGAGTTTTCCAGTATCACATCCATCATCTTGGCTCTCCATGTTTCAGGACCCCCATGAGGCTTCAGGTTTTCCCAATTGATCTCCCTGTGGTTGAAATCGCCCATGACCAGTAGCTTTGCTCTGCTTGAGTGAGCTCTTCTTGTCACCTCAGCCAGTGTGTTCACCATTGCTCTGTTGTTCTCATCGTATTCCTCTCTTGCCCTCCTGTAGATTGGTTATACATACATCACTGCAATGACTACCTTATGGTCCCCAGAACTGTACCTACTATGTAGTCCCTTTCTCCAATCTCGTCCATGCCTTCCATTTCCTCAAAACCCCATCGTTTTTTTATGAGCAGTGAAACCCCTCCTCCTTTGCTCCTTTATCTTTCCTCAGGATCTGATATCCCAGTGAAAAGATTGCATCTGTTATTGTCTCATTGAGTTTCGTTTCTGTGACTGCTATGATGTCTGGGGACTTACCATTGATTCTTTCATGACACTCCTATTTATTTGTTATTCTATCTGCATTCATGTACCATACCTTCATCTTCTTATCTGGCACTGTGGTTCTGGGAGAATACTAGGGTTGGAGATTCAGGAGCCCTGGAGATGGCCTATGGAGGGATGTGTGAGAGGGGTTTGGGATGGGGGAGTGGGGGCAAAGTGCCCATAGGGGGCTGCTGTAGGGGTGGGGTTTGTGATGGGGGTGGGGGCAGAGGGAACAGTGTGTGGGTTTAGTTGCATTGAGGTTATCATGGTTGGAGTCCTTCTGCAGGTATTTCTGGAGGGTGTGTTTGCCCTTCCCCCTGAGTCTGGATTCTGCTCACCTTCATCACTGCGTCTTGTTCCTCCTTTTGTCTTTGTACCCTCTCTTTCAGTATTGTCTTTTCTTCTTGTGTTCTGTCCCGATCGAGGTACACTCTCCAGCACTCCGGTTTGTCCCTTAGTCATGCTTTCTCCTGCAGGTTACTGCTTCTAGCTGATTCTTCCTTGAAAATTACTCTGACAGGGCATTTCCTTTCCCTTGCAAACCACCCAGTTCTTTGAAAAATTGTCACCTGGATCATATATAGAGAGAGAGAGTGTAGGAGACGGTACAGAAGAAGAAAACTGGTTACTGAACTGCTTAAAAACACAAATATGCTACAACAGAGGAAAGATAGACTTAGCAGAGAGAACACTGAATTAGAGCAAAAACTTAGGATGTTATACCTCACAGAAGAAGTACAAAGGGAACTAAATGCCATACAGGATATTGCAAGAAACCAAAAATATTTCTATTCCTATGCAAAATCCAAGCTAAGAACTATTAGAATTGGACCACTACTGAGAGGTGACTCGTATACTGACAATGAACAGGAAATTAGTGAAATCTTAAAAGAACAGTATGAGACGGTGTTCAACAACCCACTCAATGACAACAAGGTAGAAAATGCAGAAATATTTTTCACTCCAGAAGAAGGCTGCACAAACCAACTAACTGACATTAGTACAAGTCCCATAGATTTTGAAAAAGAAATGGAAAACATGCCCACTTACTCAGCACCTGGACCAGATTCATGGAATGCCCTATAAAGTGCAAAGTACCACTAGCATGAGCCCTCAGCATTCTCTGGAGAAAGAGCTTAGATCTAGGTGAAATACCAGAGGCCTTAAAGAGTGCAGACATAGCTCCTTTGCATAAGGGAGGTAGTAGAGCACTAGCTAAAAATTACAGACCAGTAGCCCTAACCTAACATAAAAATCTTCAAAAGAGTGATGAGACAGCAGATTACAAATTTCATGGACCAGCACAACCAACTTAACCTGAACCAGCGTGGTTTTAGAGCAGGACAATCATGTCTGTTACAGCTGCTGATCCATTATGACAATTATGGAGGCATTGGAAGACAACCAAAATGCAGATGTGATTGACACAGATTTTGCAAAGGCATTTGACAAATGTCTCCCTTTGCATCCTCTGAGGTGCTTTAGTTCCTTCTATTGAAACATTCCTGCCTTCAATCCCTGCCCTTGCTGAAGCCCCTATGTTCAATGGACTGTCTTTGCTGCTCAGCTGCTCCTTGCCACTACAGTTTTTTGTTAGTCCCTGCATCTGGCTTAGCTCCTTCATTGCCTTCAGGCCACTCATTTGATCTTAGTCTGCTCCTCGTCTGTTCCTTGCTCCCACATGGGTCTGTTAGGACCTTTGCATATGGCATAGCTCCTTTTCTCCCTGCAGTCCCCTTGTCTGTGACTGGTGTAATAATTCCTGATGTCATGTCTGTACTGTCATTTGTCTCTCTAAACTGTTTCAGATTTTTTAGCTCCTCTTCTAAGCACTGTATCTTGTCTTCTCCTGCTAAGACTTGTAGCCCTCACTTCCTGCTTTCTTCTGCTATCCTCTCCTTCATTTCCTTCCCAAGCTTTTGTAGCTTCCTTCCCCACTCTTCCTCCCATTTTTTGAGCTCTGACTCCCACTCTTCCCTCCCAGGTTCATCCACCAGACCCCTGGCTCTCTGCCATCTTGGGTAACCCATTTTTTTTTCCTCAAAAAGAAGCTTGTGTATTTTACCCCAGAAACAAGCTTATGTATTTTCAGAGTGAGTGTGTGTTTGTGTGTGGGTGAGGAAAAAGACTAGGGATAAGAGGGAGGGGGTAATTGAGGGGAAGGCTAGGGGTGAGAGGGAAGAGAGGGAATCCAAGGAGGAGGAGTAAGAGGAAAGGGAAGATGTATGGAAGGTGTAGAGGAAGAGAGAGGGAGATAGATTGGTAGTTAGAGGGAGGGAGAGAGAGAGAGAAAGAGGGAGAGAGAGAGAGAGAGAGAGAAAGACACACACACACACACACACACACACACACACACACACACACACAGGCAGAACTACAAAGGGATCTGGACAGGCTGCAGACCTGGTCCAGCAATTGGCTCCTGGAGTTCAATCCCACCAAGTGCAAAGTCATGAAGATTGGGGAAGGGCAAAGAAGACCACAGACGGAGTACAGTCTAGGGGGCCAGAGACTACAAACCTCACTCAAGGAAAAAGATCTTGGGGTGAGTATAACACCAGGCACATCTCCTGAAGCGCACATCAACCAAATAACTGCTGCAGCATATGGGCGCCTGGCAAACCTCAGAACAGCATTCCGACATCTTAATAAGGAATCATTCAGGACCCTGTACACCGTGTACGTTAGGCCCATATTGGAGTATGCGGCACCAGTTTGGAACCCACACCTAGCCAAGCACGTGAAGAAACTAGAGAAAGTGCAAAGGTTTGCAACAAGACTAGTCCCAGAGCTAAGAGGTATGTCCTACGAGGAGAGGTTAAGGGAAATCAACCTGACGACACTGGAGGACAGGAGAGATAGGGGGGACATGATAATGACATACAAAATACTGAGAGGAATTGACAAGGTGGACAAAGACAGGATGTTCCAGAGATTGGACACAGTAACAAGGGGACACAGTTGGAAGCTGAAGACACAGATGAATCACATGGATGTTAGGAAGTATTTCTTCAGCCACAGAGTAGTCAGTAAGTGGAATAGTTTGGGAAGTGATGTAGTGGAGGCAGGATCCATACATAGCTTTAAGCAGAGGTATGATAAAGCTCACGGCTCAGGGAGAGTGACCTAGTAGTGATCAGTGAAGAGGCGGGGCCAGGAGCTCGGACTCGACCCCCACAACCTCAACTAGGTGAGTACAACTAGGTGAGTACACACACACACACACACACACACACACACACCTTTCTTTTTTGGAGCCTCACTATGTGCTTTGAAGAAGAAGGATGGGGGAATCAGACCCATTGCGGTTGGAAACACTCTTTGCCATCTCGTTGCCAAAGCAGCAATAAGAAACATTCGCCTAGAAGCTGCCAGTTTACTCCAGCCACACCAACTGGGCTTTAGGGTCTCAAGGCAGTGAAGCTGCAGCTCATGCAGCAAGGGCCTACATCAGGGACCTACCAGAAGACAAGGCCATAGTCAAACTTGATTTTATAAATGCCTTTAATATGGTGAAGAGAGATGCTGTCTTGCCAGCTGTTCAGGATCGATTCCCCAGTCTTTTTCCCTTCATTTCAGCTGGCTACAGCAAACCCTCAGTTCTTTTGTTTGGAGAACAGAAGGTGTTCAGCAGGGTGGCCCACTAGCTCCACTTCTCTTCTGCTTGGCAGTAAGAGAACTAACTTCCAGCCTATGCAGCGAGCTCAACATCTGGTACCTGGATGATGGCACTCTGGCAGGTACTGAAGAGTCCCTGGTAGGGGACCTACAACTGGTGAAAGCACAGGGAGAAGACTTGGAACTCATCCTCAATCCCTCCAAGTGTGAAATCATCATGGCAAACCAGGAAATAATCAATGCTGTGCAAAGAATCCTCCTAGAAGTCTCTACTACCACTCTGTCCAACAGTACCCTCTTGGGAGCACCGCTGGGTCACCAGGCCATCGATACAGTCCTCAAGGACAAATTGAACGACCTGATGAGAATGGAGGAGAGAATAAGCGATCTTGATGCCCATGATGCTCTGTATTTCCTTACAAGGTGCCTTACTATTCCAAGACTCACTCACTTCCTGAGGTGTGCACCCTCTTTTGACAACCCAACACTCGACGAATATGATGCACACCTTAGGTCAACCTTTAAGAAGGCACTGAACCTGTCACTAGAGGATCAGCAATGGGATCAGGCAACCCTCCCAGTGCGACTGGGAGGTATAGGGGTGCACAAAGCAACGCATGTTGCTTTACCTGCTTTTCTGTCTTCGTGTTTGTCTCCCAGTGCATTAGCCAAGAAGATTGTTCCCGAATGCTTGAGAGACGTTGTAGGAGCTCAAGGCCCCAGGTTTACTGAAGCAGCGATTCGGTGGGAAACCCTCACAGATTCCTACAGTAGACCAGCTCCTCCCAAAGAACACAAACAGTCCCACTGGGACAAAGCGATCATGGAAAAAATCGCCAACACAATGCTCTCCAATGCCTCAGGAAAGGACAAAGCTCGTCTCCTGGCAGTGAAGGCACCACATTCAGGAGATTTCCTGTTAGCTGTTCCCAATTCCTCCTTGGGCACTCGACTAGACCCACAGGCCATTTGGATTGGTGTTGCTCTTCGCCTAGCCGCCCCCATCCTTACCGAACATAGGTGTATTTGCGGCAGGGCGACAGCTGATCAATTCGAACTTCATGATCTTGTGTGTCACACAGCAGATGGGAAGTATGCCAGGCATGAGGAGGTCAGTGACATCATAAAGAGAAGCCTCGTCACAGCCCATTGCCGAGCTCAACGGGAACCCCAAGTGCAGAGGTCTGACGGAAGTCAAAAGCGTCCTGATGGAGTCACTATGCTACCTTGGAAGGATGGAAAGCAGATTGCCTGGGACTACACCTGTCCCACCACATTGGCAGACACCTACTTGCCATACTCCATAGTGGAAGGGGGTGGAGCTGCCAGCCACAGGGAGATCCAGAAGATTCGCAAATATGAAGACCTTACCCCTTGCTATAACTTCATCCCAATAGGGTCGGAGACCCTTAGAGCATGGGGCAAGTGTGCTCTAAAGTTCCTCAAAGAGCTGGGTGAAAAGCTCATCATAGAAACGAAGGACCACAGGGTGACCAGCTTCCTCTTTCAGAGACTCAGTGTTGCATTTCAGAGAGGAAATGCCTGCAGCATTCTGGGCACCCGGCCCACCACCGGGGAGCTGGACGAAGTATTTGAGATGTAGCTCTGAGTTACAACCTTTCCTAACCATACCTCTTGCACACTCCTACAACACACTAGTTTCTGACCTTTGTATATTCCTTCTTTAGCACAATTCACCCTGCAGTGCTCTATAACCTTTTCAGGTTTAGCACTTTGATTATATTACTGCTTCTACTCACTCAACAACAGAGTTCCGTTCCTAAGACCATGTTGGTATACAAATTTATCGCTAAGTGAGGAGCATAATATAATGATAGTGGGTTTGTGTCAACCATGTTTGATATTGTTTTAATGTCACCTTTGCTCCATTTATTACATTTCTTGTATGTTTTTAAATGTTTATATAGTAGTGTATAGGAATGGCCAGGTGGCCTGGTGGCTAAAGCTCCCGCTTCACACACGGAGGGACCGGGTTCGATTCCCGGCGGGTGGAAACATTTCGACACGTTTCCTTACACCTGTTGTCCTGTTCACCTAGCAGCAAATAAGTACCTGGGTGTTAGTCGACTGGTGTGGGTCGCATCCTGGGGGACAAGATTAAGGACCCCAATGGAAATAAGTTAGACAGTCCTCTATGACGCACTGACTTTCTTGGGTTATCCTGGGTGGCTAACCCTCCGGGGTTAAAAATCCGAACGAAATCTTATCTTATCTTATCTCTTACTGTACATTGTAATAAGCAGAATAGAGGAAATCAGCTCTAATATACATTATTTTGGTATGCATACTGGTCAGAGAGCCCATCGTAAATCCGAGGTGTCGGTAAACGAGTACGTCACTAAGGAGAGACTCTCTACCTCTACTACCTTCATAGAATTTAACCCGTCTGATATGCTCCCAGGTATGACTAATGATCCTGACACTCTAAAGAATTACGTCACCACCCTAACGGCAGATAACTTGAATCTTTGTGCTGAAAATACGTCTCTCCGTGAAACAATAACAAACCATGAATCTAAGTTACTCCACATTGAGAATAAGATCAACAGCCTTGAACAACAGCTAACATCAACTAGCACAACTGATTTTGGCAAGACCCTCCAATCAGTCATAGCCAGTCACACAGAACAAATAACTTCCCTAAACACGAAGATTGAAGATGCTGTCAAGGACTGGAAAACAAACATGGCTACCCAACTGAACAATTATTTTGCTTACCAAGATGACAAGGCAGAGCAAGAAAAGCTAGCCGATGCAGTAGTAATTAACAGTCCACTCTTTCCTAGTGAATCGAACTATACCAACGGCAAAGCTACAACTCTCCAGATCATATGCGACCACCCACAGGTTAATGTGCCAGTGTTGAAAATTAAAGAATCACAGTTACTAGGGAACCAAGGGAGAAAAAGTGTTAAGCTCAGATTTCATACACAAGACAGAAAAAAAGATCTAATAAGTTCATCTATTAAAGCAAAAAAAGATATATACAGTGGACCCCCGCATAGCGACTTCAATCCGTGCAAGAGGGCTCATTGTTATGCGAAATGATCGGTATGCGAATGAATTTTCCCCATAAGAAATAATGGAAATCAAATTAATCCATGCAAGACACCCAAAAGTATGAAAAAAAAAATTTTACCACATGAAATATACATTTTCCTACACACAAAGAGAAGGATACATGCACAATAGTAGAGTAGTACATGCACAATATATATTGTGCATGTACTACTCTACTAAATGAATAATAAATGACACTTACCTTTATTGAAGATGCAGCAATGACTGATGAGACACTGTGTCCTGGGAGTGCCTTTTCCTCCTGAGTACTGTAGGTCCTGTTTGGCATTTTCTTCCAGAACAGGCCTTATCACACTGTGTATGCCACTACGATTCTTAAATCTCTCAAACCAACCTTTGCTGGCTTTAAATTCACCAATATGAGCACTAGTTCCAGGCATTTTTCCCTGTTCACCTGGGTGTTAGTCGACTGGTGTGGGTTGCATCCTGGGAGACAAGATTAAGGACCCCAATGGAAATAAGTTAGACAGTCTTTGATGACACTGACTTTTTTGGGTTATCCTGGGTGGCAAATCCTCTGGGGTTAATTGTTTCTTGGTATTCTCAATAAGCCACACCAACAACGGTGCTACAGCAGCAGCAGCAGCAGCAGCAGCTGACAGTGCTACAGCAGCAGCAGCAGCTGACAGTGCTACAGCAGCAGCAGCAGCTGACAGTGCTACAGCAGCAGCAGCAGCAGCTGACAGTGCTACAGCAGCAGCAGACGATGCTACAGCAGCAGCAGACGGTACTACAGCAGCAGCTGACGGTGGTACAGCAGCAGCAGCAGCTGACAGTGCAGCAGCAGCAGCAGCAGCTGACGGTGGTACAGCAGCAGCAGCAGCTGTACCACCAATAGTAGCGATGGTTGATTGGGGTTTATTATACAACCTGGCCAGTTCGGAGACACGCACTCCACTTTCATACTTATCAATGATCTTTTTCTTCATCTCTATAGTAATTCTCACCCTTATTCCTGTAGGGTTGGCACTAGAAGCTTTCTTGGGGCCCATGGTCACTTATTTTGCAGATAAAATCACCAAAAACACTGTAATAATACGAAATGTTCCGATTGTATGCTTGGATGTTACCGCGGAGGCTGGCTGGTAAACAATGCCACCAGCAGCACATGTGAGGCTGGCTAAGGGCGCACATTGGACACGTCTCGGACGAAGAGCGGTGAGCAGGTTTTTGAGCGGTATGCGAGGCAAAACTTTTGTGATAAAATCGAGCGGTATGCAGATTGAACGTTATGTGATGCGTACGGTATGCGGGGGTCCACTGTACAGTGGACCCTCGACCAATGATGGCATCGATTAACGATAAATCTGACTGGCGATACATTTTAACGCAAAAATTTTGCCTCGACTAGCGCTAAAAAACCCGACCAAAGCTATTCGTTCCGTTCAAGATGCACCCACTTTGGCCTGAGCATGCCTCACTTGTCCCATGGGTGCCAGTGTTTACAAGCCAGCCAGCCACTGCAGTCACTTCCAAACATACAATTGGAACATTTCATATTATCACAGCCTTTGTAGTGATTGCACCTGCAAAATAAGTCACCATGGGCCCCAAGAAAGCTTCTAGTGCCAACCCTACAGGAAAAAGGGTGAGAATTACTTTGGAGATGAAGAAAGAGATCATTGCTAAGTATGAAAGTGGAGTGCGTGTCTCCGAGCTGGTCATGTTGTATAGTAAACCCCAATCAACCATCGCTACTATTGTGGGCAAGAAAACGGCAATCAAGGAAGCTGTTCTTGCCAAAGGTGCAACTATGTTTACGAAACTGAGATCGCAAGTGATAGAAGCTGTTGAAAGACTGTTATTTGTGTGGATAAACGAAAAACAGATAGCAGGAGATAGCATCTCTCAAGCGATCATATGTGAAAAGGCTAGGAAGTTGCATGATGATTTAATTAAAAAAATGTCAGCAACTAGTGGTGATGTGAGTGAATTTAAGGCCAGCAAAGGTTGGTTTGAGAGATTTAAGAAGCATAGTGGCATTCATAGTGTGATAAGGCATGGTGAGGCTGCCAGTTCGGACCACAAAGCAGCTGAAAAATATGTGGAGGAATTCAAGGAGTACATAGACAGTGAAGGACTGAAACCTGAACAAGTGTTTAATTGTGATGAAACAGGCCTGTTTTGGAAGAAAATGCCAAGCAGGATGTACATTACTCAGGAGGAAAAGGCACTCCCAGAACATAAGCCTATGAAAGACAAGCTTACTCTGTTGATGTGTGCCAATGCTAGTGGTGATTGCAAAGCGAAGACTTTATTGGTGTATCACTCTGAAACTCCCAGAGTGTTCAGGAAAAACAATGTCCTCAATATATATATATATATATATATATATATATATATATATATATAAATATATATATATATATATATATATATATATATATATATATATATATATATATATATATATATATATATATACATATATATATATATATATATATATATATATATATATATATATATATATATATATATATATATATATATATATATATATACATACATACATACATACATACACCTATCATCCGACTTACGACCAAGCATGGTTCCGACCAACTGGTCATAAGTCAAAATGACCGTAGTTCGAACCTTTGAAAATTGCCGACATACTGGGTAGGGTATAATGTCAAACCTTTGCTATATAAACTACCTACATAATACTGTAATGTAATGTACAATCATTATTTCATTCTTTTTACCATAATTTACTTCTATTGTTATATTTTAATTATTTATGCACTGTATATAATGTATATATGGTAGCGAACTGTATTGTAAATTTTACATCACATACAGTATCATATGTTACTGTATCATATGTTATGTACTGTTGACACAGTGGAATGGGAGAATACCACTGGTAGTGTCATCCTGCCAGAATGTAGTATAACCTATACCCTAAGTAAAGAGAAACCGAGATTTTAAAGTCACTTAAAAATAACTCAGGGAATCTGTCTCATGTCCCACCATTATTATACAAGAGAGCGGCCCATGTCCTCTCGCATTCTATCTCATTACTTTTTAACAAGTCACTAGAAACTAGCACCTTCCCGAAACTACTCAAAATGGCAAGGGTTACACCAATGCATAAAGGTGGTGACCCTACAGATTTAAACAACTATAGGCCAATATCAAACTTACCATTGCTATCCAAAATCTTTGAGAAACTCGTGCACAGGAGACTATATTCATTTATAACGGCACAAAACATACTCAACCCCTGCCAGTTTGGATTCAGGAAAAATAAAAGCACTAACGATGCAATCATAAAAATGCTAGATCTGCTTTACACAGCATTGGAAAATAAGGAATATCCACTAGGAATTTTTATTGACCTAAGAAAAGCTTTTGACACAGTAGACCACCACATCCTACTCCACAAACTTGACCATTATGGTATAAGAGGCCAT